>NW_026000170.1:4799150-4911843 GCF_001458135.2 Marmota marmota marmota | reverse complement strand
ATATATATATATATATATATATATAATATACCACAGTGAATCTCAACATTGTGTATATCCTAATTAGAAAAGATGTATTCCATGTTTTTATAAATATGTCAAAATATACTCTACTGACATGTGTAACTAAAAAGAGCAAACATTTTAAAAAAGAATTAGAGAGTAGAAAGGCGATTACTAGAGACTTAAAAGAGTAGAAGTAGGGAAGAGATGATGAATTTTTGGTCAATGAGTAATAAGTAAGGAACAAGAATTTATGGTAGGCTATTGCACAGTTGGGTAACTATAGATAACAATTACATACTGTGAATTTCTAAAAGTTAGAAATTTTTTTTTGTAAATTTTCACCACATAGAAAAATGTTAAGTGTTTGAGGAATTCAAAATGCTTAACCTGATTAACTATGTAATGTATACATGTATCAAAACATATCAGGGTGTGCCATTAGTGTGTTCAATTTTTATATTTCTATGTATCAATTAAAAAATAAGACTAAAAAATATTAAAATAAGTATGATAAAATATATTTCCCTTTCTTAAAGTCTGTTATCAGCCAGTCTGGTTTCTTCTTCTTTTAAAGTTATTCCAGCATCCTCAAAAGACCGTGGCTACAGTAAAACATGTCTTGTCATGGGTAATGATATATATCTATTATATCTGTTGATAATTGTTTTCTACATTTTAATAAATTACTTTTGCTTCTATCCCTGTATCTTTTCTACTTGCCTTTGGATTGACATTCAACATCACATCTTGAAGTGGAATACTTTTTTTTTTCTTTTTCTAATGAATGTCTCTGACCTGCAGTGGCTCTGAACCAGGTGATTCTCTGATAACCTCTGCTTAAGAGCTATGACTAGAGTCATTCAACAGAAAGCTGCAACAGGGAACACTCTTGTCACAGGACTCACCATCTTCTCTCTCATCTGTGTCATGGTCTAGTAATGAAATCCCACCATCTCTAGAGTTTATTGAGAGTCCAGCAGAGTAACTTACAGTAATATTGACAAATACCACACTTCTGCCTCTCCAGCCTCTTGGAGTTTGATATGACCATATTGGCTTTGGCCAATGAAATATGATCAGAAGTAGTGATGTTTGTCTGTTTTGGGCATGATAGTTCACATTTCAATTCCCTTTGAAGAGATTATGGCAACCCAAGGCAGGATATGGAGTTTTATCCCAAGTGGGTCTCTGAGTGGTAACAATGAGCAGAGCTCCCCTGTTGACCCATGTTGGAGACTACTGTAGTAATAAAAACATGCTTTCTCTGTTAAGTGACTGGTATTTTGGACTGATTATTTCTGCTGTTTATCCTAGCTTATCCTATCTGAGATACTTGCAGTATTTTGAGTATTTAAACATCATTACAACAAAAGAATTTCCTGAGTTTTTAAGATTTAAGTAATGAGAGGCTTTTCAATTTCACTCTATCTTTGTGTTATCTTTAGCAAGGTTGTAAGACTATCAAATCTTACCTCCCATGATGAGATAGTAATGAAAAGAAAGGGTTCCAGAGCCAATCTGCATGACTTTCAAACCCTTGACTTACTACTCAACAAGTAAGCGAGTTACAGTCACTTTATATTTCCTGGTTTTCTGTAAAATGGAGAGAATGATTTCACTTCCCTCATGGGATTGCTTAAGGATGAATGAGTTAACACTTAAAATACTGAGACAAGTGGATATTCCAGAGGAAGATCTCACCAAACATTTGCTATTACTACACATTTTATCACCAGCAGCAGTTTTTAACAGAACCTCTTGCATGAATTTTATTGATTTTTTTTTTTTGATGTAGCAAATGTGTTCTGCCAATTAACACACACACACACACACACACACACACATACTATACTTTGGGGGTGAGGGCAAGTCTTAGACAACACTTCAAAAATAGTTCTTACATTTGTAGTGCCTGGGCAGAAACTTCTGGAAACTGTAGTGGAGAGGCAGCAAGGATGACACTCCTGGATAGTTCTCCCATTGGTCTCCTTTTAGGTGTTTGAGAACAAATGATGCAAATGCTGCTTGGATGGTCCCAAATCTCAAACTTCTGCTGCTTTACCTGTTTCTGTCCTCAACTTGTATAAAAAGCTCTTGGTCTGAAAATTCTGCTGCAGACTCAATACTTCTACCTAAATATGTTACATCAGATGTGCCTTAGCTCTGTGAGTTCAAATTTGTCTTAAAATTCCCTCGCAAACCATTTTGGTCCCATATTCTCCTTCTTACTGGCATCAGCATTCATCCAAATCACATGCCAGGACTGACACATCATTTTTGTGTCTTCCCTTTCTCTTACCTTTACCTTCATAATTAATTACCTATTTTGGTTAAATTAATGTCCAAATACCTCTGGGTCTACTGTCCTCTATCACCTCTGCAAACATGTTTGGTGTAAGTGGCCCTTGCCTCTCTGGGACAATCAATTGCTGCTACCCAATATTCCCTCTGCAGTGTTCTACAACTTTTGCATAAAGATCATGTGATCATATTAATATATACTCTTGATAATCTTATTAATGACTGTGTTAAAACTTTAACATATGTTTGATGATCCTGTCACATCCCCTCCTGCAGTCTTCTAAAGGTTCCCATAATCTCAGGGTGAAGAATAAACTACTTAATGTCATCAAAGTATTGTATGGTCTTCTTCCTGGATGACTTTAAATGCCCCTTACATCTATTTCTTCTAACTCCCAGCAATATTTTTAGCTCCTAAACTTGTCCTCTCTCATATCTCTAACTTTTGCAAAATAATGCTTCAGTTTTGTTAATGAAATCTTTTCATCTTTCAGGTCTCAGATAAAACATCCCTTCCTCTAGGTACTTCTATAAGAAATGTCCACTCTCTGCTCATTTCAATTATGGTTATTTATTTTCTGGTTAGACATTTGATACCTGCAGGTATGCCTGCAATATTTGACTCAATGCCAAGAAAAAAAGAAAAAAAAAACATTATATTCTATGGATCCATGGAAGCCAGCGGAGGGTGAAAAAAATTGCTTTTTCCTTTGTGTTGCCTAAACCTCAGCTGGGTATCTCTTAGCGCTATTCTAAACTCTCTCTCTCTCTCTCTCTCTCTCTCTCTCTCTCTCTTTGCTTTTCTCCCCACATGGCACCATCTTTTGTATATCCCTGTGCTCTTGTCTCCAGGGAGATAGGATGGCAGTAGCCCCTTGGTTTTGTTGTAGGAGGAGGTTTTGGGTCTTCCATATATTTTTAGAGGAAATTATTTATAAAAATTATTTTCCTTATTAATATTGCCATGAATTTGTCTCTATGTCTATCCCTTCCTTTTAAATATACACTCTCACAAGCAAAATCTTACTGGGTAAGGGAAACTGTGGAGAGAGAATATGAAAGGAAGGAAGGAAGAGAAATAAAAAAAATAAGAGAAATAAAAAAAATCCCATCCTAAGTGCTATATACTTAAGTATTAAAATGGGTCTTAATCTATTTAGCTGAAAATAGCTTGCCATCCCCAGTAGACTGGAATATGAATCAAACAAAATATATTTTTCCTCACTACTATTGTATAGCTAGTGCATAGCACACTGCCTGGCAATAAGGGTTGCTGGATATCTGATAAATATGAAATTATTTCTCCATCCTCTTTTAAAACATTCTGTCTAATAATAGATTAAAAAACTATGAACAAAATACATATCCTATATCTAAAATAATTTAGTTTGTGGTTTGTAACTTAGGTGACACTAAGAATAGTATTTCTTGTTTGATTCATACTTTAACACTTACAGATTTAATTATCAGTAGAGCATGCAGATTCTATTCCCTTAAATCGTAGGTGGTTCTCTGGTGTGTTTGACCATATAATGACAAATATGGTTATTTTTTATTATGATTCTTACTCTCAAGTTTGAGGACACATTGTGTGCTGTGATTTGGGGGAATAATAAATTAAGAAGCAAAATGTGCAGCTTTGTCCTTTTTGACACCTAGTATCTGGTGACTGACAGTTTAATAGGAAATTCTGGCAGAGCTTGCCCTGGATCATAAGACTCATGTCAGTTGCTTGGCTCAAACATCTAATATACTACTCCAGTAAGTGGATATTTATTTGAATGTGCATCAGTGGACAAAGCTCAAAATTCTATTTTGTTTTGTTTTCCTCTCTTTTTTAACTTGGCACTTTCTATGTCCACAGTGGCAAAGTGTGTCCCTGGGCTGCTGTGAGTTTTTCAGATTCTCCCTGGATCCACTGGACAAAGAAAGATGTAACTGGGTGTGAGTTTGCGGCTGTGCTGTTTGTTATAGGATCTTTTTTTTTTTTTTTTTTTTTAATTTCGCTTGATTAAGATCTTCTTAGAGTAAAACAAATAAGAAAATACCATTAAAAGCAGTATTAATAATGCAAATTATCTTGGTTTAATAGGGCTGATATTCAGAAGATTTCATTCCAGCTTACACTGTGCTGCAACTTCCTACTCCTTCTTCCTTTTCTTTTGTACATTTACTAATAATAACAGTACCTGATTATCAATGTTAACATAATAAAAAAGTACTTTTGTGTTATGAACAAGTGTTCCCTTTCAAGTAAAAAAAAATAAAACAGCCCTGTTTTTCTAATTTCAGTGCTTTCACAGGGATTGTCTTTGTCTTTTAATAAAACACTTAAAATATCTTTTCATTTTAAGGAACACTAAAATTTAGATGTTCTTTTAAGCCTTTATATGAGTATGATTGGCAGTTTAAAATTTTATGTTATCAATTTTTCTTTCAATGTTTTCATCCATTTAATAAATGTTCATTATATATAAGGCCTATGTTTAAAAAACAAAACATTGATTATCATGTATTTGACAAAATCAAATATATAAATCAGATTGTAGGAATTGCAACTCAACTTTTAATATCTTTAAGAAATGTCATTGGTAAAGAGAAATTAAAACTTAAATAGCTATAGCTATTCTTTTGAGTTTTTATGGGTGCATTATAATAATACATAGTAGTTTGATTGACTATTACATATTCATACCTGCAAACATAGCAAAATTTAGTTAATTTTATTCCCTAGTACCTTCCCTTTCCCTTTCTTCCTCTTTCCCTCTGCTCCCTTTACTCTACTGTTCTCCTTTCTATTTTCATAAGATCCCCCTGCCCATTTTTTTTTGTTTGTTTTTTTCTTGCTAATTTCCACATACGAGAAAAAACATATGACCCTTGATTTTCCAAGTCTGGTTGTTTCACTTAACATATGTTCTCAAGTTATACCCATTTTCCTGCAAATAATATAATTTCATTCTTTATGACTAAATAAAACTCCATTTTGTGTGTGTGTGTGTGTTTAGTGTCCTAATATACAATACATATGTGTGTGCTATAAATATGGGTATTCATGTATTGCTGTATTCAAGGATACGATGTATGCTGACTTTAATTCTTTCGGATACATATGAGGAGTGGCATAGTTGGGCCATAAGGTGAGTCCATTCCTGATTTCAGTAGTGTTCTGATATGCAATCCCACCAAAAATATATAAGTGTTCATGTTTCCCCCATTCTCATCAGCACTTACAATTGTTTACATTTTTAATGATTGCCATTCCAGGGAAAGTGAGATGAAATCTCAGTGTAGCTTTGATTTTTATTTCCCTAATTGCTAAGATGTTAATTTTTTTATATATTTGTAGGCCATTTGTATTTCTTCTTTTGAGAAATGTGTTTAAGCAGAATTAATATTGTCAAAGTGGCCATAGTACCAAAAGTGCTATACAGACTAATGCAATTCCTAATAAAATTCAAATGATATTCTTCATAGAAATAGAGAAAGCAGTCATGAAATTCATTTGTAAATATAAGAGGCCCAAAACACCCAAAGCAATGCTTAGCAAGAAAAGTGATGCAAAAGGCATCACAATACCAGACCTTAAGTTATTCTACAGAGCTATAGTCACAAAAATGGCATGGTACTGGCACACACAAAAAAACCCAAAACCAACCAACCAAACAAACAAAAAACAAGAAAACCAATGGAACAAAATATAAGACACAGACAAACCCACAGAAGTACAGTTATCTCATACTAGACAAAGGCACCATAAATATACACTAGAGAAAAATAGCTTCTTTAATAAATGGTGCTGGGAAAACTGGAAATCCATATGTAGTAGAATGAAATTGAACCCCTATCTCTCACTCTGCAAAAAACTCATTTGAAAGTGCATTACGGACCTAGACATTAGATTAGAGACCCTGGGTCTACTAGAAGAAAAAGTAAGCCCAAATCTCTTAACAGTTTGCCTTAGAAACCAACTTCCTCAACAAGACTTCTAAAGTACTAGAAGTAAAATAAAGAATGAATAAATGAGATGGTATCAAACTAAAAATCTTTTTCATAGCAAAGAAAACAAGAACATTAAGAGAGAGCTTACAGAATGAGAGAAATCTTTGCTACCTGTACCTCCAATAGAGCATTAACCTCCAGGATATACAAAGAATTAAAAAAAAAAAAACCTCAACACCAAAAAAACAAAACAAAACAAACAAACAAACAAACAAAAACAAACAAGCACACACACACACACACACATACACACACACAACAAAACAAAAACCAAATAACCCAATCAATAAATGGGCAAAGGAACTGAACTGGCACTTCACAGAATAAGTATTAATGGTCAGAAATATATGAAAAATGTTCAACATCTCTAGCAATTTGAGAAATAGAAATTAAAACTACACTGAAATTCTATCTCACTTCAGTCAGAATGGCAATTATCAAGAATATAAGTAACAATAAATGTTGGCAAGGTTGTGGGGAAAAAGGTACACTCAGACATTGCCGGGGGTACTGCAAATTGGTGCAACCACTCTGGAAAGCAATATGAAGTTTCCTCAGAAAAATTGGAATGAACAACCATTTGACTCAGTTATCATACTTCTCAGTATACACCCAAAGGATATGCATACTACACATACTACAGTGGCACAGCCACATCAATGTTTATAGCAACTCAATTCACAGTAGCTAAGCTATGGAACCAAACTACATTCCCTTCAAAAGATGAATGGATAAAGAAAATGTGATACATATATATGTTTTAGTCAGCTTTTTTGCTACTGTGAGTAAAAGGTCTGACCAGAACAATTTTAGGGAAGGAAAAGTTTGAGGGCTCACAGTTTCAGAGGTCTTAGTCCATAGAAGGCCAGTTCCATTTCTCAGGGCTCAAAGCAGAGGCAGAACAGCTTGGCAGAAGTGTGGTAGAGGGAACCAGCTTATATGATGAACAGAAAGCAAAGAAAGACTCTACTCTCCAGGTATAAAATATATACCCAATAGTCACTCCCCCAATGAACCACTTTCTCCAGCCACCCACCACCTGCCTCTGGTTATCACTCAGTTAATCCCATTGGGATTAATTCACTGATTAGATTAAGGCTGTAACCTAATCATTTCTCTTCCAAAACTTGCATTGTCTTACATGTGAGTTTTAGGGAATGCCATATTTTAAAAAATAACAATACACATGGAATATATTCAGCCATAAAGAAGAATGAAATTATGGCATTTGCTGGCAAATGCATGGCACTGGAGACTATCATGCTAGGTGAAATAAACCAATTCCCTAAACCAAAGGCCAAATGTTCTCTCTGCTATGTGGATGCTAAAACACAATGGGGGCAGGTATAGAAGTTCATTGGATCAGACAAAGGGGAATGAAAATAAGGGAGGATGATGGGAATAGAAAGACAATAGAATGTGTCACACATAACTTTTCTATGTTCATATGTGTATACATGACCAGTGAATCTCTACATAATGTACAACTGCAAGAATGGGATCCTAATTAGAGTAAGTTATACTCCACGTATAAATGATATGTCAAAATACACTCTATTGTCATGTATATCTAAAAACAAAAAAATTTGAAATATTAAAAAAAGAAAAGTGTTTATTGAATTGACTTTAGTTTTTGGTGATAAGTTTTTGAGCTCTTTATATAGTTTGAATATTAATCCTCTGTCAAAATTTTCTGGCAAAGATTTTATTCCAATCTGCAGGTTTCCCCTTTATATTTTAATTGTTCCCTTTCCTGTGCAGCTTTTTAATTTGCATATCTTATTCTTTATTAGAAGTGACTCCCAGCCATAATAACTACTATTACAAAATGTTAATACAATCTGCCATGTGTACACTCACAGTCTCAAAAAATGTATCTCACCCTTTGTAAATTTCAACTAAATTTTTAAGATCATCATCCTTTTTTTTTAAACTAAATTCTCCTACATAGCATTAGTGTGGAAAAAATATTTTGTGTCAATATTTCATAATTGATTTCACTATTTTCCTATTCTTTGAAGCTTGGGATATTGCTGATGTGCTATTATCAACAATAATGAGTCAAGCTTTCCTGCATTTATTTTGATGCTCTATTTTTAACAAAAAAGTCTGTTTGCTTTTAACACTTAGAAAGATCTGGGTATTTTGTTGGTAAAAAGGCATACTTCTCAGAAGACACTGAAATCTCTTGGGAGAAAATATGTTAGATGGGAATAAAGCAGAACAACTAGTTCTAACTAAAGACAACAGTTTTAGATAAATGTCGGGTAGGTCATAATACAGTAGTCCCCATGTATCTGTGATATTATTTTCCATTGTTTTAGTGACTCAAAGTCGTGTGGCATTGGTGCTCATCCACCTAAGTACATCAGCAGTGCCTGGAGATGGCTTCCCCTCCCATAGAGAGGCAGCTGATTTCAGTTCCTGGAGTCAGGTAATACTTCAGCCTATGGTTGGGTATTGTTCTTTAATCCAGTCTGCCAGTCTATGTCTTTGGATTGATGAGTTTAGAACATTAATGTTCATGGTTATTATTGAGATATATTAGTGTTCCTGGTCATTTTGGTTTAGTTCTAGTTTTTAATTTGAATTTATTTCTCCTTTGATTGACTATTCCTTTAGTGTAGTTCTTCCCTTGGCTGGTTTTTACTCTTTTTTTTTTTTTATTTCATCTTCATGGAATATTTTGTTGATAATGAAGTGCAGGTTTTCTGGTTGCTAATTCTTTAATTTTTGTTTATCATGGAGGGTTTCTATTTTATCTTCAAATATGAATCTTAATTTTGCTGGATATAGGATTCTTGGTTGGCATCCATTTTCTTTCAGAGATGGGTATATATTGTGCTAGGATCTCCTAGCTTTAAGGGTCTGGGTAGAGAAATGTAAATCTAAATCTAAATCTAAATGTAATCTGATATTTTTCTCTCACAGCTTTTAAAATTCTATCCTTATTCTGTATGCTAGGCATTTTCATTATAATGTGCCTTGATGTGGGTTTGTTGTAATTTTGCACATTTGGGGATTTGCAAGCCTCTCCTATTTTAGTTTCCATTTCATTCTTTAGATTTGGGAAATTTTCAGATTTTATTTCATTGAAAAGATTGTGTATTCCTTTGGTTTGTATCTGTGCACCTTCATCTATCCTGATAAATCTTAAATTTGGTCTTTTCATGTTATCCCATAATTCTTAGAAGTTCTGTTCATATTTTCTTAACATTTTCTCTCAACTCTACTTTAAGATTATATATTTTGTCTTCATTGCCTGAGGTTCTGTCTTCCAAGTGATCTAGTCTATTGGTAAGGCTTTCAATTGAATTTTAATTTGGTTTATTTTTTCCTTTATTTAAAGTATTTATTTTCATTTTTTTCAGAATATTTATCTCTTTTGCTACCTGTATTTGCTCTCTAACATCATCCTTTACTTCACAGATCATATTAACTAGCTATATTATAAACTCTTTTTCTAACATTTCTTCCACCATGGTATTGATGGATTATTGGAGTATCTTAGTTTGCTGGGAGTGATTTGTTTCCTTGCTTTACCATGTTGTTTGTGCATGTACCCATCTAACAGTATGGATCTGAAGTGGTAGGATTTCTACCCTGTGGACTTATATTATCCCTGAAGGGTATAATATACCCTTCACTGTTTAGGGGGAGATAAATAATAACAACAACCAATGCAAACAATTTATAGCATTAAACCAAATAGTTTCTACTATGACATCTACCATGTTAATTTTCACAATAAACAGAAATAATATGATCAGTTATTGCCTATAATAAAAACAGTTTACAAAAGGGTTTACATTTTTCAAATGGTGGATGGGGAGAGAACATAAGTAATATAGGATATGATAATTATGAAGGTGGAGGAGAGAAGACAGAAAGTATAAGATTAAAGGGAGAGTGAGAGAACAATAGAGATTTACTGTTAGCAGAAGAAAAGAGAGAATCCAGGGAAACAGATAGGTTGGAGAAAAAAACACATAGAAAGCAAACTTTTTAAAACAAATTAAAAATAAAAATAAAAGAATACAAAACAAATCTAAAATATACTACTCAAAACACCATTGTTCATAAAAAAATAACTGGCTTCAAAAATACTAGAGATAAGAAAAAAATAGGAGACTATATAAATGTCCATGTACCATTAACGTCACAATTGAACAGTGAAAAAGAATTTAAAGAAAAGTCTTGATGAAAAGTTAAAGAATTCTTTCTCTTGGAGTTCAAAATATTCTCAGCTTCTCTTAGCAGTTTTAGATGGAGACCTCTGGAATGCAATGTTTTACCCTCTGGATTGCAGGAGTGATCCAGGCTCCAGGCTCTTTGTTGAATGCTAATTGGCCTGGAGATTTTAAATCAGTGCATCTCCTGTGGGCAGTACTTGTTCCACAGTGGAAGACTTTACCCCGGGAATCTCCCCTGGGTTCTACTCATGTGGTAGGGGATCCAATTCTTAATCCTCTATGTCACCTGCAGAACCCATGTTTCCTGGTCTCAGGTTCAGTCTCCAAACAATGTTTCAGTTCCCATCCTTCCAAGTTTCAGCCTGATGCATCTCTCCCAGTCAGTCCTGCAAGCAGTTGGATTGGAGGGGTAGGGGTAGAGCCGGGTAGGTTTCTGCTTTCCAGCTGTCCCCTGTGTAAACCTTTCTCCACTTTCAATTTTCTCCTGGTCACTTAAACACACTCTATTTCATGCTGGGCCTGTATTTCTGGACAAGGTTAGGTTGCCAGGCTTCCTCCATTGCTGGCCCCCCTAGCTGCAATTGCAAAATTGTTCCTTTGTCCTCCACGTGCCTCCTAGAGAGATGGCAGCTTTTTTCTCCATACACGGATATCATGCAGCAAGTCCTTCAGGTTTTTTGGGCAGTATCTTGATCTCTAAATAATCTCTAAACACTCCTCAGGCCTCCCCAAAATATGTTGCTTTAATTCCCTTATCCCTCTACTCTGCTCACAGAGGGAGCTCTCTGGCTGGAGCTTCAATCCTGGCTGTGGTAGCAGCTGTGCTGCTGGGGATTTTTTCCTTATTTTACTATATCCAACCTCCTGTGTCTGCTTAAACGTCCAGTTTTAGGTTCCAGTAAAGTCCCCCCATTTTTTTTTTGTTTTGTTTTGTTTACTTACCTTCTCCTTGTGGAGAAGCTGCCTGTCAGCTTTCTTGCATCCTGCTCTATTCTGCCATCTTGGATCTCTATCGAATCATTTCACATCTGAACCTTTATTGTTTCATGTGCAAGTTTTTGGGGTACAGGTCATATCTAAAGCATAATACGACTTTACTGGACAATGTCAAAATGTATTGTGAGAGCTACCCCACTTCTCCACATTTTTGCTGATACTTGTATTATTGATTTCTTGTTTTATCCATCTGGTAGGTTTAGAGTGAATTGTGTTGTGATTTTTTTTGTATGAGTAGATATATTTTCTTTCTTATGAAATTGAAATTTTTGATATGTTTATAGGCCATATGTATTTCCCTTTCTGTGAAATGTTTTGCTATTTTTCCCTATTGACTTGTTATGTTTTTCTTACATATTCACAGGTGTTCTATATAAATTTGGTCATATCTGCTGCAATATTGTTTTCTTGCCTTTTTATGCCTTTATTTCTTTTTTGATGACCATAGTTCTTTATTTTTACTGTACTTGCATTGATCATTATTTCCTTTATGGTTTGCACTTTTTTGTGTTTTAAGAATCATTTCCCTACCGGTCATAATATATTCTCTAAAAGGAACATGTATTTCTAAAAATGTTAACAGTTTCTAATTCATTTGAAGTTGATTTTATGTATGATATAGTATAGGGGCACAATTTTACTTTTTCCCATGTATAAACTTAATGTGGTCTTCTTTAATGGTTTTGCTTTCCCATTAAAATTAGCATATTTTCATTTTATTTGTGCCTATGTTGAAAATATATATATACTTTTCATACACTCACACCCTGCGTGTATATTATATAACTATCTATTGCTGCTGGTATGGAGAATGCAAGAAGTTATAGATATTTTAACCACTAGAAGAGCAACTTCATAAAATTCATTTAAAATTTATCTGTGGATTATTTTAGATTTTCTGTTTGGACAATTGAATCACTATGAGACAGTGACTGTTTTGTTTTTGCTTTCCAAAATCTTTATTTTCTTTTTTTCCTTATTAAATTCAACAGAATATTGACTAGAAGAAGTAGAGCTGGACTTACTTATGCTGTTTGCTATACTTTTGTTTGTTTCTGGAAATGTTCTTCATCTTTTAAGGACAAATGTCCTCCATTTAATTTTTAATATTTTTTAATGAATGGATATCAAAATTTATGTCAATTTATTTTTTACATCATCTGAAGTAATCTGTGTTTATTTTCCTGAATTCCATTAATATGGTAAACTATTTTTTCAGCTGATACTCAATCATCCTTGAATATTCAAAATTAGCCTTGTTTAGAAATAATGTATCATTTTCAAAATTTCAATATTCTCCATAGTATTTTTGCAGTTGTTCATGAGTGCAACTGGTCTGTTTTCTTTGTTTTGCTCTTGTTTGATCTTTCTATGACAATTATTCTAGCCTGATAAAATAAACAGGGAAGATTTGTTTTTCTACCTAGAACAATGTGGATAACATTGGATTTTGATATTTTATAATTATTTTTGTAAAATTTATCTTTAATGACGGTTTGGTCCTGAAGTGTTTTTGAAAAAAAGTTTTTTTTTAAGTGATAATATAAGTTCTTTAACAATGAAAGGATAATTCAGTATTTCTATCTTCTAAAGCAATTTTTGACATTTTAATTTTGGGAAATGAATTTATGTAACTTAAAAAAATTAGTTGACATATAAAGTTTTTCAGAAATTCTTTAATTGTTTCACATTGGCAACATCTATTTTCTATGTTCATTCTTACTAATCCTTTATGTGAATATTCTCTTTTTTCCTTGACTAACTTCATAAGAACTTTTATCAAGCTTATTATCTCTTTTAAAGAAATTACTTTTAGCATTGAATTTAGCAATCTTTTTATTATAAGTTTGCTTTTTATTTCATTAACTTTTGAGTTTTTATTTTCTTCTGTCCATTTTGTTTGGATTGACTGATTGATTGATTGATTGATTTTGCCACACTTGGGATAGAACCCAGGACCTCAAGCATGATAGACAACTAACTGCTCTTCAATTGAACTATATACCAGTCTTTGGATTTATTAAAGCAGTGTTTAAAACTTTATATACATAACTTTTAAAATATATTTTCCTTTTATAATTTAAGTCTTAATGGCTGTATATATAATTAAAATGTTTCTTTAATTGACTACTAATTTTCTGTACATATAATATAGTAATATGTTAGATCTTCTATTCATTCTTCACTATGCCACTGACTTCTCCTCTTTTCTTGTTTTAATGAGTAGCCTTCTGACTATTTCTTCAAACTTACTTACCTACAAATCTGAAATTTGCTTAAATGTATGTTTTTGACCCTGTGTAGGCTAGGTAAGTGCTCTGCCACTGAGCTAAATCTCCAACCCGTGTATTTTGTTTTTAAAATATCTAATTTGCTCTCTCTCAAACTAACTTATTTACTTATTAATTCTTTTTTCTCCACTGGATATAAATATATAAGTTTTGATATTTTCTTTTTATAATAAGCATCATTATTTTATACTCTACAATTGACAGCTTTTTATTGGAAGCTCTTATGTTTCTATTCTCCATTTTGTTTTTCTATAATTTTTTGTGTTTTTATTTTCACTTCTCTTTGGGGCCCTTTTACTTTGAAATTTTATTTATGATATAGTTGTTCTTTATTATCTAGATTCAAGTTCAATTTCAGTTAATAGGGTTAACAGTTTCTTCTACTCTCCTGAGGCACTACCTGTCTTGATTACTTTAAGCTAAATTGTCCACTTGAGATTTTTCAGACCATATAAGTAAGATGAATTTGGACAGAAAATTCACAAAATTGGTGTGCATTTTTTTCCTAAGATTATTTATTTTTACTTTACTAAGTGCCAAGTTGAAGAAAAGCAATTTTGCTTATTGCACCTTTTTATTTATTGCTGTTTATCTCTTATTCCTTTTCACCTAACAAATTCAGCTAGATTTTTTTTTCAAAAATGCCCTGTTGTATTTCTCTGTGTGGCAAATCCCTAGAAAAATTTTCCCCCTCAATGTCCTGTGCAAAAGTCAAAGCAAAACTGACTATATTCAGGGTATTAAGTAAATTCACAGGATGAAATCTGGCTTTAATGATTTATTCTTTCTTTCTTTCTTTCTTTCTTTCTTTCTTTCTTTCTTTCTTTCTTTCTTTCTTTCTTTCTTTCTTTCTTTCTTTCTTTCTTTCTTTCTTTCTTTCTTTCTTTCTTTCTTTCTTTCTTTCTTTCTTTCTTTCTTTCTTTCTTTCTTTCTTTCTTCATCTATGCTTTCCTTTCTTGAAAACTCAGCAAAGTACTTAAAATATAATTTTTATAATAATTACTGCATGTATTTATTATCTCACTGTTTCTGTGGGTCATGAGAAACTTAGAGTAACTGGATCTTCTAGGAGGCTATACTCCTGTTATCACCAAGGCCAGCTGTCATATGAGGCTCAACTGAGGAAGGATTCACTTCTAATCTCAGGTCCCTCAAGTTTTCATTTTCTTGCTGACTGCCAGCTGGAAGCTGTCCTCAATTCTTTGCCTCATGGTCCTCACCAACATGGCCTTCGAAAAAGTATGTTACCATCTTTAGTAACATAACCACAGAAGTGACATTGGCCCTATTCTATTGATTAGAAGTAGTCATAGATAGATCCTGTCCACACTAGAGCTGAGCTGATTACACAGGGCACAAATTTCAGGAAGCAGGGATCATGAGGGCTACCTTAGGTCTGTTTGCAACAACCACTGCTTAGTTTTTTCAGTCATTAAAGTTATTAAAAGCATCTGATATGGCTCAACTCTAGAAAAGATGATGCTGGATAAGGCACACTTGAAGAATCTGCAAAATAATGAAGGTTGGGATTTGAGGGAAGCTGAGGGATAAAATGGGAGAAGCAAACACCAGGGATTCCTATTAATACCATCTTTAAAGCCTCCAGTTTGATTTGGCCTTAAGTAAGGTAAATGTCAAGTGAAAACGCAGTATAGATGCACTGTTCAAAATGTGCGGATCTCTTTAAGCAGCTCCTGTGCCAACACCCTGTTTTCCTCCTTGAATCTGATCAATTGATACAATCGTGTAAGCTTTGACTTTTACAAGATTTTCAAATGGTTGGTGTACTCCACATTCAGAAAAAACACTGCAAACATCAGCTGCTCATTTTCCCTCTGTCACTTTCACTCATGGGTGAATACTTTATAAAGTATCAGATCCCAGTCAGCAGTGGAAACTATTTACACTGATAATTCTGGCTAAGACAGAAGCATGACCAACCTGGTTCTTTGCTGAAACTGGATGGTTTTAGCCGAATAATTTATAGCGGTCAAAAGAACCAAAATCACTATTTTATCTTTGTGTATATTTACACAGCTTGAAAACAAAACCACCAAACTCGATAATTCCTTTGTCAATGGTTCTACCCCTAAAGGCAAGCTTTTTGACCTACATTTTCACAGTGATTTATCCTTGGCAAAATGATAAAGACAGTGACATTTTCTTTGTCCTTCTATTTCCCTTTTCAACATCTATGTTTTGCTTTACCTCTGTGTCACTTATACATTTTATTCCAGAGGTCTGAAGTCCCTGGCCCTATTGAATGCATTTACTGTTATTAATTTGATTCCTACTGAATGTTATCAGGAAATAAAGAAAAAAATGTTATTGCTTCCAATGCATTTAAGCAACAATCAAAATTGAAAGATCCTCAATAGAAGGTTTTTAAACAATGTGACCCCCTGGAAGGGAAAAGGATTACATTTCCAAATACCTCAAATTAAAATAAATTATTTTCTTATAAAATTAGTGCTAGGGGCTGGGGTCGTGACTCAGTGGTAGAATGCCTAGCATTTGTGAGGCACTGGGTTCGATTCTCAGCACCATATATAAATAAATAAAATAAAGTTCTATCAACAACTAAAAAAAGAAAATTAAGAATAAAAAAAACTAATGATAATAACAATAGCCAATAATATTGGGGTGCTTATATGTTAGGCACCAAGCCAAACACTGTAGAGCTTATTTCAATAAATGCTTCCAGTAGAACAACAAGGTGGCATACCTTTATCCTTATTTTATAGGTCAGTGAATTTAAGCTTTGAGAAGTTAAGTAACTTACCTAAGGTCATATAATGAGTGAAAGATCCAGATGGATATGACTTCACATACGATCTCTCAAAATGAACACTCTTTGTTGAATGTTTAACTTGGGTAATCGTAGAAAATGTTCCTGCACATCAGAACTTTATCTTGATTCAGATTTCTTCCCAATTAGCCATTTGAATTAATTAGGCAAGTCCTTTATGCTTTGTCATTCCAAGTTTCCTCTTGCATTAAAGGGGAGAACTGGATTAAATAAGACATGAACAACTTCCACAAATAATCCCAACATATACCATAATAAATTACCATTGGTATAGCAGATGACAACTCTAAAATAACAGCTATACTTCTAAATTCATGCACAGAAATGAGAAAATTATCTCAACCTTAGAGAATTGAGAATAAGATCAAAATCTCCCACTCAGGAAGGTATTTCTTTTAATTCTGTGAAACATGTTGATTGCCATTATAGCCCATACATTTTGAATTGTTTGGTTTCTTAGCTGTTAATTGAAATGTAATTTCATTTGCATAATATAAGACTAGTATGGTAATTAACACTCTTCTTACTAATTGCCACCCAATTAACCTGCTTTAGGTACTTGGTGTTAGTGCAGCATCTAAATATGATCTTCCTACCCTAGCTGATTCATATGGCTGTGATTACCTTTATGGCTTATAGAATTTAAAATTAATTGCATTGCAGCTAGAGCTGTGGTTCAACCTTATATCTCAAAAAGGGTCCATTAGGTAATTATTTGATAACTAATTAAGTTTTAGCCATCTCACTAAATCAGCTTAAAATGCTCCTCTTATAAAGTAGATTTAAAGGGGTCGCAAGAGACTCCTGAAAGATCAGGCACAGAGTCAACCTTACTATTTAGAGCATCCCTTTATGGTTTTTCAGGAACATTCATCCATCATAGCTGAATTCCTGTCCTAGGGTTAGAAACCTCTTATTCCTCAGTTTAGAGGCAGAACTTTGACAAAGAAAAAGTATCTGAATTTGAACTAGAATTGATGACAACTTTGAGATCTTTTCCCACCTTAGACTTCATTTATGATCTCTTCTGAGCTTCTTGTTCCTTTCCTCCTGCCCTTGTCTCCTTGCTGTGCTCCCTCAGAGAGAAGCAATAAGGAATCAGCCCCTACCTTCCAGGGCTGGGTTGGGTTTGCTGTATTACAGATATCTTAGGATTTCAGTGAGTAAAAATCAGCCCTAAGCTTTTGAGCCCTGGGAGTTATCTGTTATCTTGGAAAATGCTGATAAATGTTATCAAAAGAAGAAATAATCCTAAATCCCCTGTATTAGGAAAAAAATCATTCTAAAAGATGAGACCATTGTGAGTTCAAACACATTGTTATATGTTCAAATTCTAAAAGGAAAAGAGGGTCACAGATATAAACACAGCACATCAAACTGAAGGTGTTATAAATAGAACTTAATATTGAATTATTCCTCCTACTCTGAAACCTTTATCAAATAGGTATTCATTTTTCTAACCATCGGATAGTTATTTGGGATACTACATTTTTAAAAATTTAGAATTCTAAAATTTTTACTTTCAGGAAGAAACTTGGTGGACCTTCTGTCATTCATGGACTACTGATTGATTTGATTCATGTTCATTTAATACAATTATTTTTTTGGTTCTGAAGATTCTGGGCTGAGAGAAGGAAGCTACCTGAACTCAGAGTTTGGGGGGACATTTCGGAAGCACAGATGTTAAAGAAAGGAGTATTAGGACTGTGAAAATAGAAGCATAAAATGCTAGTGAGCAAGTTAATGGGGACTCCATTAGGTCTCAGCTCCAGACTGAAGGCTGTCCTGGGCAAATGACATCGAAGACGAGTCTGGAAGAATTAGGAGTAATAAATTAGGAGGAACAGTTGGTGCTGCTGGCAGGGCCTCCCGGGTTGGCAAGGGTGTCATAGTCAAAGAAAGCATCAAGCCAAAAACACACAGAGAGTCTTTGGCACAAGCCAGGAGGCTACAGTAGCTCAGTATGGCCCCAGTGTGTCTCAGAGGAGCAGCCAGGGCCCCATGACAGAAGGCCATAGCTATGCAAGTGTTGACCCTCAAGTGCTGGTAAGTCATTGGGAAGTTTAATTCCATGAATTATAAAGTAAGATTTACATTTTAGAGGAATAATCCTGGCTAGAAAATGTTGAAAAGGTTAGAGGGTGGTACTTCCTCCCATTCCTATCTCTGGTAATGTTCTTACTTCAAAAACTGGCTTAATGAGGGACCTCCAAGACTTTGGAAGTAAGGTTGTGTCTGTGGTTGTGTCTGTAGTTATGAAACTACAATCAGAGGACACAGAGGGAATATTTTCAATTACAGTTGAAAGCATTAAACAAGATCCTAAATTTTTGTCTTAGAAAAGATGAGAAGGATCTCTAAAATTGTAGATTACCCTTAAAGTGATGTTGCAAAAACTGAGAAATTCCATGGGAAAGAAGAGACAGAGAAAGAGAGGGAGAGATAACTCAACGCATTCTAGTACCAACAATTGTGTCTCATGTCTGTGCTTCACACATCTTTATGTGGATTGTTGGATTTAATTATCACAACAACCTTTTGCTGGCAGATGGATAAATATACCTGTTCCTGTTTGACAAATAAGTAAATTCACCTTTTTTTTTGAGATTCTGTTGCATCTATTCTTTTTTGTTAATATTTTTAATTTTAAATGGACACAATATCTTTATTTTATTTATGTATATTTATGTGGTGCTGAGGATCAAACTCAGTGCCTCACATGTGCTAGGCAAGCACTCTACCACTGAGCTACAGCTCCAGCCCTGCATCTATTCTTAACTACATGGTCTGTGTGGAAATAACCCATGTTCCAGTCTCTGGCTTGGGGTCTGATTAATACAAGCCAATCAGAATCTCTTATCCTCTGCTCACTGTCCACAGTGATCAGCTCAGGGGTGGTTCCATAAGCTAGCTACTGCCAATGAAATGTGGAGATACATTTCCTGAAGGTTTGTTTGTTGTTTGTTTGTTTTTATTTTGTTTTATTTCGTTCACTTAGAGAAAGAGAGAGAGGCAGGGGGAATATCTTTTTTGGTGACTACTGCAGGAGATTCTTTCTCTTTCCTGTGCGGAGATGTGAAAATGAAATGTGGGCTCTTGTGCTGTGTCAGCCATATGCAGCAGTTCATAAAGAATTGCTGGAGCTGCAAGGGAATCAACATATGGAAATTGAAAGTGAAGTTGAAATTATGGAAGGCAGCATGAGAGAGAAACTTGATTTCCAGTGACATTGCTTGAAATGTTGATTGAATTTTACCTGGAGCCTGGGTTACCTGAGGATTTTGCAGCCCTGTAAACCAATATTTTTTTTCTTATTGTTTAAGCCAGTTTGAATTGCGTTTTCTGTCACCTTCACCTGAAAGAGGCACAAGCAATAGACAGTAACAGGACTAACAGAAGCAAAAGGTCGAATTCTTTAGAATCTTTGCAAAAAACAGAAATGGCAACTATAATAATTGAGACAGAAGTTTACTTTTTTTGTCTCAAAAGCAAAAAATTCTACAAATAATCAATCCAGATCTGGCATGGTACTCTGGTCAGAGAACCAGGATCCTTCTATCTTTTGCTCTACCATGCAAAATTTCCATTCCCAGAGAATCTAGTCCAGTTCTCCTTTGTGGGCATGAAGCAGAGATCCTTTAGTGTCTGATTCCATGAAGTAGTGCTGCAGCCCTGGCTCTACTGCTTTTTGTCTTTTCCCAGGTGTTGTAGGGACCCAGAGCAGCACTATCATATCAATTCAGGATCATGCCTTTCCAAATCCTATGCATTTCCAGGCACAGTGGCACACACCTGTAAACCCAGTGACTTAAGAGGCTGAGTCAGGAGGATCACAAGTTTGAGGCCAACTTCAACAACTTAATGAGATCTTCTCTCAAAGCAAAATAATAAAATGAGGGACTTAGCTCAGTGGAAAAGCACCTCTGGGTTCAATTCCCAGTGCTCAGAACAAACAAAAACATCAACTCCCAACTCCCATAAGAGGATACAGTCTAGTGAGTAGGAAAACAGACTTTGGGATCAAGCTTGGATTTAGGTTCCAGCTCTGATGTTGACTAGCTATGTCACCTTGAACTAGTACTGAACTCAACTATAAAATGGGAGTCATAGTATTTACCTACCTTAGAGGTGTGATGAAGATTAAACAAAGCCTGCAAAACATTTGACACCTAGTAAGCACTTAATAAAAGATACTTTTTATTATTCAATAAACTAGCAATGGCCTATTTAGAAAAACATAAAGTCTGACGTTTGTTCCACATCATATGGCCACATATATTAGTGTCAGTTCCTCCAGGTCACAGTTATCTCCCTGGTCTCTGTATTTTACGGTCTTATCCCCACCAGGTATGTAACAAACAAATGTTGCTATACAGACACGATAAGGGCTTTTTGTTTTTTAAAACTACATTTCTGGGGCTGATAAATGTTTTAGGGCAGTTCTGAAGAGTATTCACATATCATAATTGAAGTTAGACAAGACTCTGTAATGTCCATTCATTTATTTGCTTTTTTGTGAAAATGGTTCAAATGTGAATCTCAGCGTCACCAATCACAGATTTAAGCCAGAGAGTAAGGGCTTATGACTTTCAAGGTTTCTTATTTAACACACCAATGCTCCTTGAAGGTCTTACCTTAAATCACTTTCAACTATAAACACAGATAAAATGATAAGTGAATATATAAACTCTTAATTGAAACTGGCATACTAGGCTTATTCCTGACCCTGAAGGTCTCAGAACGGGCATCATAGAAACCAAAGTGTTATATAAAAAAGAATGGAGAAGGAAGGCCTAGGAAAGTTGTTAAAATAGAGTTAGCATTTAATATGGCATCTCATCTTGATGGATGAGGTGACATCTTTCATGCAATGAATATGTCAAAGTTCACTATAGACAGAAGAGAATCCTCTGTGTGAAGACAAGTCTAGTCTGCAGTAGGCTTGGACAATGTTAGGGTCTTCAGCAAGATGTATTATGATAAGGTTGAGTTTCACAGGACAGATGAGAAAAAAAAAACTTTAGGAGAACAAAAGGGAGGAGAAAGAAGGAAGAAAAAGAACATTTTGCACTCAAGAATTGAGGGTGTTGTTTATGACTTGAATGCAGGGTTTGGAGGCTGAAAACAAAACAAGGCTCAGGCAGGATGTGCCCCACACTTGATGACTGTGACTCCTGCATGCATGCAGCAGCCTTAGTCTTGTTTCCATTAAAGAAGAAAGGAAACACATCAGATCAAGAAAAGAGATGGAAGTGAAAATTTGGTCCAAATGAAGACAGCATTGCTCTATAACTTCATGATAGAAATACTGTGATTTATCTAATTAAAAAAAATATGATTGAAAGGGATGAGTGAATATAAACTGATTTTTTTTAGAGCTTTATAAATACATAGTAGTTGGGTTCATCCCTACAAACATGCATGAAATTTGATTTCAGTTCATAATCCCACCCCCTTTCCCTCCTTCTTTTCCTTCCTCTGCTCCCTCCCCTCTCTCATTCTCCTTCCTATACTCAATTAGACTTCCTTTCCTTCATCTATTTATTTATATTTGGTTGTTTTTTACTACCTATGCATAAAGGTGAAATTTCCTGTGGTATGTATTTTTAATTTATTTATTTTTTTAGTTGTAGTTGGACATTTATTTATTTATTTTTATATGATGCTGAGGATTGAACCCAGTGCCTTGCATGTGTCAGATGAGTGCTTTACCACTGAGCCTAACCCCTGTGATATATTTATATATGCACATAACAAGATATTTTAAGAAGTCATTCTACATTGCCTTCCCTTACCCATCCTTCCACTCTGTCTCTCTAGATCTCCTTTTTCTACACTACTGATCTTCCCTTTATCTTTATGTTGTCCTATCCTTCCCTTCCCCTTTCCTTTATTTTACTCAACTTCTGCAAAAGAGAGAAAACATTCAACACTTAAATTTATGACTTTGGCTTATTTCACTTAGTGTGATATTTTCCAATTCTATCTATTTACCAACAAACTCCATAATTTCATTCTTTTTTATGGCTGAATAGAACTCCATTTTATATATAGTACACACACACACACACACACGCACATAAATACACACATAAACACACACATATACATACCACAATTTCTTAACCCATTCATCTATTGATGGGAATCTGGGTTGATTCCATAATTTAGCTATTGTGAATTGGGCTTCTACAAACATTGGTGTGGCTATATCACTGTAGTATGCTGATTTTAGATCTTTGGGAAAATATCAAAGAGTGGGATAACTGAGTTATATGGTAGTTCTGTCCCTAGTTTGGGAGAAATCTCCATACTGATTTCCAGAGTGGTGTGTTTGCCGAGTAGTACAACCACTCTGGAAAGCAGTATGGGGCTTTTTCTACCAGAAATAGCCATATATATATATATATATATATATTTTTTTTTTTCTTTTTCTTTTTTGGTGCTGGGGATTGAACCCATGGCCTTGTACATGCAAGGGAAGCATTCTACCAACTGAGCTATATCCCCAGCATGAGGCCCTTATTCTTTAACAGTTGTTCACAGAGCATCTGGTATAGTGCAGGCACTAGGCCAGGGGCTAGGAACAGAGAGCCATTGAAAGATACAGTCTTTGCCCTCATAGACCTGAGTGTCAAGTGCAGAACCTCCCCTGCCACATACACACACACCAAGAAAATAAACTTTTATTTGAAAGGTAAAATAAAAAGGTCCTTTAGACACAGGTGAGATCTTTATTGTTGTATTTCCACAAATTCAGAAGCTGAAAGGATAAGTAGTCTAACCCAGGAAGCTGGGCTCCAGAGTCTTCTATGCTCTTCATGAAAAACACCATTTTTTTTGCCTGTAATGTCTTTGCCTTGGTAATTCTGATGAGGTGGGTTAAGAGCTCTTTTAGAGCTCTTAAAACCATAATGTTTCAAAACTTCAAGGGACTTTAGAAACCCTCTACTCCAACCCAACCCAATCCCACTAGTATGTCCTGGGGCCCCTTTGTTCCCATGATGGATTTATAGCTGTTTTAATCTCTTTCTTCCATTAAGAAGATAACAAAGGCACACAGCACAACCATTTAGATTCAAAGCATTATTCAGATAAGCTTCCAATAAAGGTGATTTCTGAGTGTATTTTCACAGTAGTTTTACTGAAGAGATGATGAGATTTAAAAAAAATGATAAAAAGAGATACTATCCTAGATGTTAATGTATTTCAGAGAATTTCAGTGACTATTCGATTATGTTTATGTGAACACTGATTTAATTTTTAATTAGAATGCTCCCATGCCTAATTGCTTAGGAAATCCACCTTTAAGTAATAAACGATGTTTGGGAACATTGTTGCAAATAGGCCAAATACTCTATCACAGCATCTTTTTATATTATGGAAATTTAAATGCTATGTGTCATTAAATTGAATTAAAAAATATTTAAAATGAAATAAATTTTCCTCTCAGAACTGAACAAAAAAGGTAATATTTACTTTAATACACATCAGAGATGTTTATAAAATGCATTTTATTTCTCTTGATGTGACAGTCTGCTCTAGGAATTTCGTTTACAATTCCTGAAGTGGTTTTTGTAAGGCACACCAACTGCTTTTTCTTTTGAATAACAAATGAGCATTAGCTTTTTCCCTGAAAGTCTTATATCCTAGTTCTCCTAATTTCTGTTTGTTTCTCTTTCAATTCTGTGTACTCTGTTTAGATACTGCTTACTCTGCAGTTATTTTTATTCAGGAAGATAAAACTTGCAAGCATAAATCCCTCTGGAACTAGGTTGAAAGAAAGACCTTAAGGTTGGGAAGCTTTTATATGGAAGTAGCTTTGAATTTTTCTGAGCCTAGACATTCTTCTGATCTGATAACCTGGGGGAAAAGTTTAGCCAATGTGTTCAGTATTAAATGTCAGTTTTGGTTTCAATCCTACTGCCAAGCATCAGTTGAGAGATTTGTAACACAAAGGAAAATAATAAAATAGTGTTACCATAATAATATAAGAGATTAATGGGAGTTTTTGATGCAATATACAATTTGAAGCCACTGAGTTATCCACAGGCATGCTCCAATAGATATCATTGGTATTCAGCTTTGCTGAAAGGATGAACAAAACCTTTTTTTTTTTTCAAAAAACACATTTTCCTTTAATCAGCTGTTTGCAATGCTTCAGAAGGCAACCCCCACCTGCCCCCCTCCTTTTCTTGATCACAAAAAAGTGGGATATCAGCCTTCGTTTGCCTTGAGAAAACTCAAAGACTGTCAACCCAAGCAATTTATCAATAATAATATTGCATTCTCTTTCCTCAGAGGAAATTTTGAGGGGGGGATTGTTGAACTCTGCAGGGAGGGGGGCCACACCATGAAAGAAAGCTCTCCCTCTCCAACTAAGTGCTCCACAGGTATCATGCATAAACCAGCAATTGCTCCGTTTATCTTCTACCAGAAGATGTCTGCTAATAGATCCGATTCTTTAGCACATTTCAGGGAGAAATTTCTTGTGCTGAAGGGTATTTTAATATGTGGTTAAAGCTGGGTTCATAGCTGGAAGTAGGGAAAAGGTAAGGGAATCATAAGGGGATGTCTGGGAACTGGCCTGAGTTTCTCTTCAGAAAGGAGATTTCTGTGTGTAGTCAGAGTCTATAAGTGTGTGTGCACCTGTGTCTGTCCCTCAGAATTCTTCCCATAGTCATTAGAAATATTTGAAATGCTCAAGAATCTCATGATAAAAAAGTTCTTCTAGCTGGGCGTGGTGGTGCTGGCCTGTAATTCCAGTGGCTGAGACAGGAGGATCACAAATTCAAAACCAGCCTCAGTAAAAGCGAGGTGCCAAGCAACTTAGTGAGACCCTGTCTCTAAATACAAAGTAGAGCTGAGGATGTGGCTCAGTGGTAGAGTGCTCCTGCGTTTAATCCCAGGCACACCCCCCCCAAATCTTCTAGTTTAACCCTTAATCTGGTAGACAGATTGGTTTTATTTTTAACAGGATTGGGCTAGAATTTTAGTGTTTCCATTTATCTTTAAAATGACCTGGTAAGAATGTTTCTGCCCCCTTTCTCTTGCAGAATGACCTGCATTATATTATTCAACACATTCATTATTTGTTGAGTGACTTCTGTCACCACTATGAGGATCTTTTGTCGTATTTATATTATTTCTTAGAGTTCAGAGTACTGTAGAAAAGGCAAAGATGTACGTACAACATAAAAGACTTTATTGAGCTCCAGAAACCTGTGAGCTTCATGAGAACAAGTAATGTGCTCCAAGCCTTTTACAGAGGAAGAATCTCAACATTTTTGGAAAGGTGCTCATTCGTGCTCACAATGTATGCTCCAAGCCCTTCCAATTTCTACTACTCCAACACTGCGAAACAAACCTTTTTCCATATGAGAAGACAGATTTAATATCAAAAGAAGCAGGAGAGTCACTTGGTATTTTCAGTCTTAAAGATATTTCCTCTTTACTAGAATTCCTTGACATTCTCATTATATACTTGTTCTTCACTCCTTGATCAAACTGTTTCTTATGATTTCTTTGTCATTGGTGTCCTTAAGAGGTGAAGCACCGAATGGGGCACACTACTGCACTTCAGAGTGAGATTCTTGCTTCTGAGTCATGGACACTGTCATTCTATTGAAGGGACTGAATTTTCACAGCCAACTTTGATATCTCTACCTGTGGATGGCAATGCCCTATTGGCTTCTTGTCAACTGAGTTCTCTGAAGTGCACTCCTTGATAATTGGACATCAATGATCCTGGCTCCACTGCTGTGGCACTTAGTTTTTAAATCTTAGAGCAGGAACTTGATTTGTCCCTGTTCACATGTCATATTATCCAGTGCTTGGAAGGCACTGATTGTATAATCAAACTTGTGAGCTACTCCTCCTGGTTTGCTGCCCTTTTGCATTTGGCAAATATTTTCTCTTTCAGGATATGAATATTATTAATATTGACTGGCTACTATAACATAGACTACTGTATAAGTGGCTGTCAATCCAGTAAACAATTCTCACCAAGTGTATGATTAAATCATTCAGACCTTAAACTAGTCTTACAACTAACCTTATATAGAATGGATATTTTTTCAAGAACCTAGTGCTATACTATGTATGCATCTTAATTTTTGTAGTATTTTTTAGTAATTGTTTTTGTATTTTTTTTCTTGGTTTAATTGATCATATAGTGATAATTTAGAACTGACTGCAAAGAAGATCTTTTAACCCAGAAGGGCCAGTCTTTGTTTATCCACGTCTGGTATCTTACTATGTAAGGCTGTGGATGTCAGAGAATAATGGGTTCAAATACTAACATTCACAGGTGGTAAGATTTTAGGCACGTTACTTGTCTTAATCTCAGATTCCTGAAATAGAGTTAATATTTATTTCAACCTTCTATGATCACTGTAGTGCTAAATTTAATGATAGGCAGAGAGATGATGGGGGGAGGAGCCCTCAATGTGCTATTATTATCAAATCCTGATGTGTCCTTTTTCTCCCCTCCTTAGAAACAGGGTCTTATTATGTTGCCCAGGCTGCCCTTGAACTTCTGGTTTTAAGTAATCCTCCTGCCTCAGCCTCCAAGTATCTGGAATTACAGTTGTGTGCCACTGCACCTGGCAAGGTTATCCTTTTGATTTAGGAAAGTGATATTCATAGGATTATACCACACAACCTTCCCAACATGCATGGATGCATCTTTGTAAAATGTGTGAGCTCAGCAAGCAGAGTCCTTCTGAATATCCTTGGGCCTTATTGGAATTGGAAAGAGCCAGTTGCATTGTATGCCATGTGCTGTGATGTAGTGGAATGTGCTGACTGTACTGACCGTGCTGTCAGACTTCATTCTTAACCATATATCAACTGTGCAGAAGAAAACATAGATCCTTGTGGTTGAGTAGCCTTTGGATATTGCTGCACTTTGTCTTCAATTTTGGTGTCATTTTATAAGCACAATTTGCAATCGTTCATGCAATAATGGCACCTTGTAGTTGTAGACCATGTCTATACATTTTTGCAAAATGCTTTCCCATCTATTATTGTGTTTGCTTCACGGCATTGTTTAATAATTTATTATTTATTCACTACTGATGAAAACTGATGCTCTGAAAAGTTAAATAATATGCCCTAGCTTATGTCATCTAATTTTTATTAGAGTTAGATAGCAGGTTAATTAAAGGCTGCTTCAAATATCATGATGTTTTCCTTCTTACTGTCTTTAGGCCAATTTAAAACTCCTTAAAATGGAAAAGCAAGAATTTAATAATCTTTTTTATATTTTTTATTCTACCCCTCTCCCCACTCTCATCTTATTGCATATTCTGAATATTTGGAGTATTTTTCAACTCTTGAAACACACTTGCTCTCTTTCATCTCTTTTTGGGTCATTTAAATCAGATAGCAATTTACTCCAGGAAGGTTTCCTTTCTCCTTATACTCTATTAATTCTGGGTTCCACACTCCTCACATGTATTCTCAAAACATTCTGCATATTTCATTTTATAAAATACTATCTGATGTATGGCAATTGTGTTTTCATTCTCTGCCTTTCAGTAATATAAAGGTAGCGGCAGGTTCATGTCCAGCACCTGCTTGGCACATAGTCCATGGTGTCTTCAACACATATTTATTGAATGAAAGAATGTTTTACTTGTTATTACTTGACTTAATTTGCCTTTGGCATTTTCCTCATGTAGAATAGTGACCCCACATTTGTAAGTCTTTGATGTGACTTTGATGTGAGTGTGTGTGTGTGTGTGTGTGTGTGTGTGTGTCTGTGAGATATACATAGGGCCAAACAGATTGAAGACATAAAAAGGCTCAAAACTTCCATGATCATATGGAAGAAACATTCTAGAAATTTTTTTAGAATGCATTGATGCTTCTTTAGAAATCTTCATTACCTCTAGATTCCCAAAGACTATAGCTCATCTGTTCAAATTGTAGTTTTCACATATTGTATATTCATATTTTAAATATAAGGGGCTCCTTCTCATCAGCTGTTCATTTTATGTTTATTTGCTGATGGCTTGATACTGTGCCTGATCTAATGTATATGTTCTAATATCATTTAAACAAAACATACTTTTGTATGTCTATATGCTAGCTGTAGCAGGGGTGGCATTCAGGTTTTGTATGCCTTGTTTATACACTTTTGAGAACTTCTTTATCAAAAAGAATATAAAATTTTGAAAGTTTATTACAGGCTTGGGGTGGGGAGATGGGTTGAGATAGCAATGGATGCACTGAAACTTTAGCTTCATGTACTTCCTGATCTATCTGTTACCAACCTTTTTCTGGCCTGAATCTATTGCCTGTATTATAAATTCAGCACTCCTAATCCAAAAATATGAAATCTGAAATGCTCCAAAATCTGGAACTATAAAAACCAACATAATGCTGCAAAGGAAAATTCTACACCATGAAACTTTGTTTCATGCTTAAAATTATTTAAACTATTATATAAAATTACCTTCAGCTTATGTGTGTAATATGTGTATGGAACTTAAATGAATTTGTGTTTAGACTTGGGTCCCATCCGTGAGATCTTAATATACATATGCAAATATTCCAAAATCTGGGAGGAACAATCCAAAATCTGATACAGTTTTGGTCTCAAGCATTTCAGATAAAGGATACTCAATCTGTACTAACTCCAGTTATAAATCTTTTTTTTTAAATTCATTTTTCCCCTTCTTTTGTTGGTGCATTAGAATCACACATGATAATAGGAGTCATTGTTACCTATTTATACATGTGCATAATTTGGTCAGTTTCATTCACCAGTACCTCTCCTTTCCCTCCCTGCCTTCTCCCCACCCCCAACTATCAATATTTTATTCACTTGAGCAGAGGTATTGACTGATCCACTAATTTTGCTAAGATAAAATAATATTTATATTTCTAAGATATGCTACTTACTGCTTAGCCTCCACCTTTATTGCCACTTTAATTTTTAAAACATCTCTTTACTCATTTAAAATGCTTGTGAAGAGGTAATCTGCTGTTATTCTTGTAACATCAGTCGAAACACATTAAATTACATCTGATCTGCAATTGAATAGAGAAGGAAGCCTCACTTTTTGAAGGTCAATGGACTTCTAAAAGCCTCTGTGGTATCATTTAGAAAATAACGATTTCAGTGCAACTAATCGAGCCCATGGTGCCCATGAGTGGCCCCCCCGAAGTCATCACTTTAGTGCCTTTGCTCAGCACACTGTGTCCTTATGGACACAGACTGGAGAGTTTATATGGGAGAAGTGTGTTCTGGAGGAATTTGGGCTGTGTAGGGTGTCATGGTAATAATTTCTAATACTTTCATGAATAGAGCTGGATGAATTTCACAGTGAATTGACTGGGAACTTCTGCCTATAGTTCTCTTGCCGAAGTACTAAATCCTTTTGGCTTCCCACTTACTAACCTCACCCCACTGTGATCCATCAACTTTGGTATTTGAAGGCATACCTCCAATTCATTTTGATTTTGGGGGAAAATATTCTTTTGGATGTCATCTTTTCCAGATAATTGAGTGCTAGAACTTTTCTCTGGGATCCTCAAGTATGTTCAATAACTGTACACATTTGTACAATATAGTAGAGATGTAGTACCTTACTCTCATAAGGTCCTAGTTAAACTTCCTTTCTGAAATCACCACAAAGCAAAAAGGAGAATGGGAAGCAGAAAAGAAAGTTTCAATTTTTAAAAAAAAATTTTATTTATTTATTTATTTTTTACATACATGACAATAGTGGAATGCATTGCACTCATTATTACCCATTTACAAGAAAGTTTCAATTTAAACAAACCAACCTAATGACAGGATCAACTATAAACATCCATACATAAGGAATGTCAGCCAAGTTCAGAAATGAGCAAAGAGGGTAGAAAATGTCAAATACACTCAATTTTGTGATGTGCTGCAGAGATTCCCCCTCAGGACAAAGAGTCTATTTGCCTACATTCTGGGTGATTGCCATCAGTCATCAGTTCTTCCTGGTCAGTACTTGGCTATCTCAAACAAAATTACATCCTTTTGAGGCAGCTGACATCCAGGTAAGGGCCTGGGTCCCAACTGCATTGGGTGCCATCTGTGAGGGCCCTTGTGAACTTAAGAGTTCCCTGCAGGATCCACTAAGTCCTATTGAAAATGCCATGACTAAATATTTTCCTCTGCCTTCTGTGTGCACACTGAACCTCAGTTCAAATTTTATGCACACTAATTTAAATCTCATGTTGTTTTGCCTGGTCAACCACCCGTGGTGTAAGGAAGAAAAATGGCTGGACTAATGGAGAGGGGTACAGTAGTCCAGACACAAAAACCATCTTGAGAAGTTACGCCTATGTACCTTATAAACTTTTTTTTTTTAATATTCCATGTACGTATAGTATGTCAAAATAAATTCTATTGTCATGTATAACTAAAAAGAATAAATTTTAAAAAATTAAAAAAGAATTTTGAAAAAAAAATGCTAGGAAAATAATCCAGGCGCACAAATTTTTTTAAAACTTATTTCCTGTCTTTTTTTAAGTTTTTCTTTTCTTCCTTTCTTCTGTTTTTACTCTTTTCCTCCTATTCCTTCCAAGTCAGATGTCTTAAAGTGAATTTTTTTCATGTGCTTCTTGTCTTCCTCATTCTTGCTTAGTTTTATCTCACTTTTGCTCTCTAGGACTTTGGAAGAGCTCTTTGTAAGATCAGCAAGGACCTGTGGTCCAGAGAACCAGAGGAGGCTTATCAGTCCATATTTTTTCCCTTTGAGTTGCACTTGACAAGGTTAAAAATGCCTTAAAAAAGCAATTTTTATTTAGAACTATTTAGATTCATAGAATTCTTGTGAACATAGTGCAGAATCCTATAGAACTCATATTCGGTTTTCCCTGTTATTAACATCTTATTATTGTAGTATTTTGTCACAAATAGCATAATTAACACACTAACACTGACATCTTATTATTAAATGAAGTCCATACTTTATTCAAAAGTTGTTTCTATGTCCCTTTTCTATTTTAGAATCCCATCCAGGATATAGCATTGCATTTAGTTTTATGTCACCGTAGGACCTTTTTGACAGTTTTCAAATTATTCTTGTTTTTGATGATCTTGACAGTTTTGAGAATTGTGAGTTAGGTATGTTGTAGATTTTTTTTTTTAATCAGTTGGGGCCTCTCCTTATTTGCTTAGAATTTTGGGGTTTTAGGAAAGAAATCACAGAAATAGAGTGTCACTTTATCAAACCTAAACAAGGGGACATACTATGAATATGACTAATGTTGCCCTTGATCAGATGGTACTGTAAATTCACTATAGATTTTTCCTCCTTTCCCATATTTTACTCTGGAAGCAAGTCTCTGTGTTTGGTCTACACCCAAAGAGTGAAAGTCTTCCTTTGTCTCCTTGATTATGAAGTAACTCAGATATTATTTGAAATTCTTCTTGGAAGATTTAAATGTTTTTCTACTGTATATTATTTATTAAAACTTTTCATATCAATGAGAATTTAGGACACATTTTATATTTTGGGTTCTAATCCAATACCACCTTGTATTTTTGCTTGAATCTTTCTAGTTTTAGTTATTGGAAGTCCTTTTAATTGTCTGCTGTATCACTGTGGCATGCTGCCACCAATGTGTTATTGTTTTAACACCACTTTCTGTGGGGCATTGCAGCACATGTCTGTAATCCTAGCTATTCAGGAGGCTGAAGCTGTAGGACAGCAAGTTTGAGACCAGCCTTGGCAACAGAGCTGAGAGCTGGTAATGTAGAAGAGCACCCTGAATTCAATCCCCAGTACCAGAGAAAGATAAAACAGAATAAAATGGCTTTCTTATTTTCTGACACAATAAAATGTTCCAATGTCATCTTGTGTGTTTCCTGTTCCTATCATACAATCAAAAATTGCTTTAAGAACCTTGGCCCTTTATTGGAGAAGGATTTTACAAGATCTGAGCTTGAGGTTGCTTTGCTCTTCTTTAAGAAAAAAAGAAGCACAGTTCTCATTGTTTCTGGGTCAGTGTACTTTCTTTCTCTCATCTCTCTTCACTGATGTTTTCCAAATCTCTTTTGGATGGTCATCTTATTTCTCCGGTCTCTAATAATTGGTGTTATTTTTGATGGTCCTGCCTAAGATTCTCCTCTGTTGCCAATCCATATGCTCTTCTTGAATTATTTCTCTTAACTTTCTATCAGTTGTTTCCTGCTTCCCTTTGAAGCATTTTGCACAACATAGCTACAATGGTGTTTTTACATTTCCTTTAGGAAAAAGTCAAAAGATCACATGAGGTCTTAAGAATATATAAATCTTTCATGACTTGGAAACCAAAGAATTGCTCAAGGCTGTGCCCTTGCCCCATCTCTCCTTGCACTTCATGCCCCAACAATATTAAACTTCTTTCAATTTTAAGAACAGAATTGCTGGTTCTTTCTCATGTTTATTCTGCATTTTTACACAAATTTGAATGCTCTATCCTTCTCATCTTCATCCTGTTTGCTAAGAAAATCTGAATTTTTCACTAAAAATCTCCCTATATTTAAAATTAAATGTTCTAGATATGTGTTCTCCAATCATATGATCTGATATGTTTTGAGTGTTCCCCCTAAGTTTCAAGTGCTGTGAAGCTTGATTGTGAGCATAGCAATGAGGGGGAATATTTCAGAGGTGGGCCTAGCTGAAGACAGTCATGTTCCTGTAGTGCCACACACTTAGAAGGGATTAATATATTTCTTGAGGGACCCCAATTAGTTCCCACAAAAGTAAGTTGTTATAAAAAGATCAATCCTAACCTATGAATTCCTCTTGCTTCCTGTCTTTCCAATGGCTGTTCTTTCCCTCTCGTTCACACTCCACCATGATGTTGTCTGCCATCTTGTGATGTGGCCAGAAGGTTCTCACAATAGACTGAACCATCAGAGCTACCCCAATCAGACTCTGAACTTCAACTGTGAGCTAAATAATCCTCTTTATGTATTACCCAGTCTTATATATTTTGTTTTAGAAACAGAAAATGAATTAATACATTTATTTTTCAGGCTGTAAAGACAATCCCCTTGTTCCATGACATTTTCTTGGTGTCTAGTATACAACACATGGTGGCCAAGTGATAATAATTGAAAAGTTAAATGAGAATAGAGGAATAAGTTGGAAACTCTATCTATGGGTATAACTAAAGGCTTTCACATGTTAAGAACTATTAGGCAATGTGAAAATTCAGAAAAATATCCCAACATAATGATTGCTTTCAAACTGCTTATTACTAAAGGGCAGAGGTTATTATGGGTCTCTGTGGTAAGGAGTGGTTTCAGGAAATAAATGTCTTAACCTTTGTCTTGAAAGTGTGAATTGGAGGAGCAGGGTGAGTGAGAGGAAAGTGGAACATTGTTTGGATTCCATGGTAAGACTAGAATTCAATAAAAGAACTGGGATGGCAGCAAAAGAGGATTGAATCTTCAAACTATTTCTCTTTGATTACTTATTTTAATCCTACACAACTTGCACTGAACCCTCTAACAAATGCCATAAAATCCCAATTTGAACATTGCCACACATTTATAAATGATGACTTTAGTAAATGTTATTTTGCTTTATTTTCTTTCTTCATTAGTGGTGGACACTAAAGTTCTTGTTCTTTAGGAATAGAAATTTATCTTTAACAGCAAAAAATGGCTAATATGTGCAAACCGAATGTTACTTTTAATGCTTTTTATTAAGATGCAACACTAGACTTCTCTTGCATTCCTTTTTATAGATTGCTTTTTCTCAGCATTTCAATTATAAAATACTTTGTGACAATGGTGATTCAGATTTTCCTCTCCACATACTGCAAAGGAGTGAACATATTTCATTTGGGTGTTTGTCCTTAAGCTATTTTGACCTACTTTTGGGAATTGTATTTTTCTTAGAAGCATTGATTGGTTACTTTAATTGGCTGTGATGGATTTGATTTTAACTCTCCTGGGAGGGAAGATTGCTCAGTCCACTTAAAATTACAAATTATAATACAGAATGTCCTGCTTTAGATTTGAGAGTAGCTAATAACTCAGGATTTTGTTGTGGTATATCGGTTAATAACATTGACATATCTCAAAAGGCTTTTCTGTTAAGGTGGCAGTTTAGTAAGGGTGCTACCTTTTTTTGATTTACATGATTGAAACATGATATTAATTTAAATGTGTATATTTTGACGTGGTTCATGACATTAATAAAAGGTAGAATTTTATACATCTTATATTTTTGACAGAGAAGAAATGTAAATCTGAGTATGTTTATCCTTTATTTTGATGGGTAGGAAAAAAATGAATGTTCAATAAGACATCATCGAAGTGAATTTGTTGTAAGTTATGTAACTCTGTACATCTGATTCATACTGGAGAATGTTCTTGCTCTATTTATGAAGTAGTAAACTAAGTTTTAAATTAAGTTTTCATATTCACCCACTTTAGAACTTTTTGAGAAATAATTACCTTTTAATATCCAATAACATATTATACTCATTTAAATATTATACCTACTTATATATTATGTCTACATATTGTACATAATTTATATTGTAAAAATAATACACAAAACATGGCACTATTAAATCTAAAGAGCAAAAACTTTTAAAATATTGGTAATCTTTCCACAAACATAGAAACACAGATAATGTTTTTTTCAAGTGTCTTTTCTATGATTATCTATGTATATTCTAACCATTTTATCTAAAAAATTAGTACATTATTTAATTTTTTATCTAGTTTTGTTTGAATGTGTGTTCTATTGTACATATCTAGATCACCAACAAAATAAATGAGCAGAACAAAAAGATATGAACAAGTAACCATGATTTGGGTAAAAATGTGTGGTATGACTTTATGGAATTAGTGTTGAATTTTAGGTTAGATAGGACTTGAGAATGCACTGGAAATGTCAGTGGGTGAATTACCTTGCCATAGCAATTATTATATCATATTTAACATTAAGAATCATGGTATATCTGAAAGAATAGGTACAGAAAAGTCTGGAAAGGAAAGTCTCACTATCAGGACTACCACTCTTTAATATAATTGGTGGTATAACAAAATAAAATATAGCTTTTTAGTGTGATGTGTTAAGATTTTTAGTTTCTCAGGGAAAAAGTGAGAGAAAGTAAAGTTACTTGGTTGGCCTGTGTTCTGGTTTGGATCTTAAAGTCCTCCAAAGTCCCCTATGCTAGAGGCTTGTTTCCCAGACTGAGGTACTATTGGGAGGTGGTGGAGCCTTTAAGAGGTGGGCTTAGATGGAGGAAGTTAGTTCTCAAAGGGAAATTTTTGGATTCTTTCCCTTCCTGTCTCTTTTTCACTTCACATCACCAGAAGGTGAGCAGCTTCCTCCATCACTCATTCCTGCCATGGTGAACAATACCAACACAGTCCAAAACAAGTGCCTATGAACTAAAATCTCTGAAATTATGAGTCAAAGAAAAGTTTTCCGACTTATAAGTTGATTTTCTCACTCTTTTTTTCACAGTAACAGAAAGCTAACAAACAGCCTATCACAGGGTAAAATAGGTGAGCATAGGTGCCAGATGAGCTTGGAGCTAATGAAATCCATTACTGCTGGGTTTTAAGGGGAATGAATCCTACAAGGCTGACAGAACTACTGGCCTTTCTTGAGCACAGGCTTTCAGAAGAATCAAACTGTAGCAAGTGGCAGAGTGCCTAGAACAGTTAAGCATTTCTAAACCAGGACACAAAATGCAAAAATGATAACTATGGATGAGAAAGGCAAGTTGAATGTTTAGAGCATTGGATATGAGAACTTCAGAACTGTAAATGCCTTTACTGGGCCCTTCAGAGAGAGACTTTCTCACCAGACTAGCTTTCCCCCACCCCTTTCTTTTATTTTTTAAATACTACCTTTTGCATGGGAATGGAGAGTGTGCTATGTGAAAATAGAGGTCCTCCACTCACAAATGTCAGCTACCACTATGGAGGGATGAGTCAATTAGATTAGATTTGCTGTTTCCATTGTTTTATTTGCTGGCTAGAGTATATTTTGTTTGTCTCCATACATTTGACAAGTTGTATATCTTATTTTAAATTAAAATTAAACTTACATACTAATTGAAATATTTCATCTGTGTTAAACAATTGTGAACTATAAGAATGCAATAGTGTCTTTTAAGTTCTATCTATTTCCAAGGAGGAAACTAGTACTCCCTTATTCCTAAACCTCCTATTTTGATTCCAGATATATGACGATAGGAATTTGAATTAGCATTTTCCAATGTTTAATTTTTACACGGCATAAATTTTGTTTCATGAATATTCTTTAACATTTACATTCACTTTTGAAACACAAACTTTATTTTTTGATTTGTTAACATGGTCATCACTAGGAATTTGGTGCAGTGCAGGCTGAGCACCAGGAGAACCAATTAGCAGCCCTCGTGATATTCAATAGAATGAGGTTCTTACAAGGGATGGAAGACATGACACGTCTCTGCAGGCAGTCTCCTAGATTTCCCCTAATAATTTGTGCTTCTAGCTGGAGAGAAGTGACTATAGTAGATGCTTTTATTTCAGTATTTTAGCCTCCCTAATTGTGGTGTCAGAAAGAATCTTGGAAGCACAGAGATAAATGGGAGTCTAATGTGAAGGGAAGCTGATTAATTCCTGAACATTCAATAAGTTGAGTTCACAACTAGTTTTTTATTTGCTGCAAAAGTGCAAAGTGGCAGGCTGATTTCATGAGCAAATCCTTGCTCCTATCTAAACTCAAAGAGCTTTAAATGCCATAAGGGATATGGTGTCACCCTCATTATCCAGAATTTCCAATACAGTATTTTGTTATGTGAGGCAAATTACTCTTGGTAGGGTTGGGTGCTCTTTGCCCTTGTATTAAGGCAGATTATTATATGAGGATAAATTTTAGGGAATTCCAGGGGTCCTGGGAAGAGAGGAAAAAAAGGAACTTCCATCAAAGGAAAACATCCTTTTGGTGACAATAAATGGATTGCTAATGTTTTCTAACATGTCAAATATGTTCATTTCTTAGGGAAATCTCAACCATCTCAACCTTCTATTCTCATTTTTGGGTTCGAGGACTTCAGTTTCAACAATACTTTCATTTTTTTTCCTTTAATCTAACTTATACTTTGCCAAGGAAGAAGAATTCATTTGATTATTGAGACTGAGAAAAAGAATTGGGTATGTATAAGTAAAAATCTTCTGGATTTTCTTTTGGAACTGATACCTGGATAGAGTAACACTTCCTGCCTGTTCTATTTCCTTTGTTTCCTGTAAAGTAAATGAATAATTGGTGTCCATCACTTTATGAATTTTTTAGTTCAGAACTAAAAGTGGAAGGGTATGACTTATTTGGACTTCCTTAAACCTTAACATTTGTCTTTTCAAAATATCACATTTACCCCTTAAATTTTATATAATTATAATTTATCAATTAAAATAATACTAACTAAAAGTAAAAAGAAACTCAGATCAGAGATAATCAATGTCTAGAAAATTATACATATACTGTATTGTTTTTGTTTTCTGTTTTGAAAAGAATATAGAACATAGAAAAGTTATGTACTCTATGTACTTTAATAAAAAGAAAATGAAACCAGCTCTGTAAAGTCATTAAAAATCAATAAAACCTTTAAAGTGTGGGTCTCCTGTACTCCCCAGCTTTTCCTTACTCTAGTTCAGTTACATCTTCAATATTCTTTGCACCTCTTTCCATAAAACAGGTTCTTAATGCAAACTCATAGTTTCTGCTCAACTATGGTTTAAACCTGTGCATAACCAGAGTTAACCTCAGCTGGATTGATTGATCACTTGCTTCTCTCTGAAGCTACTGATGCTTAACCAGCAGTATGGAACTCTTTAACTAAAATATATGATGTTCTGTAACTATGCATCCATGACTAGGATGTGCCAGCCTGTCAGCATTGTTTAGTAATAATAATTGGATTTATGACTGAAGTCATAAGAGCTGACTTTGGGCTTCCTGGTCTGAGGTGTTTTGCAAGAACACCAGTCATAGTCTGAGACCTGGAAATAGAATGTGTTCTGAGCAACATAATCAGACAAGAGAGAACAAAAAAGTCTGTCTGAGCTCTTAGACCCCTTTCAATGCATTTCCTTTCTTCACTGTTGCTGATCTATATTCTTTGCTTGTAATAAACTCTTTGAGTCCTGTGAGTCCTTTCAGCAATCAACCACTTAAGGTGATTAATGTGTAATTAACACAGCTTGCCATGGTCTAAAACTCTCCTTCACAGCATCTTCCACTTTACCTCCTATCACTAATGGACTCAAGTATTATTGGTTCAGATTTACAAGGGAGCCTGATTGGCCCAAATCATCTCTTTATTATTACACGGTGTAGATCATCATTTTTTAAAAACAAGACTGTAGATTGGCTGCCCTTGGGCCATACTCCATCTCAGGATAATCATCTGTGGCTGAGGAACCAAAGACATGCTATAAGAAGCATGGACTCCTAAGAATCAAGAGCTATCAACCAGGTAGTTTCTTTTATACAGATATGAGCTCTGGAAGTGTTCTGGGGCTGGGTTATTACAATTTGAATAAGTATATTGTGTGTGTGTGTATTTTCATGCCAGCTTTCAACTTTACTAGACAGTACTTGAAGTCTTATGCTTCTGGTTTCTTAGCATCCAGCCAGTTTCCTGGCTCAGCAAGTGAATATCATTTGAATTAATATATTGAGACTATATTGGGCAGGGGCTGACTAGAGTTTGGTCAAATGAGCTTGTTTTAGTCAGCATTTGTGTCACCATGACCAAAAAAACAAGAACAACTTAGAGGAGGGAAAGTTGATTTTGGCTCATGGTTCCACAGGTTCAGTCTACAGTTGGATGATTCCATAGCTTTGGGCCCAAGATGAGGTAGAACATCTTGGCAGAAGCATATGGCAGAGTAATGCAGCTCAGAACATGGCAACCAGGAAGCAGAGAGAAAGAGAGAGCCTCACTCACCTGGAACAAAATATAAACCCTAAAGACACACCCCTATAACCTATTTCCTCCAGCCACACCCTACAGGTCTGTAGTTACCACCCAGTTAATGTATATCAGTGGATTAATCCACAGATTAGGTTATAGCTCTCATAATCTAATTATTTCACTTCACTTCTGAACATTACTTCATTTTCTCACACACAAACTTGTATCAACTCATTCATTGAATAAATTAATGTGTTTTTTTTTTTTTTTTTTGGTTATATTCTTTATTGAGCAATTGAGAAAACTGAGTCAGATAGGGTAGGAACTCTGTTCAAAGTCATGTAGCTATTAAGTGGCTGAGTGAAGACTGTCCTTGGCAGGTTAGGTGTCCAAACCTAGGCTAGGCTTTTAACTGTTCCTCTAGATACTTAAGTCTTCTTTGAGATAAGTTCAAGTAAAATATTTGTGGACAAACAAGTAGCAGGAGAATTCATGATCTGAAATGAGATATTGTCTTTTTTTGCTAGAAATGTGATGATAAAACTTTCAGATGACTGCAGACTTGATTTCAAAGTCCTCTTGTCAATTACCCACAGAGTTTACCTGTGTTATTCTTGAAAGGCCAAGGTTCGTTGTCGGAGATTCAAATGCACACACAGACAGCAGTGACAAAGATGAAGCACTTTATTGAAAGCTGGTGCTAGCTTATATAGAAAGTGAGAGTCAGTTACCTTAAACCAGGAAGCTCCCTGGGCCAATCATACTAAAGGTCAGGTCATCACCTAAGGTGCACGCACGTCCGCCCTGCATAAGATTCATGGGGGGCATAAGCTGTCCAGGAGTACATAAGACGGGAGGGCCAATTAGAAGGTTTTCAAAACAACTTGTTATCCACCCACTGGCAACTTGCCCATCGCCATGTTGCATTAGGGGCTCCTTATCTGAAAGGCCCGGGGAGTTCTAGCTGCCCAATGGCAATTTGCCCACCGCCATGTTTGAAAGGCCCAGGGAGTTCTCAGGGAGACTCCCAACAATTCTGTTGAGTCATCCATTGGATTCTTAATCAGTCCTCCTGCCTATCATTATACTCATATTACCGTAGTGGAGAAAATATTTTATTAACTGACAAATTTAAAGCACTTCTTTTCTCTGGCAATACATATGTTTGTTCTATAGGTTTATAGTAAGTGGTGAGGCACCACATACATTATCTTGACAGGAATATGTTTTGTAAGATCAGTCACATGTTATTAGTATTGTCCAATTAGACTTGCTAACCTTCCAGTTTCTTCTAAGATGTGACTGATATCAGGAGGAACCTGAACTCTTGAACTAATTCTACTTTATTTAACAGAAGCAAAGCTCAAAATAGCTTTCTCTTGAAGTCTGGTATTTAGCTACTGAGATATGATGGCCTCCCTTATTTTTCAATCTTGTAACCATGAACCAAATAAATGTTTCCTCCTCTACGTTTGTCTGGTTAGTTTTGTCAACACAGTTCTAGCAAAAAAAGACAGTATCTCATTTCAATTCTCCTGCTACTGTTTGTCCACAAATGTTTTACTTACTCAAAAAAGACTTAAGAATCTAGAGGAGCAGTTAAAAGCCCAGGTTTGGTCAGAGTGATATAAACCTGACTAAAACAACATCATAATAAGAGATGTCAATGATGTAATTTTATAATAATTTTGAGGTGCCAGACACTGTGTTAAATATTCTCCCAGCTCCCCAAATAATACTCTGAAATAGGTTTTAATGGGCCTGTTTTCTGAATGATAAATCAGTCCTAGGGAATAATTTACCCAGGGTCACACAAGGATGAAGTGACGAAGCTGCGATGTGATTTTAGGTACCTAGGTCTTTGTGTCGTAAGCTCTTAATTATTAAACTGCACTGCTTTTTTTTTTACCTACTGGTTTGTTCATGCTGCAATAACTCATAATAAAATATCAAAATCTAAAAAAAAAATATTTAGTCTTTAAATGACTTCTAACAATAAATGGGGCTCATTATGGAACCCGAAAGTTCTTGCTCCATTGCTCTTGGTACTGTGAGTAGTGTGCAGTCATCATGTGGGGAAGCTTGCCAAAGTCATTTGCTGAAACCACAGAGATGCTATCATTGTGAAACACCAAATATTTGCAATACATTTTCTTCTTTTTGTTGAATAAAATGTCGTCATAAAACATCAAAAGCCCTCCTAAAGATAGAAAACAACTCCAAAGAGGGATAATTGGATGCATTATAGCCCTAAACACCTCAAATCTAATCCTCAGGATGAGTGATAAACAACATTGTCCTCTCGTTTGAGGACTGAAAGAGTTAATTGCCTTTCAAACAGTGAGCAGTTTACTCCTATAGAGCTGAGCGATTAGATGACAGTGGATTTCAGAAGGTTTTATGCTTGAAATACTTGAACACAATGGAATTTTATCTTCCTCTTACAAAATGTAGTTTTATTTTTTTTCCTCTCTTTATTTCTCTCCTTAAACATGAATGATAGGCTATTAAAGGTATTCTTTGGGGGGAAATATTTTCGACTTGCATTGCTGTGGAAACTTGATTTAATCAACGAAATGCCATGCTGATAACCACTCTCATTTCCTTGTCATAGAAATAAGAGAAATAAATTCAAAAGACCGGGGTACCCTAGGAAAATGCTTCCAGACCCTGTGTGACTAATGCAGACATCCTTAATAATGCCTAATAGCATTTTCCTTCAGTGGGACAACTGAGCACAGGGCTGTGTAGGTAAGATTTTTAGGCAGGTCTTCTAGCAACTAGCCTCTGAAATATTCCCAGTCCTTCAAACTGATTTAATTACCCACTCAGATTGTCATAGCTCTAGATTAAGAACATATTACTTTTACAAAAAATACAGCAACCTGTGAGATATAAAATATTCTAATCCTAAGAAGTATATAGCTTACTGTAAATCTATATAGGCTCTGGTGGTGAATACCTGAGGTTTAACATAGCACCTGACATAAAACAGATGCTTAATAAATATTTGCTGTAGAAGCAAATATAAAGGGGCTGATGACCAGGCAGAGGACTCTGAAAACAAAAAGAAAGAAGACAAAAAAGAGTCTAGAGGCTTCATTCAAAAGGAATAGGAGTAAACTCAGGCAACATTTAATTAGATGAGAATAGACCAATTACAGGGCGCTAAGGACAAAGTCAAAATTATGGAAAGTGTAATCCAGATATCCAAATGATGAATTGCGATACTTTTTTTTCCTAAGAAAAACTGCACTAGACCAGTTAAACAATCAAGGAAAAGTTTAAGACTATTGCAAAAAGGGTCAGGATAGGGGAGACAGCTCTAACTCAACTCTGCTAAAACAAAAGAATTTTTAAACTAGGCAAGCTAATAGAAAAGAGCTGGAGGACAGTGGGTGGTAAGGTGGTCAATACGTTCAGATCATCGGTGTTTGTAAATTGTCCCTTATTAAAGTTAGGCTCTTACCTTCCCACAGAGACTGGGAGTTTGGGACCCTGTCTTGTATGTATGTATTATGTATACATTTATCTGGTACATTTTAATTATACCAAATGGTAGATTTCATCAGAGCATATTTGCCCATACATAAAAACATATTTCAATCACTTTGACTCCCCAGTCTTCACAACCTTCCCACCTCCCTCCCCCAACCCCCTTCATCAACATGAATGTTTTCCTTTTTATTTTCATGGCTTCCTTTTTTCTCCATTCTTTCCCTCTAACTTCTGCACATGAGACAACACAGTACTTTTCTCTCTGCATCACTATGTCACTCAGAATCATGATCTCTGGTACCATCCATTTTTCCTGCAAATAACAGAATTTCATCCTTTTTTTAAAAAAAATATTTTTTGGTTGTAGTTGGACACAATACCTTTATTTTATTTATTTATTTTTATGTGGTGCTGAGGATTGAACCCAGGGCCTCACACATGCGAGGTGAGCACTCTACCACTGAGCCACAACCCCAGCCCCCATACTTTCATTCTTCTTTATGGCTGAATAAAACTCTGTTGTGTATATATACCTCATTTTCTTTTTACATTCATCTCTTGATGGACACCTAGGCTTGTTCCTTAACTTGGCTATTATGTATTCTGCTATAAACATGGATTTGTGTGAATCTCCACTATAAGCTGACTTCAATTATTTTGGGTAAATGCCAAGGTGTAGTATAGCTGGATTATATGGTAGTTATAGTTTTAACTTTTGCAGAACCTCCATACTCATTTCGATACTACTTTTACTGATTTACTTTTCCAGCAACCACGTATAAGAATTTCATTTTCCCCACACCCTCACTGGTATATACTGTTATTTGTATTACTGATGATTGTCATTCTAACTGGACTGAGATAGAATCTCAATATAGTTTTGATTTGCAATTCCCTGCTGCCTAAATATGTTGAACATTTTTTAATATTGTCATTGGCTATTTGTATTCTTTTGAGAAATGTTTGTTCAGTTCATTTGCCCCTATATTTATTGAGTTATTTGCTTTTTTAATGTTGAATTTTTGTGTTCTTTAATATATTCTGAATATTAACCCTCTGTCAGAAGAAGAGCTGACAAGTATTTTTTTTTTTACTATTTTTCTGGCTGTCTCTTTGCTCTGTTAAATTAAGGAATGAGTATAGGGTTCTACTCTTGTTCTTCTGCATATGTGGATATCCTGTTTTCCCAGCACTGCAATTAAGAAAGTGAAGAGACAACCAACAGAAAGGGAGAAAATATTTTAAAAAATACGAACACCCAGGGATCAAGTAAAAATATATGTATGCTGGTTGTCAGGGGTGGAGGGGCGGGGGGTGGGAGGGTAGGGTTTGAGCTGCTCATGTGCATATGGAAAAGGTAAATTAGAAAAAAGGGAAAAAATGCACCTCAGTGATTGTGTTTTATTTGGGCTAAATTGTCTTTGAAAGTAAAAATAGTCACTCATGAACTATATCAAGCTATATTTTTCTGGCTCTTTGCTATCCAATATTGCTGCCATCTTCCACTTTTCCTCAGTGCCTTCTCGTGACGTCTGCTGCTATTGCAGGTGGGAATACTGGGCATCTCAGTACAGCCTCCACTTCTCTGAGCTGGGTTCTGGAACCCAGCCTCTCCTTCTGGAAGCTGGGTTCCATCATTGCTGGAACTGAGGCCCTTCAGCTGTCAGTGTTTCAAAGTTAAGTATTATGAGGTTCTGTGCTGAGTTCTGCATCTCCCATGCCAGTCCCAATTCCTTGTTTTATGTTAGTACTTGCTCATATTTATTTCCTCTGATGACACTTCTTGCCATTTCAGTCTTTTTGGAGTCATAATCTCTTCCTCTCCAGAATCTGACCCTTGCCCATGAGACTGGAACAAATCTCAGTGACACATTCCATGTTATCATCAGAATTGCCTCTCTCTTCTAGGCACTCATAGGGAGCTCTTCCTTCAAGTTGATTTTTTTTTTTAAATTAACTGTCTTTTTCATCCTTCATGCAAATATATTCCTAGCATGAATTACAGCAGAAATCCTCCAGATATTCCAAGCAGGAAATGTGGTTAACACTCATGATTCCAAGTACATATGTATTCTGAATTTTTCTTCTATAGCCAAGTTAAAAGAGATGGGACTCTATAGCTCTCTGCTCTCATGTTGATGTGAGGACCACAATAAAGTAGTTATTGCTAATGATAAGATTCACAATGGGATCAGGAGACGATCAGGCTCACATGATTAAAATTTACTGTTTCTAGTGTGTGTGCAGTATCCTTCAGGGATGTAAGGAGCAGAAGAAAGATTGAGAATACCTGTTTTAATGAGTCTGTTTCTAAAACTTCAGAATCTCCCATAGAGACTTCCGTACTAGACATTACAGCTTGTTCTAAAAGTAATAAAGGCAATAAATTCTTCAGAACAGAAAAAATCTTGAGTATTAAGCACATTTATAATCACATACTAATAGTAAAATGGCAATAAAAATTGCTGTCTTCCTGCAAGTTTATTTTCATAGATGGGCATAGAAAATATAAGACTGCTTTCTGTGTTGTCAACAAAAATCTTTTTTTTGTATTTAAATAAATTATGATATTGTGCATTTAAATATGTGTCAAGACTCAGCAATAGATGTTACCTGAGTTTGCTATTGTTATTGTAATAAATTATTATAAATTTAGTAGCTTACAAGAACCCATTTATATCTTATTGTTCAGAGGTCTGAAGTCTATAATGGACCAGTGAGTTCCTTATGAATGATCTAGGGGAAAATCCATTCCATTGCCTATTCCAGCATCTAGAGATGCTCCTCATTCTTTTAATTGATGACTCTGAATCATGCTAATCTCTGTTTCTATCATCATATCTCCTTTTCTGTTAATAGTCCTCCTGCCTTCCTCTATTAGGGACCCTTAGATAATCAAGGACAATATCCTGATATCAAGGTCCTGAGTTTCTCACATCTGCAATTTTTTTTTTTTCCATTTAAGGTAATATAGCTTTAGATTCTGGGGATTTGAACCTGATCATCTTTGTAGCACGCAAGGAAAGAGGAGAACACTTTATTTTTTTTCCCCTTACAACAGACCTAAATAAAAGCAAACTAAAGCTGGAATCAACTGCAGGTGGAATTTATTGGCTAATGTAATGGAGAAACCCAAAATAAGTGTATCTTGTCTGAAAATTTAAAATATATCACAGATCCAGTTTGGTTCTGACTCCTAATTTCCTGCCTTTAGACATAATCTCATTTTGAAGAATAACTACAGGAGCTCCAGGCCTCAGAGATCCCCATGTTCAAGTCCAATGAGAAAACTGAATCTTCTTCCCAGTGTTCCCAGTGACATCTCAATGTGTTTCTTTGATGCTGATTGAGTGGGTCATGCCATCTCCCTGAGCCAGCTGTAATGTCCAGATAAATAATTAATTCTTTATCCCTATTTGCCTCATCTATAAAATGAGGCTCTTCATGTACAAGAGAACAAAATATCAAACAGCTAAATTTAAAATGCCATGATTGTTGAGAGAGAGAGAGAGAGAGAGAGAGAGAGAGACTATCAAAAGGGAAACACACACACACACACACACACACACACACATTCTTATACCCTTTTAGAATAAAGGGCTCTGCATTTCCATTTTTCGCTGATCTCCCAAAATCACAAAGCTAGTCCTAATAATAGTCCTAATAATACTTACAGGGTTGTTGTGAAGATTGAATGAGTTAACAGAAATAAAGCATTGATTATAGTGTTTGGCCCATAGTAAGCACTCAGTAAATGCTAGCTATTATTAATATTATCACCATAAAACATCCAGGGCCTTTTTAAAGCAAACATCTGATTGGATTTTTTTTCAGAACTCAATTGTCAGTATTAATTAGGCAGGTTTGTTTTCCTCAGGTCACTTTAAAGAAAAAAACTCATTATAAATCTGAAAGAAAGGGTTTTGATTGCAAAAGGAATTTTATTTATTTATTTATTTTGTTAATATCCAACAGTCAAGCCAGCTGTTTTAGTTCGGTCTACCAATGGGAAGCTACTTAATGAAGTTGCTTATGGTTTAATGATTTGTGTGGCATAAATTATTTGTCTTAATGTCATTCCTGGGGCATTTTCCAATTGTTTTGGAGAAAAAGCAGTAAAGAAAAAAAAAATTACAGTGTGCTTCTATATTCCCAAAACACCTAGTGAGAAATAATCTGCTTCCTCAATTGTGGTTCCATCATTTATTTTACTTTGAATCCCTTCACAGCGAGAGTCTTCCGTGATTATTTACTTATTGCATATATGCCAAAGATCCCAATAATTGCACATCCAGCACACAATTGATTTTTCTCAGAATCCTCATTATACCTCTCAAAGTTCTAGTAATGGGAAAGTTAGAATGAGCTTAATAAGCATTAGGGAGTTTAGCCCTTTAGTGAAAATAATTTAACCATTTATGGAAACATGTTAAAGCAAATGGTACAGAAACACAGAGTGATTATCTAAAGAGTTGGACTTTAGATGAGTGCATTTATGGGGACATGGAGAAGTAGGCAATTATGTTTTAAAAACATGAAAAATGGAGCAGATTTTCTTTTTAGGACTTAAACACTGGCTTTCTTTATGGTATCTGCTGAGTTCTAGAATTTGTATTTGAAGCAAAACCTGAACTGCCCAGTTTTACTCATTTGTGGAAGGCCACTGATGTGGGGAGCAGTAGAATATGTATTTGTAAAATTTCATATTATAATGATAATTATACTATGATTATTTTTAAAGGTAATTTTTTGAATTAATATATTGACTATGTGTTCTGATTGTCCTATTTTGCATAATTTGTTGATGTACAATTGCTTCTCAGGTATTCCTCAAGTATATTCTATCTTTAACAAGATTATGAGCTGTTTAGAAGCAAAAGCAAATGTTCTTTTTCATTTCCCTATTGGGTAAATATAGCACTGCAGATTATAGATCAAATGTGCCTTAATTAAAACAGACAAACCTTTGCACAACATGGATCAGGAAGTCAGTTATTTCTAAATGAAGGAAATAGAATGAACTCTGTTAGTTAGTATATGTCTGTCATAACCTATTGAATTAGAATTCACTACTTTCCTGAATGCTTGACAGTTTTCAAAAATCATGATTTTCATATTCTTTGATAGGTAATGAGTTCTACCTCTCACAGAATAAAAGCATTACAATTTCCCCACTTTATTAGCCTTTAAAAAATAAATTACTAAGTACAATTAACACTAATACTTTATAAAGAGGCCTAAGGCTCTGAGAAAATGCTATTTATTTATTTAGAACTCAGATATCTGAAATTTTGTGGTTTTGAAGCAAAAGCATCTTTTTCTTATTGTTTCTTTTGATATTATAAAAGAATAATTAAAGATACATGCTTTTGGAGAGACTTGATTCAAGGGCTGGGGTAAGGGTCAGTGCTAGAGCACTTGACTAGCATGTGACCACACCCTGGTTTTCATTACCCAAAACCTCCAAGAAAAAAAAAAAAAGTGACCTGATTCAAATTTGTTTTGACTTCTGTACTCTGTAGACAGAGAGGTCAAGTTATTTAATCTAGATCACAATTATGTTCCCTGTAAAGTGCAAATAAGCATAACAATACACATATTTTCTTGTGTATGTATATGTTTCTGGTAGTGAAATAATGAAAACAATACACACAGCTCAGCCCTGCTGAGGTCATAGAAGCTCATGTCATCATCACCGGCTCTGACTAATCACAGGCAGGAAAGGATTGAGCTCTGAACTTTACCTCCTGAATAAAGAAAGATGAAAATACAACATTTGGGCTCATGATTTTACAAGACCTAAAAGCGAGGTACGCAGGGAATCACAGGAAGTATCTAATGCGTTTTCTAAAAATACTTGAGATGACTGGGAAAAATTCTCATATAAAAGCACTTAACTTTCTTGGGTGTGTGTGGATCTAGAGCCAACCATGCAACCATGTCACCATTTCTTTGTTTGTTTAAATATTTTTTTTTTTTAAAGATAGATGTGTGGGGGGTGGAGTGTACACTTTCCTCTATAAAACTAGAATGTCAAAGTTGAAACTGTCTCAGTGATGCTTGAAAAGACCCTTGATGAAAACCCTTTCTTTTTTAATCACTGGCTCTCTATCTCCCTTTCTTCTTTGTTCAAATTACGGTGGGCAAAAGGAAATGCTTATTGGACCTTTAGCTCTCCCACATTCAGAAGAGAGACTTTGAATCTAAATATGTGGGCATAAAGGTAAGAAGTAGGGTAGATGCTTCCTGCTGAAGACCATACGATTTGCTTGCTGGGTCTCTTTGAAAATATTTTAAATAATATTTCAAAGTTTGAGAATTAGTAGCTGCTATCTTCTCACAGTTTCTCTAGCAGGGCTTGACTATGAAGGATTTGTCCAGGACTGAAAGGTATTGTGACAGTCTTGGTCCTAAGCTAGGACAGGTCCTTACATTGGTTTTGCCTTCATTTCCTCTGGCTCATCAGTGTGGACTTGTTAATATTTTTCCCTCCAGTTAAAGGCCACTGGAAACCTGTTTCTCTTTCATGTCAACTTCTAAGAAGCCAATATGAGGTTTCCTCTGAATGGTAAAACAATTTGTAATGCTTTATGGAACTTGGGTACCTTCCTTTCATCCCTTTCTCACATGTGTGGAACCTAAGAGTTATTCTCAATTGTATATTACACATTTTCTAATCATTCTTCTAGCCCTATGGCAATTCTCTTTAGAATACAAGCATGAAAAATAATATATTTCCTTTCCAACTTCAGATTGGTTGTGTCAATCATGTTTTTACTAAAATGACTTCTGACAATCTTTTATTTTACTTTCATTTAGCTCCTTGCTGTACCTATTGATGGAGCCAACTATATTTTTATGGCTCTTTTCCAACTCCTTGTAGATATGTACATTCTGTTTCCATTTCCTTTCTTTTTGTACTTGGTTATTGCTCTTCTGATCTTTTTCTCATATGGGGTCTTTTAGCTTGATAATGAAGATGACAATGATAATGATGATTAGTTAGAATATTATTTTTTTGTTTCTTTAGATAGCTATTTTTCCTCCTGTCTCTTACTCTTTCTTCCTGGAAACATCACTATTTGTTCCCTTTCTTTTTCATTTTTATACTTGATTTCATTAGCATTTCCCTCAGATTTCTCAATGAGGAAAGCAGAGGGAGATATGATGAGTTAAATGAGTGCACCCTCCTTTCCACTTGTAAAAAGTACATTCATTTATTTTTAATTATAAAACAACACCCCTGTGAAAATTTCAGAAAATATAAAAATACATGCAGAAAATTAGTTTTAAATAATATTCCATCTGTCAGTATAATAATTTAATGAATTAGAGAATGTCTGTATTATATTGTGATTAGCAAATGTAAAACATTTAATAAATATTTGTTGTTAAATTATTGTTGCTATTAAGTAATAATATTAAAAGTTGGTGAGGCCTGAAAACTTTTGTGTTTTTGAATTTTTAATGCCAACTAAAGATGGAAGATAATTTTTATTTTCATAAATCTGTTGTTAATAGCTAAATAATTTTTATTTTGCTAATAAAAGATCTTGATAAGTCTTTTGATAGAAATTATTACATTGTCTAATTACAAAAATAATTTTTTTTTAAGAAAGAAACTCCTATGCTATTATCTTGCATGTATAATACAGTGGGTATTTTAGTGACTAAAATGACTTTGCTTGATTTTTCAAATTAACTATCCTTATGATAGTGACTAAAATTCACAAGAGCTCAATCCAGATAAATATTATTATTTCAAAATATAATATTTTTTAATTAGGAAAAAAATAATTGATCCTTCATAAGGCAATGGCCGTTCTATGAGCAAAATTCTAATACCTAAGTCTAATATTTGCAGATTATCGCCACCAAGATCCTTTGCTTGTACCCTACAAATTTTCTGTTTGTAGGCAGGCAGCTAGTAATTATTTTCAGACCTGTGAAAGGAACGGTCATATTGTCTGTGGTTATAATGTGAAAATTCCCATAGATAATACAGAAACAAATGGACTTGGTTGTGCTCTAATAAACCTTTATTTGTAAAAGCATTTGGTTGGCCAGATTTTTCCTGCAAATGTAGTTTCCCTGCCTAGAGAAACTTGAGAATCATGATGATTTTACTCATTGTTGGTATTATTTATTAAGCAGTTCTCATATGCCAGGTATTGTGATAGAGAGCTATACAGCAAGTTTATACCACATTATGGAATCTTATGAGAACCCTATTAATAAGGTAATATAATCTTCCTTTTATAGTTAAGAAAAATGAAGTAATGAAGCCAAAATAAATTAACTTGCTGGACTTTCCACAACAGTGGCTGAACTGGCCTTCTGACCAGTCTCCTAACCCAAGTCTGTTTTTCTTCAAGCCTGAACCTTGCTAAAATGAAGCTTGTGTCCCTCATTACTAAGGTGACTGCTGGATAAATCTGTTGCCATTTCCAGAGCAAGTTGACTCCTTAAATGATTTAATGTTTAAAGTAGAGGACTGATGCTCTCATAATGTATCCTTCCAGCAGTAGTGTCTTGTTTTTTTTTTTTTTTTTCCTTCTTAGAATTGTGCTTTGGAGACAGGAACTTATAGTGTCTTTTCCTCTGTATATTTATAAAATATCTCAGAGTGATGAAAATATTCTGTATTTTCTATTTTATTATTTTCTGGATTTTACAGACATGAAATTTGTGATATTCTCCAAAAAGAGAATAAAATAGAATTTACAGAACATGAGGATAAAGTATTCATAAATGAAAGACAACTAAATGTAGTTACATGGAATTAGTTTTAGGAAATTATTGATCTTCTTTGACTAATGCAAGGCAGTAGGAATAATTTAGATTTATTTTGATCTCTGGCTCTATTGAAGAGTGACAACATGGACATGGGTCCCTTTTTTAGCTTCCTTAATTCTCAGGGTCTTCATGTGTAAGGTCAGTTGATAGGAATCAATCATAACTACTTTAAAAGGTTTTCATGAGGATGAAATGTAAGAAATGCTTTGTTAACAGATGTGACATGAATGTTTATGTAACCAAGATGTCCATAAATCTTCCAGCTGGCTAGAATAACTCTATCTTCTAAAATGTAAAGAAAATGACTCAAACCCTGTCTCATGTATAAGAGCCACTAATTTTTGTCTCAGTGTGTCGGGGCATAGTTGTAGTTATTGTGAGAACACTTATGTTGCTCTTAGTTGCTTCTTGTAGTCTTATTATCTCCTATTTCTGTTTTATAAGTTTTTTTTAAATATTGACACTCCATATTTCTTGCTGCTATTTCATTTTCTGTGATTCATAGAAAAGTAAATAGAAACACAGCCTGAGATATGTACATTAAACTTTACTGATGAGAAAAGGACCCCAGCTGCATTTCTCAACCTATCTTCTCCCACCTATCAGCTTTTAATTTCCCCAATTTCAATTTTATTTCTGATATTCAGTGAGAGCAATTCAGCTCACTCTTCCTGTCTCCTACCACACTATGCCCAGAGCTGGCTTCACTTTCTACATTTGAAACAGCTTTTCCTTTTTACTTTTCCTCTACCTTGAGATATCTAGCCTAAAAGAGGAATTTCCATTTCCCTATCCTGTAAAAATGACTGTTTTCACAAGCTGATTTCCCCTTCTCTGATTTTATATTTATGTAGCATAAGAAAAAGATTATTTTCTTTTTTCACTATGTTTGTGTTCAGCAACAACTGAGTTTAAATAGGGCTACTATTGAATTTCTGCTAGCTAGAGTTTTCTAACTCTTCTTTTTCAATATATTTCGGCATCCAAGTTTTAAAACATTTTGTTATTGAAGTTTAATACACATAAAGTATCTTATACAGAAATGAATTCAGTGAATTATGTTGAAGTCAATGGCCTTGTAAACATCACCCAGATCAATAAACAGACATGGGTACCAGTCCCAAAGATTTTTTTTTTTTTTAACCAGGGATTGAACCCACAGGTTAAATACTGAGCCACATCCCCAGCCCATTTTTTTTATTTTTTGAGACATGATCACATCAAGTTGCTTAGGGCCTCGTCAAGCTGCTGAGGCTGGCTTTGAACTTGAGATTCTCCTGCCTCAACCTCCTAAGCTGCTGGGATTATAGGCATGTACCATCTAACCCCAAAGATTTATTCACAGCCTGTTTCAATCACACCACACTATAGTCACCTTAATGAAAACCACTGCTCAAAATTAAAATTCTATAGATTTGTCTGACTTGCAATTCTTGTTTTGTAAATGAAACCACCCAGTATGGATTCTTTTGTGTCAGATTTCTTTACCATTGTCTTTGTATATAGCTCTAATTCATGAAGTTTAATGACTATATATAATTTTATTGCATAAATATACCACTATTTTTTGTTTCCTTCTGAGAATGCATGTTTAAGTTGTTTTATGGGTGGTTTAAGTACTAGATCAAATGTTCATACCACTGTTATATATCCTGACACTTTTTTCTCTGGTTACTTACTCAAAGATTTCTATTCTTTACACCTATATTTCATACACTACCTTTGGGGTTCTGTATTCACAATTCTCAGGTTCAATTGCCAACATCCAGTTCTGTCTTCCCCTACTAAGAATTGGCAGCTCTCAATGACACAGCACAGTTTGGGCAAAATTCCATTAAACTGTGATATCCAAATCACCTTGTCTTTGTTAAATGAGTACACTTAGCTTGTTTGAAAGACGCTGTCACTGTACTTTCTGAAGCTTTCCCATTTCATTGGAAATGGGAAATCATTTTCTTCTTCTGTGATTTGAACCTCTCTTGTTATTGTATATCCTCAAGTAAAGAAAGTGTGCAAAATAGCACTCAGGCCTTGTACTGCATCTCATGTTCCTGCAGCTAGTAAGGCAAATACAGTCCTCTATAGGGTGCAGACAATTGTGAAGAAAACAGAGAGAAGGCAACATACTGCTGTAGTCATAACCAAGGCCTGTGATTTAGGAAATCTATATTACAGGGAACCACAGGGAGTCAATTGCCATCTATCTGCCTCATACACATTTTAATTATACCACTAACTTTGGCAGGGAGATGTCATCTAGCCCTCTGCTAAGACACATTCTTTGTAAAATTAAAATTGTTCTCCTAGGAGGAGAGGTATATGCACAGTGAGATGCAGACATGAACGCAAGTCCTATTTATTTGAAAGTAACTACTGAAAGAAGATGAGACTGGATATTTTATATATAGATATAGAATATATTATGGTGTCACTTTGTTTTAAGAATAGTCAAAAAATCACCATTGCATTCATCAAGGAAATTAAAAATCTATTTACCTATCATCTATCTATCTAAATCTCTCTATGTCAGGCTATTTCAAGAAATCAAGTAGAAGAAAGCAAGTCTCTTTAAAATTTCTACATGAAAATTACCTTCCCTGATTTCTATTTGCCTTTGTTTCTTGGAACCTTATAAAATTTCAGTTTTGTTGAGGGCAGCCAGACTGTGGCACAATTTCAAGTTGGCGACTGTTTTAAAATAATTTAACTATAGTTCCTCAAATATTTCTATTGAAATGACAAATGTATACAAAAAGAGAAATAGGTTAAGAAAGGAGCTCCCCCTGATTTTTTGAACATTTATTATCTCCATATTTGATATTTCAACAGTTGTGCAACTGGCATATGCTGTTCAACATGACCTCTTTAAAATAAACAAAACAAAACAAAACAAAAACACTTGAATTTTGCAAACTTATCTCTTCCACAAACCTTCTCTTCCCCTACCAAATCTCATTTCAGCACCTGCATCTTCATGCTTCCATTCCCTCATACATTGGACTGTACCTTTGACAGTACTAGTCTAGTTGAAGACCAGCTCCTCTTGGCTAAACTATCATGCTAATCTTCTCTTACCACCCTGTTCCTCCTGCTACCCATCCCTTTGACTCCATTCTTTACACAAAGCCAGGGTGTCCCTTTGAAATCACAAAACAGTATCTAAAGGTCCAACCCTATACTACATCTCTGATGTCATATCTTGCCATACTCTTTCTGACTCTCGGCCCACCTGCACTGACCTCCTTTCTCTTCTGGAATATACTACACAGAATATTTCTTAAGTCTCTTTCCATTTGCTGTGCTTTCTTCTGGGAGTTGTTTCTCCTCAGATAACCTCATGGTTATTCCTTCTGCTTCCTTCAAGTCTTTGCTCAAGTATTACTTTAAAGAAGTGGTTTTGGATCAAATGCATAAGATAGCACCCTCCTTTCGCCTGTCATCAAGCTTTGAAATAGTTTATTCCTGTATGTCTTTTTTCTAACTCTTGCCATTAGAATCTAAATGTCCTAAGAACAGGAACAGATTTGATCACAGCAGTAGTCCTGGAATAGAAATGCCCAGTGTGTAGTAAGTGCTCAATGAATACTTTTTGAATAAATGAAAAGATCTATACCAGACAGGAAAACTACTGAAGATGCCAGAAGTCCTGAAGATAGTGTTATAATTTGGCAAGATTAGTTTGGCAACCATTTTAACAGTTCTGTGATCACCACATTAATTTTTGAAGTGGTTATGGGAGAGATTATCTGCCTTGATTCAGAATGATAGCTCTGAAAATAAAACAAATACCAAGAGATAAAGATCTGTTAGCCTATGATGCATAATGTAAAATAACCAAATAAATTATAACCAGAATATGGCTGGAGTAACATTACCAAGGAAGTCATTGTTTTCTTATGGTTAGTGGACACTTTATAAAAAAATTTATAAAATTAAATGTTTATATAGTGTTTACTATTTGCCAGGTCTCATTCTAAGCACTTTATAGAGATTCAATAAATTTCTGTTCTTCATTTTATGCCTCTTGAAGTTGAGATGACTTAGCCACAGATGATTAATAATTGGCTCATGATCACACTGCTAGTTAATGAAAGAGAGAATTCAAACCCAGGCAGTCTAACTTCAGGGTCCCTGCTCTTAAACACCCACATTCTGATGAATTTGCTTTTAACCACACTGGATAACTTAAATAAGAAAGGCTGACAAGCTTAAGTCCTACATTCAAGGCAAGAAAGAAAATCATGGAATTTCTACATGTCAATGATAAGAATCTCATGTCAATTCTAGTCACTAGGCTAAGGCAGCTAAAATACAAACTCAAAATATGAACCTGTATGTAGCTATAAGTTGTTGTGTTCAAAGCTTTTACATATCTCTTATGTGAAAGATAAGGGATTGTATGAGGAAAAATTGGAATTAGAATGAGGCCACGTGCATCTACTATTTGTTTTGCTTCTACTCTTCCCTCAAGGCTCATGATTACAAAGGAGAAAATGAGCCCAGTTTAAAGTTGTTTCTTCACATCTTAATAGTTCACAGAAATGAAATATTCAATAGTCCAGCCCCAAAATACAAGTGTATATGGGGTGGTGTTGGTCACATTATTGAAAAAAAGCAAGGGGAAAATGTGTCCTTTCAGTCAAGGAACCTCTCATTGTTTTCCACCCTGCCTGAAAGGAGATTAGTTTGAAGCACAGATATACATTAATCAATAAACAATCGTGTTTTAGTCAGCTTTGTCACCACTGAGACTAGAGGACCCAACTAGAATAACTGTACAGGAAGAAAGGTTTATTTAAGGGCTCATGGTTTCAGAGATCTCAATCCATAGACAGCTGACTCCATTCCTTGGGGCTCATGGCAGAAGAGTGTGGCAGTGGGAGGGAGCTCACATGTTGATCAGGAAGCAGAGAGAAAAAGGTCTCCACTTGCCAGATACAAATATGTACCCCAAAGCCATGCCCCAATGCCCGCCTCCTTCAGCCACAGCCTATCACTTCAGTTACCACTCAGTTAATCCCTATCAGGGGATTAATTCACTGATTGGGTTGAAACTCTCACAGCCCAATCATTTCTTCTCTGAACATTTTTGCATTGTCTCACACTTGATCTTTTGGGCTACACCTCATATCCAAATCATAACAAATCCTTTATGATTTTATTAGATGGTCAAGGGTTTGGAAAAAGTTAGATGAGAGAATTGGTGAAAGGTAAATTTAGAAAGGAGTGATATGGTTCAGTCTCTCAGAATGGGCCCAGGGTGTGAAGCTGCATGTGAATACAGGGAAATGTTCCCACTCTGCTGGAGTGTTCAGTTTTATGTGGACAAGAGTATTTGATCCCTAATGGCACTTGGTTTCTTTCCCCAGCTATCCCAGGGCTTGCTCAGTGCATTCATAGTAAAGTAACCAGGGAACTTATCAAAGAGCTGAACAGTATGGATTATGACCCAAAAAGTTAAATGCCATTTTGAAACTCTTGAGTCCACACATACTATCCATTAGGGAATCATGCCTATACACAGCCCTTTGTTCTAAGTGAAAAAAAATTAGCTACACTACCATCAAGTAAGCATTAATAAACATGGTGATATCATATTTATTATTGCTTCTGGCCAATAAATTCTTTACATAGGAAAAAAAAGTGGGCAGTGACAATCTTCAGAAGATTGACTGATCCTCATTTATCTCCTTAATCATGCCATTCATAATGATGCTAACATATGAAAAACTGATACAGTGCCAGATAGAAGAATGTGAATTATAAAGTTGTTCTGTCTTGGAAGACGTTGAGATTTTAAAAGACCAGTAAGCATCTTTTCCCTCCTAGAGTACTACACAAATTAAGAGAAAAATGTGTCAGAAAAAGTGACAAATGCTTCCCTTACAGAGATCAGTTATATTCCAAGGTCTTGTCATATAGAAGTGGATTATTCAGAAGCATGGACTTGGGGAACCAAGACTTTCCTTTGTCACAATATATGATCTGCCATCAATTCCCTTATGTCACTCACGTGTGTTATAACAATGATTTGGTTAATTAATTTGATTAATTAGAAGATGTAGATTGCCATCTGAATTGAGTTTCTATTTTGCCTGATGAACAGTGGGGAGAAAGGTTAGAAGGCTGACTAGAAAATTTGGGCCTAATTGTCAGTGGGGAAACACACTGATGCCACACGGTGAAGCAGGAAGTAGTGTCTTGGATCTAGGGACTTTCCCAGGTTCTATAGTAATTTGTCCAGAGGTCAAATATAACAGAAATTTATTGAAATCTCATAAAGAATCAAAAAGGACTCAGACCATTCTGGAACAAAGTTTTGAGTCACTTCATTGATGGAAACAAGTTTTTTCCCCAAAGCCATATTCTCCTATTTCCTGAAAGCATGCCTATTCTTGAGACATCACTTAGCGTCATCTTTACCAAGACAATCTCTTTAAGACCACTTTAAAAAATCACTTTATTAAGGTATGTTTGACATATGAAAGGCTATATGTGTTAAATGTGTACAAATTAATGATTTTAAGTATACACTTGTGAAACCATCCTTGCCCTCAAGGCCATAAGTATATCCATCACTGTGGAGAGTGGTGACAGTAATTGGGAGACCAGTGTCTGAGACAGGAGTCCCTGATGACTTCATGGCTGTGGCATGCTTGGTGCCTGGGAAAGTTTTTGTGCAAAGGTGTAGGATGCCTGATTGCTATGGTAATGTCCTCCATGGGGAGGCTGTGTGTTAGAGTCTTATCAGCCTTGACCTTGCTCTCAGGCACACAGCTCCTGGGAATAAAGGAATTTTCTTGCTAAGACAACCAAAATATTTCACCAGCTCTGCTGCTCCTCACCCTGCCCACATAAATAGTAACTTTAAACAATGGACTTTCTTGAGAGCTACACAATGCTCCTAACATTGCACATTGCAACTGTAGAATGTAACTGGGGAATAAGCTGCATAATGTTGCTCACTCTGTAAGTTTTATGAATACAAAGAATAATGCTTGTATAATCTTTAATCTGATTAATGAGAAGTATGTAATAGAGATTGCTGGCATGTTTCTTTAGACTTGCTTCTCCATCAGAGTGCAGCGCTCCACTCAATCCCAGCTAAACAGATCAGTGTATGTGAGTCTTTATTCTTCCAATCTTCCATTGCTCCTTTCCAGAATCTGCTAGTTTGGCTGTGTGCTGTACATCACCTCCCCAAATTTCCTCTTGCTCCTTTTATTATTATGATTCTCCCCCTTTTATTGATATTGTGTCATAGGACTCGCAAGTTTGTAGTCTTTGATGATTATCTTCCCATTTTACCCTCCCCAGTCCCTGGCAATGACCAGTGTACTCTCTGATCCTATAAATTTGACTATTTTAGATCCCACATATGTGTGTGTTTGTGCAGTATTTGTTCTTTGGCAATTGACTTATCTCATTTAGCATAATCTCCTCTAGTTCCATCCATGCTGTTGCAAATGGTAGGATACCCTACAAGTTTAAGTCTAAATTATTTACTTATATGTATATATACCGCATTTTCTTTCAAGAGCCTTCTCACCTCACTGTGGCTACCAATCCAAAGTTCTTGTGTCAAACACCATGCCAAATCCCAAGTATTCCCTCTTCTGTAAAAACTGCATTAAAATCATTGAGACTGGACTCTAGGTATCCTGTGTATATCTTCCCCTGACTTCCCTCTTCTTAAAAACTACTAAGAATTTTCCAAGTTCTTCTTTTCTCTTCTTCTGTAGGTCTAAAGACTTCAGCTTTTCCTTATGGATATTTTTTTTCCCTGGTGATCCTTTGGGGAGGTGCTAGCTGACAAATGGAAGTCTAGTTTTAAGTTTGGTTCTCCAGCCTTTCCTGTAAATTATGTCAACTTTTCAAACTTATCAAGTCCTTTTATGCTTACTTAGGCAGCTTTTATTAGCATGAAACTCAGAATTCATTGATACACTCAGATATTAATGCCTTTTAAATATCACTAAATCTCATATAAGGAGTAAAGACTGAAGAAAGCAGTCATTCTATTGTCTTCCTCTAATAAATAACATGCTATATAAAATGAAATCTTCAGGTAGCAGCTCTTTAAAATATCAATGTTGTGTGCTGATGATATAGTTCAGTAGTAGACTGCTTGCCTGGATCTGGGTTTAATCTTTAGCACAGCAAAAAACAAACCAAAATATCTATGAAGCCTGACAGAGAACTGATGTAGACAACTTTAGGTTGCATGGACAGGAAAACAAAACAAATAAAATAAAATGAACGAACAATTTCAAGATGATAGTATATTTCCATTTCCTATATTGTGCTCTATTTCCCCACTTCCTCCTTTAACTAGAACCCAAAACTGAGGCATATTTCAATGTAGGATGTAGACAGAGTTGGAGTTTTTGGGTAGAAGATTGGCAGAAGGAACAGATATAAGGGCCCATGAAGAACTTTAATAATAACCAGTGCCCACATGCTAAGGGCATGACTATAACACTTATGTTCAATTATCAACTGGCTTATTGGGTAAATCAAACTATTTTTGCAGGTTTCAAGGATGTCATTTGAAATATTTGCTGGATAGAAGAAAGAAGTTCAGTAGTTAACATCAGGCTGCTCTCTACTAACGTGGACAAAAAATGAATTTTGAAGTTTCTGTTACTATAACTCACAATATTAGACAAAATCTGACTGAATCCCTACTTTGGGGATATCAGAGTGCTCACTAAAAAAGCTTCCAGAGTCAAAATAAATCCTGCTGCTTGAAAGATAAAGACTACACTGAGCAATTGGGCTTCTTCTCTCTACCCCTCCTCCTTCTCTTCTTCCTCCTTTTCTTCTATTAACTTGTCCCACAGTGTAGGAAAACTTTTCATCTTTACATTCTATCCCCAGCTTGGGAATGTTTCGCTCTGTTTTATTTCTGTCATTATTTGTTCCGATCCTTTATTAAGGATCACATATCACTTAACTTAGTAGGTTTTTGAATTTCTGTCCTTTGTATTTGTGATTTGCTTTCTTGCAAGTTTTAACTCCATTTTCTAGAGGGTTCTTTAGTGGATCCCTCATATCATCAAATATCTTCTGTGAAATCAGTTATCTCTTTGCTGACTAAAAAAAATTGATTTTAGTTCTTTGATTGTTTGCCCAGAAATTCTTATTTATTTCTACTTTTCCTTGTTGTGATTTTCCTATTGCTTTATCACACTGGATGCCCGATGTTAGTCAGTTTTAGAGGAAGTATAGCCATTGGTCATTCCCACAAAGTTAATCACATTTTTATTGTTTCTTCTCAATATTGGAGAAACCATCAAAGTGAAATGTATGGAAAATCTTTGACTGTTAGTGTATGTCCTCTGAGAAGCAGATTCCAGGTGGGGAAAACTTTCAGGTCACAGTCTGAGTGCAGATCTTACCCCACTGAAGGAGAGACAGAAGGAAGAGGCTTGGGGAGGAAGCCTCAGACTGCAGCAAAGTTTCAAGTAAGTTTTGGCCAGGCCAATAGGGTGTCCTCAAGCCAAAACTGCTTGCGGAAGGAATCCCTGCCTCTCGGCAATGACCCTGTATTGGCAGCCCTGCTGCACTGGGATTAACTGGGAATATTCATGGATATGAGTGCCCTAGGGGAGTCAGAAAAACAGCTACTGGGGCCTTCAGGAGAGCTGAGTGGCCTAATATTATGGTTGCCACAGAGACTTTCTTTAAGCTTCTACTTTGTGGTTTTCCAGGGAGAAGACAACCCCTCCTTCTGGCTTTCCATCTGGTCAGGTAAATCCTCTTAAATTCAGCTTATTCTTCCCACCAAAGAGGAATCCTAAAGGGGCTCTCTCTTTGCCCTGAGACTGCGTGTGTATTCTCATCGCCACAATACTGCATCTTTCAGGACTTTTCTCTAAGAATGCTGGAGTAGTGGCTAAGGCCTTTTAACTTCTGGGAAAGAAAGGCTTGGGTTCAATTCTTCTAACTGCCAGCAACTGGGACGGTGCCCAAGAGCTTTGACCTTTTTTCCTTCATGATCCCCTAAATCTAAAATGGGGCGCAGAAATTCTCAGAGTTGTTGTGATGTTTAAATGTAATAGTGCGTGGATTAGCACCCAGCACAGATTAAACACTCAATACTTATTACCTGTTATTACTTCTAAATGCTGATGGTTTTCTCAGGAGGATGGGTTCCTGATGGGACTTGGGCCCTTTCTTTCTATGTTTTTATTCATACCACTGCTGTTTTATAATAGACAAAGAAGATCAAGGTGAAAATTTAGGATTGAATATTTGAATAAATTTGGTGGGCTTTGGGTTTTCGGGGAGGTCCCTAGTTGTCTGACCCTGGAATGACTGAGGTAGAGAGGTTGTCACATCTCCTGGAGTATAAGCCCCACGGGGGAGATGAAGATCTGGATTTTTGGTGCATAAAAGGCAAGATCTTGGCTGAGATTTTTGCAGTTTTGAAGGATGGTTAGCACAAAGAGAGTCAATCTCACTCCATCCAGAAAAGGATTTTTTAAAGATTTCAAAACATCATGATATAGTTAAAAAAAAGTAAAATAAAAATTAAATATTTACAATACAATGAAAATTCTGGAATAATAGGTCTGTTAGGAAATATATGCATGTGTATGATTTTAGTAGAGTATGCACTGTGACCTGAGTTTGCTAAGCTTCCCATAATCATATTCAGCTCTTCTCTAATTAAAATACAAATAAATTTCAGATGGTTAGAATGGTTTTGAGGATCAGCAATTTGTCAGAAGTTTAAATTCCCAGAATTTGGTGCTCTTTAAAAAGAGAAAAGAATCCATAATAAAAGTTTGAAGTTTAATTAGGAGATTTGTGCATTTTAAATTCCCCACTGTTCACTCTATTTGTCCAAGTGCCTGTGTGTGGGAATTGTCCTTGGAGAAAGGGAAAGAAGAAAAATTCTTTATTAGAATCCAAAAACATTCGTGTTTATCATTCATATTTACTTGGAAACCAAATATGAAAAGTTTTAACGTGGAAGAACTTTCTACCAAGTTTTTATGAGCAAGTGAAACAGGGATATGAAATTGAGTTGTAACCTTAACTATAAAGTTGACTGTTGCAAATGCTATTATACTGGAATTCTGTTATATCAGTGATTTTATTTCCACATTCTGTGCTGTATATTAAAGCCTACCTTTCTCATTGTGCTTATCTCTTAATGGTAAATAGTTTCAGAATATCCTAGCTGTTAATAGCAAAAGTTTATAGGAAATCTTCCTTTTGCAGCGTGATACGATAAAATTAGTTTCATTATCATTAGTTTGCTCATTTAAAAAATGTTGGCATGCTTAATGGTAGTGGTACTTGGGAGGTATCAGCTTCAAATCTTCCATTCTTAGTTGCATTGGCAGAATTTCAATTGTATAGGTTTCTTATTTGAGAAACATATCACTTCCTGGCAAATTTAAATTGTAATTTAATGCTACTGCAGTGATGAAGGCCACCTGAAAATAGTGCTCATTTCATACTTAGTTGAATGGCTGCATTTTTGCTGCTGCTCTTTAGAGTGGAAGGGACAGATTCTATAAACCTGTTTTTTAGAAACCTGGCAAAGGATATGAGCATGTCTTGCTCATTTCTTTCATTTCTCCCTTCTCTTTGATTTTATTCAAATGAACATGCCTTTGGCTTTATCCACATTATAATTTTTGTTTTAGTGTCAAAATCTTGGGCTTAAACTAATTGATATAAACACCTTGTAGAACAACTTTCATTTGAAATATCAACTACTGAGAAAAAAAATGACATTTTCTCCTGTGAAGGCAAAATGTTTCCTAGTTAGCAAAATATGTCCTTTGAAGAAGGACAATGTTTTCTACAGGTTTGTTGAATTTAAATACCAGCCAGATTATTTTAAAAAAAACTGTCTCTTTTCTTTAAAATAATAGAAACTAATGTCCCTTGAACACTAATATCCAATTACAATGGCAACATTTTGAGTATATTAAAAGGATGCAAATATTTAAATATGTGTGCATAAAAAATAATGAGGACATATGCTAGAGTTTATTCTTCTGTGGTCTAATTATATTTAAACATGCTCAACAGAAAAAATAAAAGTTATTATCTTTATTAATATTTCAAAGAATAAACAAGCCAATGTTCTGCTGCAAATGTTTAGAGATTGTAATTACAAAATCTCTCTATGCAACAGGTTGAGTGGTCCATAAAGAGAGCTAAACTATTTTAATTGAGTGCAAAATTTTAACCAATTTAAGGTAAAGAGTAAGGAAGCCAATGAGAGATTTTTGTTTAGTACTACTTCTGAATCTCAACATTAAGTTTCATTATCAGAGTGGGAAACCAGTGAACTCTTGATCTAATAAGAATAAGAAGCTTGTTATATAATCCTCTTGGAAATTCATTATAAAATTCTGAATAAGATATGGAATAAGAAGGCAGGTAACTTTAGGAAGCAACTCAATATTCTGTTCTTGGTGAGAAGTGATGACTCGCAGATAGGCACTAATATTTTGTGTATACTCACACCCATGTGTACAACACAAGCATGTATATGTGAATCAAAATACATATTTATAGATATATACATACAAATACATGTGTACAGTTATATGTGTGTGCACATGTATGTATTTACATAGAAAATAATTATATGAAAGTATATATTAGGGGGTGAAAAGTCCAAATTCAGCCTCACTCCTGTTTTTGCAAATAATGTTTTGTTGGAACACAGCCACATCTATGTTATCCTCAAATGCTTTTGTGCTATAACACCAGAGTTAAGTTGTTAGGACAGACTGTATGACCTGAAAAATAGTAAAATATTTACCATCTGAATCTTTTCCGGAAAATATTTGCCAACCTTTGGTGTAAATCAAAATGCTGTGACTATCTATAGTTGTTAGATTTCAGATGACAAACGTGTTATTTTTTCTTATTTGTAAGACAAATTTATATGTGGGTAATTTCTTTGAGTAACAATTTTTAAAATGGCAAGTGATAACCAAGTAATTTCCACACATTTAGAATAAAGAAGACTGATCTAGTTTAATTTTCATAACACCAAAAAAACTCTGAGTTGGTTTTATGCTTATGCTAATGTACGGTGGAAATGTGTTTTGGAGTTGTGCAACTAAATGTGTCATGTAAACAGCTACAATAGCAACAGCAAAGCTTTGTCATTCCAGCTGCATATATTTAACATAAGTAGTATTTGCAAAGAATTCATGGGGATGTTGTCTTTGAGGAACAGTAGTTATGTCATCTCGGGTCTATTTAAAACATATTTTTTTTCAGGTTGTTCTACTTGGATTGTCCTAATGCTTTTGTAGGAAGATGTATGTAAGGTCAAGATGTGTTTGAGCCTACTATCTATCTAAAGGAACTCTCTTTTAAAAGAGATTAAGATTTTGTAGAGACACCAAAGGATTTTATGGCAACTTGAGGAGTTTTATATTGCAGAACTTCCTGGCAAGAGAAAACAGTTACCAGCCAAGGAGAGCATCTGGCTTATTTGGGCTGGATTATGCTTGTTAGTTCCATCAGTGGCTCTTGCTCCAAATCCTTTCTCTGTGGCCTTGTAGTGTTTCCAGGTTCACCAGTGGGAAGAAGATGGACTGACAACCTAATGTTCCATATGGTTATTATATTTCTTATTATGAGTAACAGTAGTCAGATTGTGAAAATCTTATGAGTGTTTTGCAAAGTGAATTCATTTTTCTCAAGGTACCATGTTTCCAGACTTGAGGTGAGAGGATCAATTTCTGAATTTAACCTTGACCTTAAAGTCTCTGCTGTGTCTGAGTAAGAGGCAGTCAGTACAGAGAGGAGATAATGTGTGGTCACTCCAGAATGTAAAAGAAAGGTTACCTTATTAGAATTAACACCTGATGAGTAGAAATTTCTAGCCCTCACTGGAAATCACTAGCATATCACTTGATTTGACCATCAATGATATTATTTTATATTAACAAATATTTTGGCTATAGAAAGTAGTACAAATGTAAGAAAAATGGTATTGGTGAAGGAAAAATAATATTTTAATTATATTAAGGGAAAGATGCTTCATTTCATGAAAATGAGTAATTCCATCATTATAGGACTGTGTCTTAAGTAAAATTTTATTTCTGAGTACTGTTTAACATCATGAGGACCAGTGTCTGATTTTCACAGGGTGTTGGAGATGGATTGTCAGGCTTCTTCCAGACTGGCTGAGAAAGTATTTTCTTGTTGATTAGTGACACTGCTAGGGTTTGGGGAGATGGCATGTGAGCCAAGTCCATGGAGGTGAAATTTACAATGGGTTAAGGAGAATTCCTATGACCTAGGAAATCTTCATACATATTCCCTGAATTTGGACAAGCTTTTTTTTTTTAATATGTATAAATTACTTGCCCACCCTCCACCAATTTTATATTCTTTATTCCATAAGTAACATTGTGACTGTGATGACTGGTTTTGGTTTCCTAAATGCTAAGTAACTTGAGAAAATTATACTCCAAAAAATGGGATACGATCATTTTGTTCTCCAGAATCAATATATTCCCCATCTTCCAAAATTAAGGAAGGAAGATAATCAGGGTACATTTACTGCACTCCTGCCTCAGAAGTCAATTTTCATTAATTTTGTTCAGCCCCCACTAGGTTAGTTGGTGAAGAAATTTTATATTTTACTTTTGTTGTTTTATCCACTATCCCAGTGGACTGATGGTCCACCCGGTCCATGTGGTTCTTCTTGGGCGAGGAGGGAGATGGCAGGGGCTAGAAGACCCTTGGCCATTCCCCCTTACCAGAAGCCAAGTTTCTATTTCCCCCCTCCTCTTCTATTTCCATGTTTTCTTCATTAAATTTATCTTTTTCCCTGTCCTAATTTGTTCAGCTTCTGATCATTGATAAAGTTCTGCAAAATTCTGAGAACTTGCAAAGCTCTCACCAGTAGTTTCTTTCCTAAGGTCTTATAGTCTTCATTGACACTTATGAGATGGATAAATTCTACTTATAAGTGTAGGTGGGCTTAAGACCATTGGGATGCAAGAGAGAATTTGAGCATGCTCAGAAGGGAGAGAAGATTGTATATTAAACACGTTGTAGCAATAAAATCCTACTATATCAGCAGTTCCCAACATGCACACCCAGGTACCCTAAGTGGCACAGCAGATTCAAAGGGCACAACCGAGGACCTTCAAATTTCAAAGGAAACATGATACTTGCCATAGCCAAACACCACAAAAGCTACTAAATTCAATATTGGATTGTCCACATTATTTTTTTCAATGCTTCAATGTCATCGTGTTTTGGTGAAGCTGTTTTAATTTTTCTTTTCATGACAACTGCAACAGTTTCAATGTGAAAATCAACGTAGAATAAGAAATGGGAATGGTGGTTTCTAATCTGATTACATGATTTAAGAAGGTGTATAGTATTCAGTAGGCACACACTTCCTGTTAGTGACTGTTATTTAAAATTAAAATACAAATACTACCTTTTAAAATTTATATCAATTATTTTCATTTCAAAAATGTGTATATATTTATATATTCCATACATCTCAAAGTGATAGGACATGACTACTCATTTGTTCCTAAGTTTGTCATGTGAATGTCTAGAGCGTTCAGGTCCCTGGGTAAGGGTCACGAAATAACCGGGACACAGGGGATGCAGAGCCAAGGCAGCAATCGCAACTGCATGCTGAGGTTTATTTGCAAGTTCCTTTTATACACTTCTTCTAACAAAGCAAGCAATTCTTTAATATCACGTTGCCCACATTGCCCAAATATCATGCCTCAGTGGATACACAGAGCTAGATTCAGATTGTTCCTGTTTGATAAGTACCCTCCTAAAGTTCTTTGTAGACATTATCTACTCCTCTGAGGATGCATTTGTTTCTTCAGAATGTACTGTTCCCAGGATAAGTATGCAGGAAGCTTCTTCCTCTTGGCCAAACCAAGCAGAACTTGTGACTTGCGATAAGGGGAAGAGAACTTTTCCTCCTCCTAGCTGAGGTTTGCCTCAGCTGACCTAAATCACAGCCACAGCTCTTGCAAAATGTCAGGCTTGAGGGAGCTAAACTCTGCACACTTAAACCCCAACATTGTCATACATAGAACTGTTAGATACTGCTTGATATGGTAGCACACACCTGTAATCCCAGCAACTTGGGAGGCTGAGAGGATCATAAGTTTAAGGCCAGCTTCAGCAACTTCGCAAGACTCTGTCTCAAAATAAAAAATAAAAAGGGCTGGTTATGTAGCACAGTGGTGAAGTGCCTCTGGGTTCAATTCCCAGTTCTAAAAAATAAAACAAAACAAAAATTGTTAGGTTTTTCTTTTGTCCTCCTAGGGTTTCCTTAAACAATTACTGAACAGCTAAGGGTACCATGAAGTAAGAAAGATAGAAGGTATCTTCATATCTGCATTATATTACCAACCTTATAGCCTTATTTACCTTTTTTTTTTTCTTGGTATGAGCCTACCTTACTCATTCACAGAGTTCTAGCAGATCAACAGTGGACAAAGGCAAGTCTTTGAGGCATGGCAGGTTTGGACATCATTATGGTCCACACTCTCCAGTTGCCTTAGCAAAATCCTGCCTCGTAGACAGTCCTAATTTCAGAAGAAATCTAATAGGACCTAGAACTAGCCAGCACACACTTCATAAGTACTTTTTGGTAGGTATTCATTGGTTTTGTAATTTTTTAAATTAAATGTGGGATATCTGTGGAAAGAAGATCCAGCATGTATGGTCACGTTTCTATTTACAATAAATCTTTCATCTTTCATTTTCTTTTTCTCCCTAGGACAACTCCACTGGCTTGAAAGTGGAAAAGGCAGTGTTCCTTCCCTTCATTGTTTCTTTTTTATTTCCTTGTGATTATGATGTGCCCATCCTTCTGGATAAGGTTAGCTTAAGTGCCAGAAGATTTCCTGTCACGGAGTGAAGAACTAAATAGGATCTTAAGAGATGGATCAGGTTCCTCTCTTGATTGTGTTAAGACCTCAAATTTGAGTCATTTGCTCACTAGTTACTTGGATTCCTCCCTTGAGAGCTGGAACATATACATAGTTCTGATTTCTAGTCTAATATTCAATTAAACTGCTGTTGGTATCTAAGTGAAAGTTAAGCTCATTTCAGTCTTTCAAAAATTCTTTCAGTTGATCAGCTATAATTTCCTTCTTTCCATTTGAAGCAGCTTATTGCTTCATGTTTGAGAGGAAGTCATTATTTCATTCTGAAGATGGTTCTTTTGTAATGGCAGGCTAACTAACTTTTCTCTTTGGGTTTAAGAAGTGCTGGGGAAAGAAGGGTGCTGTGTGCCATAAATACAAATGGTTATACTCTATTGAAACAAGCTATAGCATATAACATCTGATATTTTCCGTGACTTTGCATATAGATAGTATGAATTAGGAAATGTACTTTTTTTGAACTCTACAGCTGTTCATAAAATTGTCACAGAAATTTGCATTTAAAATATACATATAGGGAATTTGCACACATTTATAGAGCTCTCTGGAATCCTTATGGGGTAGAATTTAATACCTGCTGGCAAATACTTCCAAGATATATACCAAGAAAAGAATGAATAACTGATATATGTGAGCTTTGCCTAATTTGGGCCTCATGAGCTTCGATAATGGGGTGGATAGACCTTGAATTTGATATTTCTATTGAAAAAGGGATAAAATTACACCCTCCATGACAAAATAGCAAGGCTAATAAAGAATCAAGGATCAAGGCTGTTTCTATGATGCTAAGGTAAAAAAAAAAGAATCAGAATTTTAATTATTGGTCAGAAAACTTTTAAAAATAAAATTGTTTTAAAAGAATTATTTTTAATGTAAAAGACTATATATATTTAAAATAGCTTTTGTAGGCAGTGGACTTTTTGGATACTTAAACTTCTTGAAATAATTATGTTATTTAAATGTGAGTTTCATTTTATATTGTTAATTTTTGCTAAGAATCTTATTTTATGTATTATAAAGTAAAGTATATTTATTATGGGTAATATAGAAAAATACCAAGATACTGAACAATAGATTCATACTCTCATTAATTTACCACCCAGAGAATGCTCTTTAATACATTTGTCTATCTTTTCCTGACAAAGATTTTAGTGTGAACATTAACTTCCAACACTTCATTGTTAAAAATTATATTGTATTATATTGAATCACTAAGTAATGATTACTGGGTTAAATGTTTCCTTCCTTTTTGTCATTTAGAATGTTTTCATTTTTTTGCTAGCAACATTAACAATCTGATAAACACTGTTATACTTATTCATTTACACAGCTTTGTCTTTATTTGATTAGGGTGAATTCCTGGAATTTGATTTTTTTAGATTAAAAGGTTTGTACATTACTAAGTCTTTGGATAAACATTTATTTATGAACTTCTAAAAGGACTGTATCCAATGTACCAGAGATGCTCTCCTCTCTTTATAACTGAAAACTCTGAGTACTTACTCCCATCTTTATCTGTCACAGGAAAAATAGGCAACTGCATATTTTACTTCATGCTGTAAATTAGTTATGAGGTCTTATATTTTTCTCTGTTACAATAATATATAAGAATTAAAAAATGCACCGAGAATAAAAAATTTAAATTCAAATATTTAAAATGAATAGGTTAATATAAAAACATAAAAGAAATTTCTGCAACTCAATAGAAAAAAAACCCAAATGACTAGATTTTTAAAAATGGACAGGGACTGGGCACAGAGCTCAGTGGTAAAGCACTTGACATGTATGAGGCCCTGGGTTTGATTTCCAACAACTGGGGTGAGAGGAGTGAGCAAAGGACCTGAGCAGACATTTCTCCAAAGAAAACACACAAAAGGCCAATAAGAATATGGAAAAAATGTTCCATTTCACTAATCATCAGGGGAACCCAAATCAAAACTATAGTGAAATATCACCATACACCTGCTAGAATGACCGTTATCAAAAAATAAGAGATAATGGGTATTTATAAAGATATGGAAAAAAAAGAAACCCTTGTACACATTCAGTGTTAGTATAATTTAGTACAGCTATTACGGAAAATAGTATAGAGATTCCCCCCAAATTAAAAATGACTATATGATCCAGCAATCTTTCTTATGGATATATATCTAAAAGAGGAAGTCAATATCTCTTAATTTATCTGTAATATCATGTTCATTTCAGCAACATTCACAATAACCAAGACATGGAAGTGACCTAAATGCCCATCAATGGATAAAGAAAATGTTGTATATGCACACAAAGAAATATTATGCTTCCTGTAAAAAGAAGGAATTCCTTCCATTTGCCATAACATCAATGGCAGACACACAAAAATGCATGATATCACAGAAGAAGAGAATAGAATGGTGGTTATCAGGGGCTGGCAGGGAGGTGCAATAAGGAGGTAATAGTCAAAGTATATAAAGTTTCATCTATAAGAAATAAATAAAACCTATAGACAGGTAAAGCATATTGCCTATGGTTAACAATATTGTATTATATACTTAAAAATTTGTTCAGTTGATAGATCAGATGTGAAATATTATCACAAGTAATAATAATGATAACAATAAGATGACAGGAGGGAAATGTTGGTGGTGATAGATAGGCTTATGGTAGAAATGTGATGGTCTCATGGGTGCATAATATTTTCTAAACTCATCAAGTTTTATAAATTGAATGTGTACATGTTTTTGTGTGTCAATCATGACACAATAAAGTTGTTTTAAAAATAGAGATTACATTGACAGTATTCATGGCATAATATTACGTAAGCATTAATAATTAGTTATTTTCATAATAATTTTGCAGTTATATCTATGTGTATGTGAAATAAAATCTTATACATAAATTTGAAGTTCTCTTGTTCTTCAGCTGAGTCATATTTTTCTACTTTCCAATCCAGAAGCAACACTATATTATAAACATTGTCTTTCATTACAGTTTGCATTTTTTAATTATACATGTTTTTTTTTCATATTAGGCATTAAATAGTGAACATATTTAGGCATAGTTCTGACTATAATTTATTTATTTATTGGTTTGCTGCTTTGTTTTTCGGTTGCACTAGTGCTTCTCATTATCCTATACCCATATTTTTCATTAAGTTAGAGTTTATTCTTTTATAGAGAAATAGCAAAATTAGGAAATGAAATTTAGGGCCATGCTGAATGAAACAGATGAACTTGGGATGGTCAGAATTGTTTTAATTTTGTTTTGCCCTGAGAGTGCAGTGCAAAGACTATACATAGATAAGGATCTAGGTGGATGGATGCAGTGCCCTGTTTTCCTCTTCATGTCTTCCATAGGCTTTCCATATATTCAGTGCTCTTGACAGCTCACCTGGAGTGAAATGTGTTCCAGGCTGTCCGGGATTTTTAGCCCCTTGTCTCCTCCTGATGGGCGGGAGAAGCGGGGAAAGCACACCCCAACCAGGATGAGCTAAGAGAGGTAAAGGTTGACTGGCGGCCGCACCCAGCCCTCCTTCTCAGGAGGACAATCAGACATGCCAGGGAGACCAATCAAAGCAGGATCTCATTTATTGAGGAAGTACACACAGCTTATATACTGCACAGGAGCCAATCAGAATAAAGGTCAGAGGGGTGGAGCAGGTTCACATGTACACCCATCCCATAGTCAGTAAGGGAAGGCATGAGCTTTTCCACGAGGGCGGAAGAGTCCCGGACCTATCCTGGAGGTGTTCCGCCTCTTCTGTCACCATCCATAGCACCACCTCCTGGCTGATCGCCAGGAGCCATCCCAGTCACATGTGTGGCCCCAAGACCAGGAAGTGGGCAGCCATGCCCTACACCAGGCAGGAGCTATAGATTCTTATATTTTTGTTTTCTCACTGTCAGTTTAGAGCCCAGAGTCTGCCCACATGGCCTTCTCTTCATCTTCAAACCAGGAGCTACATATGTGAGATCCTTCATTACATCTTTCTAGCTTGCCCTTCTTCCACCAGCTCAGTAAGTTCTTGTGGGTTTTTTTGTTTGTTTTTTCAAAGTTTCATGTTATTGCATTGAGCCCCCTCTGGATAATCTAGGATAATCTATATTATCTTCAGGCCCATTGTGTTATGGGATTTAGCACAACCACAAGATTGATATATTACAATTCAGGTTTGGAATATTGGAGAAACATTTTTTATACTTTCTAAAAATAGCCTTATTTCTCTATCCTAAACACCCGTACTCATCTCCTTGCTGTATAAGGCATATGCCTCTACTTCCCACTTCTTGGAAAAGGGTGCAGAAGAATGGGACATGGATCCTAACCCAATTATATTCATATGATGACCAAACTAACAGTCAGATTTTGTGTTTCTCTAACACTCATTCTGGTTATCACCCCTAAACTTGAAAACTCCCTCCCTGTGAAGTCATTCCTGTCCATGCAAATAATTGTGGATTTAATTTTCCTTCTCTCAACTGAATCCCATATGCCATTTTTCTTCAAGGGGTTAATCATAATTTTTCATCCATGCAGGGTATCCTCATCCTCATCACTCATTTTCAACATCTTTTTCATAATTATTAATAACTTAATATATGAAATGTGCATACTTGTCTTTCATGCATTTATTCGACTTCTCCCAAGCCTTTCTTCCTTGGAATGCTCTTGAGTCTCAACTTTCACTTTCTTGAGCATCTTATTTTTTTTTTTTCAATTTTCACCATATTTGAAACAAGCTACTTAGTATCCATTCTGGATTCTCTTCTCATGTTGCTTGTATTCTCTCTTTAGAGATTAGTTTCTATGTCTGTAAGTACCATGTAGGTACTGATGTCTTAATTTGGTTCTCAGCTTCACTGCTGTCTTTTGTATTTGAGGTCTGTATTTCAGTTCTCTATTTGTTAGGCATTATCTTAGTACAAAATACCTTAGATTGTGTAATTTAAACCATGAAAATATATTGCCCACAGTTCTAGGGGTAAGAAAATCCAAGATAAAAGCATCGTCAGATTCCACATCTGGTGAGGACTCTTTCTGCTTCACACATAGCCTCTTCTCATGCATCCTTACATGGCTATGTCCTTAATGGAATTGGTGAATGAACTCCTTGGGGCCCCTTTTACAAGGAAACTAATCCCATTCATGAGAACTTTGCCAGTATGACTTAACTGTCCTTTAGAGACCCCACTTCTTAACACTATCACATTGGAGATTAGATTTCAACATATGAATTTCGAGGGTACACAAACATTCAGGCCATACCAGGCATCACTATAGTAGTTTATCAAAATTCAATTCTTGATTGTCCAATTCCAACCTGCTTCTATCCTAGTAATTCCCATCTCATTGATCCATAAGAAGATATGATGCATCTCTCTCCTTTACTCAGTACAATCTGAAATAGCATTAGGTCATGTTAATTAGACATAAAAAATTAGACTGTGCTCATTCACATCTTGCACTTATTCTGTTGGAATGGTCTTATCTGGTATCCACTCTCGCTCCAGTTTTGTCCATTTCCCATGCAGTTCCTGGAGTGAAACTAAAATAGTGTATCAATTTACCTATATAAACTTCTAAGGGCTTTCTGTTGTACTAGGATTAGAATTTTATCTTCTTACCATGGCCTATTAAAGCATCATAATCTGAATTCTGTTTGGCTGTCCAATCTCACTTTCTCAGTCTTCACCACACTCTAGTGAAAGAGTCTGCTTTAGCCTTGGTTCACGCTCTTTCTATTCCTGGTAGGATGTTCCTTGGTTCTTTATCAGCATGTTTCATCATCTCCTTTCAGGTCTTAAATTTTATTTTCTCTGAGAAACCACTTCTGAACATTCTCCCTTATATCTTTTATCTGCTCATTTTCTTATTTGCCCATTTGATTGGTTGTACTTTTTTAATCAATTGTTTCATCAGAATTTGCCTCAATCCCTGGTTATGTACTCCATGGAACATGGGCCATCTGTCTTGCTCATCATTGCATCCCTAATACATAACAGGGTACCTGTATAGATACTTTCAGGAGACAACTGTTGGGTATTTAAATAAATAATCTAAGAATGACTGATCAATGAAGGGTGAAAGTACCTATTAAAACAGTATCCTTATCAGTACTCATTAGCATTTCCATCATGTTTTTCTTTTGTCTACTTTTAAAAATATAAAATTCCTTGCATAATTTTATTTCTTCTGCTGTTTCTTTTGTTCATTTGTTATCCTTGCTTTCTCAAATATGTATTTTGTTTGAGTCAATGTTATTCAAAATTTATATTTCTACCTTGGCTTCATTGAATTTTTTTCTTCCAATCGTTGTCTCTTTATCACACTAAAATCTATGGCATATGGTTTAATTCCATATTCTGTACCAGTTTGCACATTTAGGGACAGTTTAGCCTGTTTGCTTTGTTGCTGTTAATACTGTGCTTGGTTCCTTGAAGTGTCTTGTTTTCCCTCTTTGCTTTATTCCCCTACCCTAGTCATTTGGAAGTGGGCAAGGGAGAAAGAAATTCATTTCATTTTTATTCTGTCTAAAGCTTAAGAATAATGACCTCTGGGAACAGTTACAGAGGGATCATGAGAACATTCTACAGAATGAAAAGGCAGGGAAGAGCAGTAATTCCCACCTCATTGATCAATAAGAAGGTATGATGCATCTCTCTCCCAGGGCAGAGACCTTGATTCCTTTGGTTCTCCATGTGTCTCTGGGGCCTGTGAGACTTTGGTACAGAGAGTGGGCCCCAACAAGTTATTATGAACTAAAAAAGTGATATAATCAGTGCAATCTTTTCCTGTGCCTAGAAAAGGTTTGTGTGGCCTAGAACATTTCAGCCTTAAGCAGTTGGTTCTCATCCTAGACCATGCTCATCCTTTCTCTGATAAGTTCCAAAAGGGAGACAAATACACAGGAAGAAAAAAAATAAATGCATAGTATATTACTAAGTAAAATTTTTGCCCCAAACTTTACCACCTATTCTAGCAAATTAGGTATTTATAAATAAATTATGATCAAGTGAACCTATTTTCCTTTCTTCCCTCTCTCTGGTAAACTCTCCAAGTCACATCTCAAGATGTTTTACTTTGTTGGGAGATGATATTGAGTAAATGCACATCCATTAAAGTAGGACAAAAATTCCAAGGTTCTTGGTTTCTTTCATTATAATTTTATGACACCTTGAGCTGATTCCAGCTCAATAGACTATTTATATTATATTTTAAATTTTGCTATTGGGTTCATTGTTTCTTTAAAAATGATTTCCATCTTTATGCTTTTTCTTCATTTTTCATTTCTTAGGGAACTTCAGCTGTATGCTATATCTGGAAGATGAGAAATCGATAGAAGGTACAGAGGAGAGGGAACAAATGTATATCTAAAAGCTGCCCCCCTTTTCCTGGAGGGTTTTCTAAGCGCCTGTGTTGTACACTGATATCATCATGATGCCTCTCTTATTTATCTGCCTAAAACACTCTGTAGCCCCATGAACCAGGCCGGACCTGGTTATAAGGCTCACTCCACTTTCATCCTTGAATTGAAAAATGTCACAACAATGGCAGGAACACCAGCAATCAGAGCGACTTTTGTTATTATGAGTATTCTTTCAGGTCTCTCTCTCTCTCTCTCTCTCTTTCAATTGAACAATAATTTTCATTTTACTCATTGAAACAGACTTGCAACCTAGTATCTTTGTGATCACAAAATGTGAAATATGCAAGATATGCAAAATAAACCATCAATAGTAAGTGATAACAGAACTGGATAAAAAAGTAAAAGGGCAGACATTAGTAAAAAACTAAGATTCTCCTGAAGTTAAAAGAAGATATGAAGCCATTTTTATAAAGGATGCTGCAGAGTTGTTCTATTTTCCCCCATCCCATCTGCTGGAAGCCAGCAAGAGCATTTAGCACTCGGTGTTCATGTCAAATGGCAGATCAGAACATCTTAACACAAAGCCAAAAAGCCAAAAAAAAAAAAAAAAAAAACGTAACAAATAGTAAAATGCCTAACTCTTCACAGAAGAAACAAGAATTTCCTAGTGGTGCCATAAGGTATAAATATACTTCCTTAGAAAACATATTCAACTTCAATTGTTTACATCTATCCCTTTGAATTTTCCATTTGCATAACTATGAAGTGACAGGACTTTTAATTTTACATCTATTAACAAGTCCCTATAGGATTCACTTCAGAAATAAAATGATGTGGCTAAAAGATAAAAAGTACAAATAGTTGAAAGCATATCAATTGTTGAAATAAAAATGTTATAAAATATACTTGAATAAATATATGAAACATATTTAACACCTTAGTTTCCTGACACCAACTAAATTATCTACCAGTGACCTAGAAATAATGAGATACATGTGCAAAGAGATTTTGGAATTATTTATCCCAAGGACAGAAAAGGTCTATAATCATCCATTATCCAGAGATGTTGACTGCTGCACTATAGAAAAAGCCAGGCTCCAGACATGGAAAGGTGCCTTTCTGGGCTTAGCATGCAGATAATTCACCAAAAAGAGATTTATTGAAAAAGTAATGAGCAAAGATCAATGCATTACCAGTTCATTTATAAATCAGTCCCCATAGACGCTGAAAGCACAAGAGAACTGGCTTCATTCATAAGATTATAATACTCTCTGGTTGCTGGAAAGAGATTTAAAGCCATTTTTCATCCATTCATTTTTGTTTATCATGTAGGAAAAAGATTTAGATGTTCAATCGAGATGAGGGGAAAAGCACTTCGAGAAAATTCAGTGACGTTCCGACAGTTTGATGACGTGTTTTCTGCCATGGAAGCAGTAGGATTAATGCTGCCTGGCACCAGCGGCAAAATTTAATCACTCTGGAGCACAGGAGAGCTTCTGTGGTTTATCACCCACATTTGTACTTTACAGGAAAAGGACTTTTCTTCATTACAACTGTGTAGTTAGTCATCTTTCCACAAATTCTTCCTATTAACTTTCACTGTATGCTTTTAGGTAGCCATTACCTTCACCTCCATTAATGATATATGATAGGATGGCAGGGACAAAAGGGAAACTCTGGGACTATGTTGATATTTTTGCAACTTGGGGGTCATTGGGCCCATGTCATACCCTTTTATCCTGAAGGGAAAGGATGATCTACTCTTCCTGTTCTGTGGAACTAATCAAAGGATGTGGTGAGGCTTGCTTTAGCTTTTCTTTTCTCTTTGCATCTTTGGAAAGGGAATAATGAGGTCCAGTACTCAGGATGAGCTTTAGTTAACCTCTCACAGGCAAGTTTAGAATGGGTAGTAGCACATGATTTTTTCTACATCCCCATTGCTACATCTTTGAGTGTAGTGATGCAGAATCCTGCATGGATTGTTGGGGACAACCGGCATTAGTGGCCATGATTTTAGAGTCTTTTAGTGGGATTACAAGCAACAGGGGCTAATAATACTTTGGGCCCCAGGAGAGTGGAGTTCCTGCTCTAAAGCCTAACAGGATCAGCAGCAGCAGCCAGCCTATCTTTCCTGAGGATCATTTGCAGGGGAAATAGCATTCTTAGAGACTTTCAGAGGAAGTATACATGTGTTCATTTATTAAAACATTTTAAATTTTGAAATCTTAGGGTCAATATCAGGGAAGAAACTGCATTGACAAATGGATATTTATTGAGCACATAATTTAGTACTCAAACATGAGTAAGTTGTAGACATTAGCCTTGAAGTTACTGTGTCAGTGGGGAGATGGACACACAAAAAGCTCATTTCCATTTGAATTAATGCTATAATAGGCATAGTGGAAATAAAAGCAAGGGATTAGGCAATTAACTGCCATGAGCATTAATTTTTTCATCTTTAGAGTGGGGCTTACAATAGCTCCAAACTATCACTGTGATAATAAAATGAAGCAATAAATGTAAAGTGCTGAGTACAGTGCTTGAAACCTGAGTTTTCTCATCTGTAAAATAACAGTCTTCTCATCTGTAAAATAATGTCATGTCATGAGGTTTTGGTGAAGATTGAGTGAAATAGTGTGGCTAAAGCACTTAGTGCATTGCTTGCCACATGTTAGGCTCTCAGAATTGTTAGCTATTGATCTCATTACTTCCATTGTTGTTATCACAGTGCAAACACAGGGCATCTGATTCAGTGCTAGCACATTTGTAGTGTGGGTGGGAGGCTGTCCAAGCAGTCTTCCTAGAAAATGCAATACTCAGAGTGAGTCTTGAGAAATGAAAAAGCTATTTGACAGATGAAAAAGATAGGTATAGGGCATTGGAGAGTATTCAATTCTCCCATGCAACTTCTACCTGTAGAATTTAAGCAATTTCTCATCTCTGAATGTTGAACCCCTGGGTAAGTCAGTAGGGCAGGCTTTTAGACAGCTCCAACAGCTTTGCTACTGTGAATGCTGTGAGTAATTGTGAGCAAATAACATATTTAAAGTTAGAAAACTAAAATATTTTTACACCATTGAGAGGTATTTAAACAAAATAAAAGAAAAAGAGAACAAGAATTTATTTTAGGTATTTGCAATGTCTCAATTCACTCAAGATCCTTCAAATAAGGGGAGGTGTTTACCTCTAGGAGGTATGTATACAGAATCCAAAGTAAATTGAGGTCTGAATAAAAAGCCTGGTTATTAAAAAAACGTTCATCTTTATATAGTTTAGCCAGAGCTATTTGATGATTGCATAGTTTTCACATTCCAGTGTGGAAACTGTTACACATTTCCAACAATTGCTTCAAGATTCTCCCATGCTGTCTGTTGATATTGTTTCATCTTCTGGTGATGTTTTGTCTTTACTTACTATTATAGATTTTGATGATGCTTTTCTGAGATACTGAAAGAGGATGAATTTGGGGGCGGCTAGCCATTTCAAAATTTAAAACCGACTTTCCTAGGGCTTTCTAAACCTTCAGTTAGTGCTTATTTTATTGGCTGTACTGTACATTAATTTCTTGGTGATTAGCTATGCAATTCTGATATAACCACTCCACAAGCCATCTTGATCCATTTTATTTAATTTTTACAGCAGTAATAGTTGTCTGCTTTTATTTCCAATAACTCGACCATGAATGGAATGATGGCAAGAATCTCCTTTGACCTTAAGGTAGCTCAAAGACTGTTTTAAATTTTATTATTATTAATAACTATAATATAAAACTATGCTAAATTTTAGACTACGATTCAGAAGACTAATTATCTACATACAGTGGTACATGTGTTCATTTGCTCATGAACCTAAAAATGAAACCTCAATTGTGCAATACTAGCCCAGAAGAAAGATGCATAGATTTGTGCCAATAGTGATGTGCTGCTTTAAGTAATTAAGGATATGATTTTTCTCTGCTCTTAGGTTGACTAGTCCTAGCAAGTACTCTTTTTGTTAATATGTCCATTTTGAAATGGGTTTATGGTAACAACCCCCCCCCCTCCACACACACACACACACTTTTTTTGAAAGGCAGATGTTTAGAGAAATTTAAACATAAGATTTAGAAAGTATAGCTGTTTGGCAAGCCACAGCTGTGGGCCAGAAAGCCATCATGATTACTGAAATCATGTGTCCCCACCTGAGCAAATAGTAGGCTAACAGTAGTTATTTATGGCATGAATGAGTCCCAAGAAACTATAGACTCAGTCATTCTATATTAATCCTTTCTTTGTTTCCTTGACAGTGTCATGAGATAAATAACAGCCCCATAAATGTTGAAGATACAAAGACCAATGGGCCTCCTTTAACAACAGGACCGTAATTGTGGTTCTTTCTACAAGTAAATCAGATAAAAAGGGCTTTTCATTGACCACTGCCTTGGCAATGTAGTTCCTTTCACAATGGTGACCCTTTCTTCTCTTCCTTTATTCACAGTGTGTGATATTCCCATTTACTCTACTTTTCAATCTTTTTCTTTCACATCCAAAAATGACTTAGAATTTTCTTGGATTGAAAGTTTAGATCATGAAGAGTTACATGCTCAGTCCATAAGGTACTTCTGAGAAAAGAAAACCTAGGCAGTGATTTTGTTTTATACTGTAATAGTCTATTCCATGAATACTTGATAAAATGAGTATAGTTCCTCAAGTCCCAGGTCACTGAACTAATGATGTGAATTTGAGCTAAAAAACCAACTATGATAAGGAAACATCAGCATGCCAAATAGGTATGGTTTGAAACACTGCCTGAGCATGGATACCCCAGATTAGAGTCTCTCTCTAATGTAGGCTAGAGTGTCAGATGATGCTAAATTAGTGGTCCATGTATTATAGTCTTGGATTTCAGAACATTTGTGAATCTGGATAGATGATATTTAATAATGTCCATAGTCTCTATCTTCTCTTCCAACTTTAACCTAGGATTTCCTAGTTCTTATAACCTTAAAGTGCTAAGTAACAAAACAATGAACACTTTTGAATCTGCCCATAAAATCCCATATATTGAGCCTTCTTACCAGAATGAGCTGTAAGGGAGGCATTGTGTGAACAAAATCAGCTAGGCTGAAAGAGAGCAGAAAGAAAAGAATCTCCGGAGCCTGAGGCAGGTCCATCATAAGCTTGAGGCCAGCCTCAGTAATTTAGCAAGGCCCTAAGGAACTTAGTGAGACCCTGTCTCAAAATGTTCAGACAAATGCCACAATGTTTCCATGCAAGATAATTTATAAATAGAAATCTTTAAGTATAAAAATCACATATAATTTCTATTATGATTTGTTTAATTAAAAGTCAAAGCAAGGAAAATATTATGAAAGATTATCTAAATATAATACAATAACATTATGAATTATGCTTTCAGAAGAAAATATGAAATTTTTCCTTACAATCTGTTAGAATAGGTCTGTTGGGTAGGAACTGACCTGGAAAGACTCTCTGGGAACAATCATGCTGGGGAAGACATTGTCACAGAATTTGAGCTTTCTGAGTAGTTTGCAGGAGAAATGAAAATCTTAATTCTACCACTAGTTGAAGGTCAAAATGGTCTAATTTCCTCTGTAGAACAATTTTTGAGGCTGTTACTCACTGCCTGCTTTTAAGTGGGTAAAGAGAAGAGAATGAATGGTTGACTTAAAATGATTGAACTGATGCTTTTTTGAAAACGGAAGTGGGTCCTCAATGGTCATTTTTTTGTACCTGCTTTGAATGTAGACCCAACAAAATATTCCCTGGGATGAAAGTTTTGCAGAGGGGATGTAAGAGGAGCCAAAAATGAGGGAAAACAAAGTAGAATCAGGTTTGAGGAATGTATGAATTAGAGTATATTTACAGTGATAGAATCAAGACACCAAAGACACAGTGGATCACCTAGCTGAGAGAGGCTTATTATTTTTATCTCAAAAAACATTCAGGGGAGAAAAGTCATCCAGGGCTGGAAAGATGGTTCTTCTCCAGGAGTTATTTCAGGTACTAGATTCCTTCTTATATAAGTGCTGCACAGTTTTCCAGGGGATTGTGCTGTTGTTCACGAATACACCTGACTCATTTCCATATCTAATTTCCAGCCCAATATATGGAGAAAAATAAATTCCAGGACAAACAGCTTCTTCTTTAAAGTGATGACCTGGATGTTGCACAAACCACTTCCACTGACATCCTAGTGGGCCTAATTTTATCTTATAACAACAATTGGTTGAGAGAAAAAGAAAAAAATGAGAATGTGAATAGCATCATTTGCTCAGTGAAAACTCAGGAGTTTCTATAAAATAAGGAAGTCAGAGAAGATGAATATCAGTAGACAAATAGTGGTGTCCCTTAGAAAGCAGGATCTGCCCACAAAGTCAAAGTGGCCTGGGGAGACTGACTCCACCAGTTCTTGCAAGCTTGCCTGAAGAACTTCAAGTGAATCACCCACAATATCAGGCATGAGTTTATTAGGAGAGGTAGGAAAAGGGGAAATTAGGAGAGGCTCAAGGGAAAAAGGGAGAGAGGAGGATCCTTTCAGAGAGGAAAAGGACAGCATGCCCTCTTGCCCTCTAGTTTCATGGGAGATCCCAGGGAAGTTTGCAGAGTCCCACCTAGGTCCAGCTTTTGCCTTTTGATTGACAGCAGGATTACATCGTCTAGACTTTCAAGTCCCTACTTTGCATGGTCTTACCCCATGAAAGGGAGATTGCAAAATGACATGCTGAAAATCCAAAGTCAACTCTGGACTACCATGACCTAGTTCTAATTGGAACTTGTTCTTAAAGATTTGATGGTTGGAAGGGATTTGCTTTTAATTGCTCTGTCTCCCTGAGCCTTGAAATATGGTCTGTAAAATGTCACAAAAGTCTTCCTTCAGGAAAACTTATGTTCAAATTACCAGGGAGAAGTTTTTAGACATGTATTTCTTCTGCAGAGAGCAAGTTATTTACTGAAGAATGTAGCATGTCCTATTGCCTTAAGCCAGGTAGGACCAGAAAGGCCTCAGGTAAATTGCTTTTTATAAAAATGCATGGTGGTCAGCTCAGCAGGGTCAGTCTACAGAATTATTATCCCCTCTACTTCATGTTCCCACTGCTCATATCTGTGCTACCTATCAGAGTAAAACACAGAAATAAAACTAAGAATTTGATGTTGGACATATTAAGTGTGACATGTTGTTAAATGATGGATATTTGTTTAGGCAATTGAGAGAAGACAAGAGTAAAGATGTAAAAGTGGGAATTATAAGTATATGAAAGATATTTAAAGTCAGAACCCTAAAATCCTCTAAAACTGAAGGTTGAGAAAAGAGAAGTCCAAGTCTAACTTCCAGAACCCACTAATATTTACAATACCATGGAGATGGTAAAATAAAGAAGACAGAAAGAAACCAATGAGATAGGAAGAGAATAACACACACACACACACACACACACACACACACATAATATATAATACGCACATAAATGGATATCTATATATAGTAATATATGTCTATGTATACATGTTTACGTACGTGTATTCACATATATATGAGAAAGGTCTAATTGTGTACAACTCTCTTACATTCTAAATCATGGTGGCTTTACGCTAAGTTTTGCTAAGAGGCAGAGAAGTTCTCTTAATTCACATTTGCATTGTTCAAGACTGCTAAAGCTATTATTGGTCTTTCCATCTGTATGTGCAAGAATTCTTCCACAAAGGTTGAGACTTAGCTGAACTTAGGTTTTATGAGGTAGAACTGAGACTGTTCTTCTCCTACATCATGAATGTCACTGCATCCTTAGCCATGCAATCTTATTTACGGTGTTCACAAATAGGATTGTTTGTTTCTATAACATCATACTACCCTCTTGTAAAGGTAATTATTTCTTCTTCTTTTCTGCACTCATCTGAATGTCAGCCAGCACAAATTATTCCTTAGAGAATCAAAGATACCAATTATCAGGTCAACTAAAGATGTCATATTTCTTCATAAGTACTTTAATAACTTTATATCTGCTAAATAAAAAGGAAGGTCAGCCAAAGCATTTAAATATAACATCATTGCCCACAGTAAGGAACTGGAACTGAACAGAGATTATTAATAATAAGCTGCTAAGACATAATTAATTGCCTAATTTAACAGCCCCCATTAATTATCAGACCACAAGCATAGCCAAAATTACAACTTGAATTTAAATTTCAATAGGCAACTTCACTATAATCTTATTTCAAAATTCCGGAATTACAAGTTTGAGCCTTTCTAGAATAGAATATGGACAAAATAAGAAATTGCATAAATCAATTTCTAAGATGTAATATGGTAACAATTTGAAGGGAATGGGTGAAAGAATTAAACTTTTTATTTTGAGATTATTGTTTATTCTCGTGCAGTTATAAAGAATAGTATAGAGATCCTATGCATTCCTTACTTAGTTTCCCCCAACACTTACATCTTGCTAAATTCTTGAACAAATTTGTGACCAGCATATTGACATTAAGACTGTCAAGATTCTAATACCTCTAGGATCCTTTGTGTTGTCTTTCTAATTTTCACACCCACCTATCTCCCACATCCAACCATTCTGTTGGGTCTGATCCCTCTTAGAAGTCTTAATATGTTCTCTATTTCCATACTTATTTCAAGACTATTGTATATATGAAATTACACAGCATGTGTATATATATATATATATAAATATGCTGTATGATATATACATATATTTATTTATTATACATACAATATATAGCCTCTGGGATTGGCTTTTTCCCTCTTTCAGCATAATTACCTCCAGATTTATTCAAGCTGTTGCATGTACTGATAGTTCATTACTTTTTATTGCTACCAAATTGTTTTCCAGAGTGGCTATACCATTTTATATCCTCACTTGCAATGTATAAGTGCTACAATTTCTCTGCATTCTCACATTTTTGAGGTTGCTACTATTTATTTTATTTTTTTTTTCATTTTGATAGGTGTGTAATGATATATCGCTATGAATTTAATTTGCATTTCCCTATTGGTTAATGATGCTAAACATCTTTTCATGTGCTTATTTACCATCTGTTTGTCCTTTTTAGTAAAATGTCTGTTCTTGTTTTTTGCCTATTTTCTAATTGGATTTTTTTGTTTGTTTTGCTGTTGAGTTTTGAAAGTTTTTCTTTAATCATATATGGTACAATCCTTTGTTGATTGAATATGTGGTTTGCAAATATTTTCATCCAGTTGTAGCTTGTCATTTCATCCTCTTCACAGAGACTTTCACAGAGCAAACATTTTTAATTTAGATGAGGTCTGTAATGTCTTTTTTACTGAGGAACATGACAAGATTCTATTCCTTAAAGGTTTCCTGCAGTGTTTGTGTTTATTAGGTTCTATAAGATTCAAAGAAATTCATATGTTGATGTCATTTACAGTAAACTGAGTCTCCAGTCTGAAGGAGATGTAATGCATTCTGCAGTTTGTCTTTGACAAAAGTTGCCTATGCCTAATAATGATAAATTTAAGTAGAGTAAATTAATCCTTTACAGTGTTCAGCCAGTTCTACATAGTAGCCAAGGCTCCTGGGTGTATGGGGCATCAGGTAGTTAGTTTTTCTGTAGTATACTTAAGTTTGGAGTTTGTTCTTCAAGACCATGTGTCCCCTATGGGGACATGATGTCGACAAGTAGAGACAATAAATTCTATGAGACTACAAATCTAGGAGGCACATCTGAAGATCATTTATGAATTATACAAAAGTGAAAATCCACAGAAATTCTCTAAAGTTATGGTAAAAATATAGAGCAAATTTCTAAAGCCTTAGGAAATTGATATTCATCATATTATGCTAATTTAATTATGTAAATAAGATAGTACGTGTCTAGTTCAAGGATATTAAAGAATCTTGACCAGCATTGGCTATTTGATTTTTGGCCCTAGTGCAAATGAAGATGTGAGGTTCTTTGTTCAAAAATTAAGAAATTCAAAATGGAGTTTACAATATCAACCAATCATATTGCCCTTAGAAGCAGCAGGAAATGTGCAATATGCATATTACCTGGTCCTTAGGCTAAGCATAGAACCTCTGCTATAAAATAAACATCTGTCTCAGAGATTGATAATATGAGGGTTAGCAACTATAGGACAGTGAAGAAGTCCAACCCTATCAATAGCTCTTAAGTCTTGTACTGAGTGATATCATCTCTCATTTGCCTGACAGGCTGAAAAGAATGTTGCAAGAGATAGCACAGGGGATAACGAGTTCTTTCTGGAGATATAAAGACATGATCATGACAGGCCTTCCCCCACCCCCTTTTTTTAGTGAGAATGCAGTTAATTTTCATAATGGCATAGGTAGTTCAATTGAGACCTCCAAGAGTTCGTGTATCTATCCATCTGTGTTGTCTTTATCCCAAAGATTATGTGGGACATACCCAAGGACTATTATAACAATAAAGGTAGTATCAAAAATGAATATTCACTCACTGGCTTGGAATTCTTTTCCAGAGATTAAAAAAAAATATATACCCTATTCACATTTAATCAAAGGAACTTATTTACATAGAAAATGTTACCTCATAACATTAACAGGGTCAAAAAGGCATTTTAACTCAGAAAATGACCTAAGAAAATAGAAAAAGGCTATGATAAAGATGGCTTTTAAAGAGTGATTAAAATCGCTTCCACTGAGTCAGTAGGATAACTCCAAGAAGAGATGACAGAATGGTGGTAGGATTAGTGGTCAAATTATTATTCATTCGTCTATTAGGAAAGGGATCTCCATCCCTATAATACATGGATTCCCCCCCACACCTTTAGAAGGTGGTAGTAATTGTGGACACAGAAGAAACGGTATGTATTTGGACAACCCTCATTTAGAAGGAACATCATACTGTTTCTTTTTCTGAGGTATTGACTTAATGCTAGACAATTAATTTTCTAATGCCCAATGTCATACTGTATTGTTAATTGCCTTTAGCTATTTCACTTACATATAGGATCACTTTTATTTCATGAGTTATCTAATTGTTTAATTGGTGGGGGGCGGGTCTTTAATTTTGCCTGAGGTTTTTTCTTTTCTTGGATCAATTTTACCCTCCCACATTCTAACTCCTAAACTAACTTAAAGAAGCAGATGACCAGGCCATGTGCTATTTTTTAATTATTCCATCTATTAAAAGTTATTGAGCATCAATACAAAACTTGGATAGGACAGTATGGATATCTTTCCCATTACTTGCTTTCTATATTCCTTGCAAGTGAGAGAAGGATCAAATGGCTCCAAAAATCAGGATCAAATTCTGTTTTTTTTTTTTTCTTTTAAAAAGGTGGGATTTTTGGTCATTCAATATTAGCAGTTAAGATGTTAGAGAATCCCTGCAAAGAGGTACTGTATTATTTTAATGCTCTTTCTTACATCTCTTTTCAGTTAGTGCTAGATCAATCTGCACTAAGTCTTCTTTGGGTATGTCTGTTTGGCTTTGTCTACCCAAATTTCAGCTTCATGAGCTAACATCATTTGTTTCCACTTGGTGAGTTTGATCCAAAGCAACCAAAGTTGTCATCCGTAGTAGCAGCAGTTTAAGAAACGTGCATCCTCCAGCTTTTAGAATTTGCCAGTCCTACTAAAAACATGATAATTAGGTCTCAGTAGGTGAACTGGAGGTAGAGCTGGGGCAGCTCTTAAAAAATAAGAAATAGTTGTATTTTCTTAAAAAAAATTTGACTTGAAAATCTGTGATTTATTTGAAATAGATTTTCACTTAGAATAAGAAAGTAAGGGCCAGGTACAATGAATGGTGCATGTCTGTAATCCCAGCAGTTTAGGAGGCTGAGGAAAGAGGATCAAAAGTTTGAGACCAGTCTTAGCAATTTAGCAAGACCTTATCTCAATAAAAAATGAAAAGGGTTCAATCCACAGTGCCACTATTCAATATACAGTGTCCAAAAATAATGATAATAACAAGAAAGTAAAGAAATTGAATTTGATGCTGAATTTGATGATTGTGATTGTTAGAAACCATGGTATAGAATCTGTTTCACAAACATTATTTCCTGTATACATTTTAGAAATTAAGGTAATAATAAAAGTAACAGTCATATAATAATTTGTAAAAAAAAAATCAGCATTTCAGCATTTCAGATTGATTTGCCAAACATGAGGCTGTTAGATCAATAACCACAAAGTTAACAGTAAAATGTATAGTATAAAATCATCATGCCAATACAAGGGCTATTTGTTTTCTTGAAAAAAAAATTGGACAAATGCTTTATGGGAAAATTATAATAAAACTTTAGTAATAATGTGAAAAAGATTAGATATTCAGCTACAAAAGACTTACAATGTTATAGATGTCAGTTATCTCTAAATTGAACTCAGATTCAACACAGTTGTTTTTGAAAGGATTGTTTTTAAAACTTAATAATCAGATTCATAAATAGATATGAAAATTTGAAAAAAATAACCATAATACTCCTGAAGAAGAAGGAGAAATGGCACTCACTCTTTCAGACATTGTATAAAGCTATAACAAGCTTTAATAACAAAGACAGTGGAAGACATAAATAGACCAATGAAATAGAATAATGAACTGAAGCGCACACCCAGCAAGTAGGGATATTGTTATTTACAGATGGATCTTGGTCCTAGGCAACTGATTATTCAAAAAAAAAAAAAATTAGTTTTTTTTTAATTTGCTTTAAACATATGGAACAAAATGTTGAAACTTTTATTTAAAATATAAGAAAGTGTATAGGAGAATATTATAACTGGGATAGTGATGAAAAGTAATTCTTCTATTCATTATAATAAATGGAGATATTCTGACCCAAATAGACAAAGTTCTGGATTTGGCTTTTAATACTTGCTTTTAAATTTTACAAATAGTATTAAAAAGGAACACACGTTTTTCTAGGTAAGTTAGAGTAAGCACATTTCTTTCTATCTCTTATGCCAAGAGCAACTGTAAAACCTAAGTAGAATTCTGGAAGCAGCTATTTGAGGATTTGCAAGAGGGAGCAGGATCAGGCAGAGGGATAAAAACTAGAATTGAAAAGACCACCAAATCAGTGGTGAGTTTAGCATTGTTTTTCCCTCTGGTATTTTTCAGCTGTGACATAATCCTTGTTTAGAGATATTTTTAGCCAGCTCTGTATAAAAACTGTTAGGAAAGTCTGTTGATCAGGGTTAAAATTCTTAGTTAAATATTCCTCCACCAGGAAATCTCATTCATCTACAGAGTAAAAAAAAGGAATTTGGAGTTTTCAAAATCAGGCCAAACTTGGGATCAGAGGCATTAGGGCTTTACAAGACCTGTGTTTCCCTTACTGTAAAGCTTAGCCCTAAATGTGTTTATCACTCTTTTCTTATGAAAGCATTAGAAATACTTATACAGAATATTTATGTACATTTCTCCCTAAGTATGATTCAAGTTCATACCATAATTTTCAGTGAAAATTATTTTTCACCATCAGTACAAAGTATTTTTTTCCTCTATCAAACTGTCTTCTTTGATAAGTTCAGAGGACTATTTTAAGTGTCATTCCCCCAAAAAATGTCCCCCTATAATTTTTGCTACTGTTATATCTTAAGTATGTTCCACATATACACTGTGATATTCATGATACTGAGTTTGTGGTATTTAAAATTTGTTTTGTAATTTAGAATATGATATTTGTAAGTATTCCACATGTATTTGAGAAAAATTCATATTCTCTAATTGTTGGGTAAGGATTCCTAAATGCATTTATTAAATTAAGCCTAAATGGGCTACACAAATCTTGTGTGTGTATGTGTGTTCTCCTATCTAATTTTAAATTACTGAAAGCGGAGAGTGTGACTGATTGGTATTTTTATAAATTTTCAACATATATTTTGAGGATAGTTTGTAAAACTGTTTACTAGTGAAGTAATTGTTTTTTAACTTGTAGTAATGCTTTCTTCTATGTATCATTTTATACTAAAATCATTATTTTCCATAAATAGCTACTCTCATCTCTGTTTGGTTTATGTGAGAGTTGTAGTTTTTTCATACTTTTCCTTCAGTCTTTCCATGCCTTTGTCTTACTTGCAAGTATCAGAGTTGGATTTTTTTAAAAAAAACTGATCTGATAGACTGCGGTTCATGAATATCACCATTACAGATCCATTTTTTTTCATTGTTGTTGTTCTTGGAGAAATATTTGCTTTTGTGCCCACTTCTTCTCCCATGTACTATAAACTTTATTTTTAATTCTTTCTTACTGACCTACTGTTGGACAGAGTCCCTATTTTCCTTTAATGTTTTATTTCTATAGGATTGAAAAATACATGTAACAAAATTCAGTCTCTCCATGGTTACTTTAGAAAAGATGCCATGCATAATTAAATTTGTAAAGTTTTAATTAAATGAATATATCCTTCTCTTGGAAAATAAAAGACTAGAATAGTCTAACTGTGATCAACCCCCTCCCAGCACATATTCTTTGGACTCCAATAGAATTTTCCATACGTTTGCCAGTTTGTTACTCATTCCTGCATTTCAAAGCTTCCCATCAGTTTGGGATTGCACTGGGCTGCCAGTAACAGTGATCCAGCTACAGTGACATCAGTAAGAATTTTGTCATGTTGAAGAAGTCTGTAGATAAGCAAAACAGAGATAGTCCTGAGTTTCCATAAAGTCATTAGAGATTTAAAGAAAAAGCACACTAGACAAGATGAACAGACAAAAAATTAGTTTTATTTTGATACTATTGCCAGCAACAGGGAAGCTAGCCCAAACACAGTCTCCACACTTAGCTCCACTGACACAGGGGCCAGGAGAATATTTATATGGGGCTGGGGTGAGGGATTTCTCAGGCCATGTGTGCTTGTGAAATTATCGGTTCCCAGAAGAATAGTAAGCTTTCTCCTATTTTTATCACAGAACTTACAGCCAAGGAAAAAACTTTGTTGAAATTTTAGTCAATTTGAAGAAGTAGCAAGGCCATTTAGGCAGGTTCCAGAATGTTTTCTTTTAGCTAATGTACTATGTTTATGCCTAATATATTGTTTCATTTTCAAAATCCTGAGGGGCAGTAAGATTATAGCCAAAAAGCTTGGAATCCAGGTTGGGGAAAAAAAAAAGGTGAAAGGCAGAAAGAGTTCTCATAGCCAAGTTTACCATCTCAAAAAGGATTACCAGAAGTTTTACCTAGCAACTTCTGTTTACATGCAATCTTGAAGAAGAAGAAGAAGAAAAAAAAAAAGCTGCAAAGTGTTTACTTTTAGCTTTGAACTATGTCTCTTCTGAGTGTTAAATTCCACAAAAATGAGATCCTAATTAAAATAGGTTATACTCCATGTATGTATAAAACATCAAAATACACAACTCTATTGTCATGCATATCTAAAAAAGAACAAATTTTAAAAAGAAATGTTAAATACATATTCTGTTTTAATGATATTTGATAGCCAATATAGTCTCTGTGATATTCTCATTTACCTCCATTTTAATATGTCCCAGCATTTATAAAATAGGCTTATTAACTATATCCAGTCCAGATAATATGCAGTCCTCTCCATTATGTCTACATGGAGCTTTGGGTTGTCTAGCTGATTACACATTGAAGATGTTTGTGTACTTTCTCACCTAGAAACACCCAATTAGTGAGCCAAAGTAATTAACCAAACTGGAAGAAACAGGGAAGCCCCTTCCTTGGCAAATATTAATTCACCTGGCAACTACTGGTTCTACTTTCTGTTTCCTTCATGGCCTCTGGCTCTTCCATTGAGAGGTACATCTGTCCATTTTTTCCTGGCCTTGACAAGGGGACCCTGGTGAGACTGCCTCTCCTGGAGGCTGCATGGCCTTAGCAGAGTCATTGCTATTGGTGGAGGTTTGCAGGCCTAGGATTGTTTTGGTAATTTGACGGTAAGAGGATATTCAAGCCTGTTTAGGACATCATTTATAAATGTTATGTCCTCAAAACTTGATAGCTTCTCGGTATGTTTTCTTCTGGTCATGCCCATGTGTAAGTATCTTGATTAAATATTGTTTTTGTGCTGGAGAACTCATCTCTAACTCACTGGCCTTTATACTCTGCTCATTTTTCTCACTTCTAAAGCAATGGTGGCTACTTCAATAGTCTTTGAAATAAAAAGCTATGTAAGAAAGTAACATCATTAATCTGCCCATTGTACCTGCATTTCAGAAATTTCATTATTTGTTCTATTAGCCTCTGATTTACTTACATTTTGAAATGATTCCAATTATACTGTGACTGTCCATGAGAAGTATTAGGGAGCCCCAGGAGCTTCATGTATGAAATGTAGATATTCCCCAAACACATCCTAGCATTGCTGCATTTTGCATGCTGTGAAGTAACACACACACACACACACACACACACACACACGAGATTGTTAAGAGATACAGAAAAACAATGATGAGAGAAAAGAGGACTGCAAATAATTCAATTTCTAAAAACTGTACAAGATTTCTTTTTTCAGTCTTTCCCCCTTTCATTTGTACTCCTCATATAATAAGCAAAAAGCCCCAAATTCTGGTTAAGAATTTTGAGAAAAATATCAATACTGACACAATGGTGACATTGATAGAGACAATGATGTCAATGATGGATAAGAAGTCTCAGAGCTGGGCACAGCTGAGATACTGATGTGTGGATTACATCATTTGGTTTTCATGATAATCTTGTGTCTCATGTTTTGGATGGTGGGTTCTCGCATCTCTTACACAGTCCAGGAATGAAATATTTCAAATTTTGTATATTTCCTGTGCATTTACATGAAAGCAAGAGCTATAATAAGGAAATAAAAGGCTGGCAATTACATAGTTGAGACATTCTGCAATATTTATCATCTTGTTCCATTTTTTTGTTGTTATTTTAATTTGGGACAATTTATGCAGCACTTTGAGGCCACATGATTCTCCAAGGGTTTCTTATTAAAATCTGTCCAGTGTTGATCCTTTTATAATGGACAACTCTGCCTGTTCCAGCTGTCACTGTAGCAACAAAATTTGTATTAACCATGACTTTTAAGCCAGAAAGTTTCACATTTGTTTTGACAGCCTACAGTGAATTCTGTACCAAAAGCAATTTCTTGTGAGAATATTAGGAACAAGTCCTTGCAAACTGGAAAGTTTGGGGAACTTTTGATGTGAGAGCAAGCTTACTCTGTGTGGAATACTGTTGCATTATTGACCAAGGCTGTTGTCTAACAAATGACCCATTTTATAAACCCATTGGGTTTGTAGAATGGTAGGCTTAGCTTTCAAAATATCTTTTTGAGGTTGAGACAGTAGAAGTATTACAGAAGAGTCAAACAGAACTCTCTCACTTGTAAAGCCTAACCTGTGGCATGATTTCCTTGTCACATAATATTTTTGCAATAGGAAATAGAGACTGGTAGAATAGAGATGTGCATTTCCTATCTTTCAGAGAAGCACAATGTAATGACACTAAAGGTAGAAAGCATATAAAATTTAAAAATATACAAATATTTGCTTATATAAAAGAGTAAATGCCTCTGCATATGTGTATATAAGATATAAGAGACAAGGAGTGTTAAAAATGAACAGAAAATGTCTAACATTTTGCATAAGCAAAATATTTCATGTCCTTTAGTAACAGATTAATTATTCACTATTAATCATGTACCAAACATCTGGCTAAACACATTACAATGTTTTACTCAATCTTTACAATAACCCTATGAAGAAGGCATTATGGGTTGAAATTCTGACCCTCACTGTGAGAATATGATGTTGTTTGGAAATAGGTAAGGTAGGTTTCTAATTGAATATGACTTTGTCTTTTTAAAAATAGAAAATCCACATAAAGAGGTAGAGCAACAGAAAGAACACTATAAAAAAATTGGAGTTATGCTACCACAAGCCAAGGAATACCAAAGATCACAGGAAAACCATCAGAAGATGAGATAGAAGAATGAAACATATACTCCCTCTTAGCCCTTGAAAGGAACCAACCTTGTTGAAATCTTGACTTCAGAATTCTACCCTTCATAACTCTGAGCCAATATAATTCTATTTTTTAATCCCCTGGTTTATAGTATGGCAGCCCTAGCAAACTATTTTACTAGGAATTATCATTACGCCCATGTTATATGAGGAAACACATGCCAAAAACAATTGTTTTGTAGTCCTACAATTAATACATGGTTAAGTGGGGTTTGAATTAACCCTTCCTAATAGCAAATTAGATTTTTCCTTCAATATTAGGATAAGGAAAATAATATTCATGGCAGAAGGAATATTCAGTGAAAAGAGATGGACAAGAAAAGCAAGGCATTGTGTGAAGAGAGAGAGAGAGAGAGAGAGAGAGAGAGAGAGAGAGAGAGAGAGATTAAAGTCCAGGTATTGGGAAAGCAAATGAAGAAAGTAAAAAGCAATAGATCTATTTAAGACAAGTCTTCCATACAGTATTTAAAGTTAGATTATCCACTATTTTCTGCATGTCTTGCAGTGATTGTCTTGATATTATTTCATGTTCTCAGGAAGATTTATGAAGTTATTTTCTTCATGCACATTAACAAATTGATTTGGGTAATCCTAGAGGCTTTATTCAGACTCTTCCTTGATAAGGGAGCTTTTGCTAACCCATCAAGGAATCTCGGTTTCCCAAGGTATAAATATCAATTGGAGAGCAAGTACCACTACTCATTCATACTCCCTAGTTTTGGACTCCTTATGAACACTCTCCCCTCACTTTTTCTGCTCAGATGAGGACATTCCTGATTTCGAGGGCATAGATATTATTCTAGCATTCAGCTTTCAGTACTTGCCTTCTTTGCCTCACTATTTACTACATTAATAAGATATATTTCTTTTGGTGTGCCCTTTATAAAATATATGCACAGGATATGATAATCTATTGTTTGACTTTTTCAGCTTTTTTCAAACATGAATTTGTATAATTTTACATTCTTTGAGAAACTAACTATCCAAGCGTTATTTTTACTGAACACGACCTAAATACACACAGTTTTCTCTTTCTAAGATAGAATCGTTTTGTACATTTCTCTATTTTTCATATTTGCAACATGTATTTTCTGTTTATCTTGCCGAATAATGTGGAGCAACAACAAGAAAAAGCAAATCACCTTTCTTAAAGATAAATATCAAAGCAAACATTAGATTGGAGCTGATTCCTTTATGTAATTAATATATATATATATATATATATATATATATATATATATATATATATAATATGTATATAAATTATATATATATATATTAAAGATAACCAAAGTACATCAAGAAAAGACATGGAAGATAATAATGGGTTTCAGAAAACCACTTATTTGTCAAAACACTTAAAATACATAAGTGACCATTTTAACACAATTTATAATAGTAGAAGCTAAGCTCCAAGATGCTTCAAGTTATTCAGAAGCTTATTTACTTAAGGTAGAATTCAAGTTGCTGAAAGTAATATTTATTCACCCAATTCAGCAAATAAAGCCGAATCTCAGATAAACAGCAAGAAAAACAAAGATCCTTACACATACACAGTGGAATACTATTTAGCATTAAAAGAGAATAAAATCATGGCATTTGCAGGCAAGTGGATGGAGTTGGAGAATATAATGCTAAGTGAAGTTAGTCAATCCCAAAAATCCAAAGGCTGAATGTTTTCTAATATAAGGAGGCTGATTCATATTAGGGTTGAGAGTGGATAGCTGGGAAGATTAGAAGAACTCTAGATAGAGTAAAGGGGAGGGAGGGGAAGAAAGGGGGCATGAGGGTAGGAAAGATGGTGGAATGAGATAGATAGACATCCTTACCCTAAGTACATGTATAAAGACTCTACTTTGTGTCTAATCAGAGATATGAAAAATTGTGGTCTATATGTATAATATGAATTGTAATACATCTTCTATCATACATAACAAATTAGAATAAAAAATTTTAAAAAAAGATCCTGCCTCTTCAGATTATACAATCTATTCAGAGAACAGACAATGAATAAGCTAATAAGAAAAACTATTGCAGATTGGTAGACTGCAATAAGTATAATGATAAGCACAATCATAAAGCCATGAGCAATTGGTGGGTATCACTTAGTTGCATAGTCAGGAACTTGGACGAAACTGTTCCAACCATCCAAAGAATTGTTGGAAGAAAAAATTTGTAAGTTTTCTATTGCTGCCTCACAAATTAGCACAAACTTAGCAGCTTAAAAATATTCATTAATTAATTACAGTTCTATTGGTCAGACATCTGGCAGGTTCAACTGGATTCTCTGCTTAAGTATCACAAGTTTGTAATTAAGGTATTGGCTGCAGACACTGTAGAAGACTCAACTTCCCAGCTCATTCAGGTTGTTGGCAGAATCCATTCTTTGTGGCTTGTAGGTCCCCAGTTCTGTGCTGGATCAGTGCTTGGGCTATTTTCTGTTTTTGGAGGTCACCTGTATATCTTTTGCCTCTTCTATCTTTCCATTCATGGTGTGTTGAATCCTGTTCATACTTTAAATATCTTTGATTTTCCCTTACCTTTCTTCCCTACCACTGTTCAGAGAAAGTTCTCTATTTTTACAATTTAACATGGTTAAATTTGGCACTTCTGGATAATATCCCCTTCTTAAAAGATCATACCATCTTGCAATCATGGGAGTGATAGCACACCACTTTCATAGGTTGTGGGAATTCGGAAGCTTTCAATCTTTTTTTTAAATTTTTTTTTTTAGTTGTAGATGGACAGAATACCTTCGTTTTATTTTTATTTATTTTTATGTAGTGCTGAGGATCAAACTGCCTTACATGTGCTAGGCAGGTGTTCTACCACTGAGCTATAATCTTAGCCCCTGGAGGTTTAAATCATTAAAGAAAATTTTCAGAATTATGCCTACTGTGGAACCCCAAACACAAATGGGCATGCTTAAAAACATGGTGTGATTTGCCATTATCTTCACTGATGCAAAGTCCTAAATACCAAAGTGATGCATGGATAAAGAAGTGTTGCCATTTATAAGAACATAAATATTCTCCCACCACTGAAGACTACTCTAAATAGTTATGTTTTGTCAGAAAATTCAGATCTGATGAGGCACCATGACTTGGATTATAAGCAAAGGTCAGATATTTCATTTTATTTTGACTTTATCAGCATAATGGAACTCTACTTAATTGGCATGACTACTAAGCTTTCCTTCAAGAACAGCAAAAGGAAATTTGGCACTGTAAATACTATAGCTGAGGGAGAAATCATCTTCTCCTCAGCTACAAAAATAAATGAAATTATTATTTGTTACTACACAATTTGTACGGATGAAGAAATATTATTGGTAGCTACAAAAAGAAGATATTTAGGGCTCCTGGATGACCAAGCAGTTGGATTTTCTTTACATATAAGAGGAAAAGCCATAGTTTCAATGTTTCCTGTTTTAGGTACGTTTGTCCAGTTGCCCACTTTATTATCCACAGAACAAAATCATTTCTATCTTTTGAAACTCTGATTCTCAACCCATAAGACTTAAACAAATACATGTGCATGTGCATTATGCCCGACATACAGTTCATACTCCAAATGCTAAGTCCTCTTTTTTTCTTCTGTGAGCCCAAGGCCTTCTTAATTATATAAAACAGAAAGGCACAGCTATTCCTTGTCCTTCTTTTGTGAAGAATTGTATGCATCTACATGATTCTAATGTCAAAATTTATTTAAAGTTATAGCTTGACATTTACATGTTGTTTTATATTTTGCTGTGCTGTGCTCTCCAATTAAATCATTGCAGGTAGGAGCCTGTAACCTACTGCCTGGAAATTTAAATCCTTTCAGTACTACGAAAAGACACACTGTGGAGAAAACCCATCATGAAACCTGTCCTCACGATGCTGGGTGGCAGTTAGAGTGGTGATTCATGTAGAGAAGGATAGAAAATGGGAAAAGTGACTTTGTGGTAGTTTTCCGGGACTAATGCTCAGATGCTGAGCATGAAATGATTAAAATGTGACCACAAGCCAAGTAGCAGGCTTAGGTGTGTTCCACAGGAGGGGTCACTGTGTATAGTTTCTACCTTGAATCCAAGTTGGAAGTGACTCTTCACACAAGCATGGAAAGAGCGTAATTGTCCTATCACTGCTACTTAGCAGAAAACCTTAAGAGCTGGCCAGAGAAACCAAAAACCTAAAGCAGAAGCCCCAATGTCAATTTTTCCTCAGTATGTCTGAAAAAGGAACATCATTCCAGAATCACGCCTTTAACATAAATCAATAATAAAGATCATGAAACAGTTACCATGTAAATTGGAAGCCAAGGTTAATATAAAACATTAGAGTACCTATAATATATGTTTTGTTACTCTATATGTAAAGATATATTTCATCAAATACTTTTGTTTGATCCTTGTAAAACTTTCCTACTCTTTCCCTCAAATGAGGGTAGAACATATCATACTCTATACAACTGGGAAATTGCCTGGCAAGAGAATGGAGACAAGAAGAATAAAATTTGGGATTTGTGCATCTATTATTGTGATATTATTAAGTAAAACCTCAAGTATGCTCATAATTCCCTAAGTAAGATCATCTTAATTATCCTGGATTCTGAAGAATTGAGTAGTGGCATAAAATTTGTCCCACGGCCTGTAACACATCTTTGCTCACACACATACACACACACACACACATACACACACACACAAAAATGCTATGCCAAGTCTATCACAAAAAAAGGAGCTAATTACAGGTAATGCATATTTTTAAAAGCCAGAATGAAAGTAAAAATGATGAGGCAAAGAAAATAATTAACAAAGTGAATGACACACAGAGAATAGGAGAAAATAATTACAAACTATACATTTGATAAGAGGTCAATATTTAAGATATATGAAGAGCTCAAACAACAATAACAAAAACAAAACACCTGATTTCAAAATGGGCAAGGGGGTTGGGGCTGTAGCTCAGTGGTAGAGCACTTGCCTAGCATGTATAAGACCCTAGGTTCTATTCTTTTTTTTTGCAATTTCTTTTATAAAAATTTTAAAAATTTTTGTTATGACAACAGAATTCTTTAAAATTCATAGAACACAATTTTTCATATCTCTGGTTGTACACAAAGTAGAGTCACATCTTTCCTGTCGTCATACATGTAATTAGGGTAATGACGACCATCGAATTTTTTTTCCACTGTCTTTCCTACCCCGATGCTCCCTCCCTTCCCCTCTCTCCCCTTTTCCCCTTTGCCTTATCTAGAGTTCATTTAATCCTCCCATCCCCTGCTCCATGCAGTATATTAAATCAGAGAAATCATTCAACATTTGTTTTTTTGGGATTGGCTTACTTCACTTAGCATTAAATTCTCCAGTTCCATCCATTTACCTGCAAATGCCATGATTTTATTCTCTTTTAATGTTGAATAATATTCCATTGTGATATATACCACATTTTCTTTACCCATTCATCTAATAAAGGGCATCTAGGTTGGTTCCACAGTTTAGCTATTGTGAATTGTGTTGCTATAAACATTGATGTGGCTGTGTCCCTGTAGTATGCTGTTTCAAGTCCTTTGGGTATAGACGGAGGAGTGGGATAGCTGGGACAAATGGTGGTTCCATTCCCAGTTTTCCAAGAAATCTCCATACTGTTTTCCATATTGGCTGCACCAATTTGCAATCCCACAATGTATGAGTGTGCCTTTTCCCCCAGATCCTCACCAAAGCTTATTGTTGTTTATATTCTTAATAGCTGCTATTCTGACTGGACTGGGTTCTATTTCCCCCTTCCCCCCGCACACACACACACACAAGAAATGAGCAAGAGACCTGACCAGATCTCCAAAAAGCATGCAAATAGTCAACAAATCCTTGAAAAAATGTTCAACATCACTAATCATTAGGGAAGTGCAAATTAAAACAATAGTGTATCACCTTATATCCCATAAAATATAAAAGATAATGTGTTGGTGATAATGTGGAGAAAAGAAACCCTTTATACTATTCATGACAATGTAAATTAAGATAGATATTATGGAAATCAGCATGAAGTTTCTTCAAAAAATTAAAAGTAGAAGTATCATATGTTTCTGCAATCCCAACCCAGGCATGTATCCAAGGGAACTGGAATCAGTATGCTGAGGATAGAGCTGCAGTATGTTCACTGTAGCTTTTCCCACAATAAAGAGACTCTAGAATCACCTAAGTGTCCATTAACAGATGAGAGGGCAAAAAAAAAAAAAAAAAAAAAAAAAAAANTATATATATATATATATATATATATATATATAATTATGATTTATCAATTAGTAATAATAGTAATAATAAATGGTAAGGATACCTTTAAATATAAACTAGAACTATTCCAGAAAGAATTAGTTCTCTAACATTAGTCATAATATCCTAACAGCTAAAGTAAATCAACATAAGTAAGCAGGAGACACAAATAGCCAGAGAAACCTGAGTTCAAGGAGTAATGAAAAAATTGGAACATTGATCTCACTACAGCAAAGATAATTCTCCAGTTATATTTAAGTTTTGATTCTGAATGAAGAACTGGGAATCTCAAAACCCTACTGCTGCTTATCAGTTGCTCCTTGATATGTTACCACTTCCCCCACCCATACCTTTCTAGTCTAACCTGATTTTTTTCCTTCTCACTCAGTCTCTTCCATCCTTGCTCATCCTAGGGGTTTTGCTTTCCTTATTTTATCCATAGCACTGGTTACAATGTGGTAAGAGTCCGTATTTTAATTCTGTATTGTTGACTTTTTTTAATCTCATCCAACTACAGTTTTAATCCCTGAGACCTGGGTAATCATTCTGTACAATAGCACATAAGCAGTTCCTAAAAAATAATGAAATTATTTGCTGGCAAATGTGAGAAGCTGGAGAATAATGTGCTAAGTGAAATAAGCTAATCCCCAAACACTAAAGAACAAATGTTTCTCTGATATGCAGATGTTAATTCACAATGGGTGTGCTAGAAAAGGATAGAAGTACTTTGACAAAGCAGAGAGGAGTGAAAGGAGGGGAAGGAGTATAGGGATCAGAAGGAAAGTAGAATTAATTGGACATTATTACCCTCTGTGCATATATGACTACACAACCAGTGTGATTCTACATCATGTACAACCAGAAGAATGAGAAGTTATACTTCATTAATGTAAGATGTGTCAAAGTGCATTTTACTGTCATGTATAACTAATTAGAACTAATTAGAAAAAATGATAGGCCTTTAATAATTATTTATGACATGAATTACTTTTTTATAAATGACCATTGTCTTCTTTTTGGATTATTGCATCAGCCTACTAACTGCTCTCTTTTTTATGCTTTTATCTTCTCCAACTCTGTTTATGCAACTCAGCAGCTGAAACATGCTTAATCATGTTACCTTTCTGCTTAATTTCCTCCAATGCTTTTATGTTACTTCTGACTGAAGAGGAGTACCTTTCAAAAATCTGTATTACTTGACCTACTTTTACTTCTAAGAACTCTCATTATTCTTATTTCTCATCTCTCCAGAAATTTTGGCAAATTGCTCAGGGCATTTCCAGCACAGGAACCTTGACTGGCCTGAAACTGTTCCCTCCAAGATATCCACATGGCTCATTCCATCACTTTCATTAGATTCTGCCATAGCCTCAGCTTCTCAGTAAGGATTTTCTGTGAAATTATCAATTCCACACCATTTTCAGTCACTACATTTTTTTGTTACTTTTAGTTTATTTTTTCCCATAATACTTATCACTACTTGACGTATATGTTTTAGGTTTTTATGAGAACAGCCTTCATTAAGCTATAAGAGAACTTCTTTTGTTGTTATTTTCCAAGGCTCTGCTGTATTCCCTGACCCTGAATAAATATTGCTTGAACGAACTTAAATAGCTGACAATATCTATTCTCAGATTAGGGATGTGGATGTTCAAACTGTACAACAAATGATATTACTGAATAATAATTATATAAAACAATCATAAGTATTAACTTAAAAATATAACACTAAGTAAGATTATATATTTATGTAGGAAACAATGACTTGCAATAATAGTCACTTCTATTCAAATCTTACTATCTTCCAGAAAGTGTTTATTGGTTTGTTTTTATTTTTTGAAGTCCTGGGAATGGAACCTAGGAGTGTTCTACCGCTGAGGACACATCCAAAGCCTCCACTATGTTACCCGGCTGGCCTCAAATTTGAGATTCTCCTGCCACAGCCTCCAGAGTATTTGGGGTTACAGATGTGTACCATCATGTTCAGCCCTGAACATGTTTTAAATGTATTATGCCATTTAATTCTTATGACACTTTTTTGAACTGGATTTTTAAAAATGGTTATTTTTCAGATAACAAAACAATTCTTCAGAATTCAATAACTTGCCAAAGGTCACACAATTAAAAGCTGCCTCATTGGTATCGCCCTCCACACATCATCTCTATGTTGGCCCTGAAGGATACGCTCATAATATTAACAATGGTGGTCTGTATTGAACAAATGTTTAACATGTTTCCATTTTTTTTCATTTTTGCATTTTATATCAATGTTAAAATAGAACAATAAAAACATAAACATTGAAAAAAGAAAAAAAATAATATCCTATGAAAAAAATTAGAAAGTATTTTGGTTTGGTAATTCACAGAGGAATATAAATTGTCAGTCATTACATGAAAAACCTTAATCAACTTTGTTAGTTTTTCTGTTTTCATTCTTTTACTTCTTTACATTCATTTACATCTAGGCCATGTATTCTTACCTTCTGCCAAGCAACCATAACAAGTTGTTCTCAAATTATCTGTTATCATAGTTAGAACTATTCCTTCTCTCAATCTTCAGGATATATTTTTGCTTTCCCAGGTAATGCAGTCTTTCTGCATGCTGACTTTTCATGTACACTCATCTTCCAACAAAGAGAGAGAAAAAAAAATCTAACCAGACCCTAAAGTTGCCAAAAGCAATAATGTGGCTTACTGTTGGCTCTGTCTGTGTCATTCAGATTTTAAATCCTCTTCTCAGAATTACAGCCAGAAAAGAGCTAAATGCATGCACATCTCTCTCTCTCTCTCAGCCATTTCTAGCTTTCTGGAAAAATCAGAAATTTGTTAGACTCTCATCTAATACAGTTGCACTAACCCTAGATGGAATCTTCTCTCTTCCTCCTGCTCTTGTTGTTTGATCCTTTTAGCAGCATAAGTACAATAATAAAAGCAAATCACCCCCTAAAACTTAGTTTCACTCTTGCATCACAGCCAGAATTCTTTCTTTGTTCTCCAGTATGTGCAACCTCTTAATAGGGAGGCCTCTACCATTGTCAGTCTTCCTTATTTTCTGTCTACTTGTTTACAGTAAGAGATTTGGGTGGGGTAAAATGTCACAGCAAATGGGTCGCCAAAACTCCAAGCCTCAGTTCTTGTGTCCTGACAAAAGAAAATTTAGACTCAGCCACGAAAAGCCAAGTAAGAGAATATTATTGTAAACGAAAGTAAGTCTCAATCAAAGAACACTCCCAAGAGAAAAAGAGAGTAGTTTGCCTTCAAGCAAAGAATACAAAGGAAACTTAATATTGCTTTCAAATAATTACTGTTTTATGTTTGCCAGGAAAACTGGGTCCCACCTTCTGAAGTCTTCACCAATCCAATGTGTTTAACTTCTCTTTCACGTGATTGGGGGAATTTGGTCCTTTCTGGAAATGTCATGGTAACCATCCATTCAGGAGATTTCACCTATAAGTCAATTTTATCTTAATGCAGGTTCTGGGGTCAAAATTGCCTGGCAATTTTACCTTAGTGCACCTGTGCTACTAATGAAATTTCCCTTCTGATATATATTGAGAAACCAATGACTGTGAATTCTAACTTTACAATGATCCTAATAGACCCTGTCAGTAGTTGGCCCTATCCGTCTTTCCTTCTGGATATATTTCTTAATTGGCTCCCTTTGTTTCCTGTTTATTCTCAGGGTAAACGCACCTGCTGTTTTGCTATAAGTTACTTGATTAGGCATTAATTTTAAAGGCAACTTAAAGAAACGCCATGACCCTGATACATTGTTGGTTCACTTTCCTGTTATTACTAAATTTTCCCTAACACATAGGACATTAGCTGTGCCTTAATGATCAACAGCCACATAGTGTGGTATAACAGGGTATTTAAGCTGTTATTTGATACCTGTAGTTTTCAAACCAGGTTCACACATATGGGGAATTTTCATATTCTTGCTATATACATTCTAAAGGATGAATTTGCTTTCTTTTGGATTAGACTAATTCCAAAGGCTTTCAGGCTCATGATGTTCTTCTTGGACTGTGATAACAAGTTCCCCTTTTTTCTGTTTTATCTTAATCATGCATCTCTTCCCCTTTCTCTGGTTTCCATATATTTCAGTTGCATTTTAAGAGAATATGTATTGGTACCTAGAAGCCAATTTAGATTAAAATTATGCTTAATTAATTGAATTTTGTTAGATTTGTCTTTGTGTTTCCTTTTTGAAACTACATTTCAGTTAGAATTAATGTGTAAATTGACTTTTACATGATTTTTAATTTGATGTTCATGTATCAGGAGTCTCCATTTTCTAAATAACACTCATATAAAAGGGTACTCTTTCTTAATGCAGCTGTGTTCATAGAAATAAGGTCCTTTGATTTACTGAAGGAAGTACTGTACTTGGCGTTATGAAAATCTCAATTTGTTTCTTTGTTCATTTTAAAATCAGAGAGAGTACTATTGTTAACTTCATCTCCCCCTCCCCTCCATAAATCCTTTCTTACTTTCATACAGGCTACAAGAGAAGAGAAGAGCACTCTAGTTCTAGAATAAAAGCCCTCTACCTCTTTCTCCTGATTGCATGAAAACATCTTCCTTGTTTGCTTGCCTCTCAATTTGGAGTCAATATAGTGTAGCAGGAAAAAAACCTAAACATTCAGAAAAAAATTAGCTCTGTCACTTGATCATCCTGCAGTGGGCAGGTCACCTTACCTTTTGGGTCTCTGTTCATAGGTAAAATAAAGATAACTTTTTGGGGAAAGTTCTAATGAAGAGATGTAGGATATAAGGATTCAAATGAATGTGGTTTTTATTTTTCATTCCCTGAATATCTGACACAATTCATTGTCCTAAAAAGGAAAGCAGCATTTGAATAGGAAGAGGATAATCATTAATGCTCCTTTATTCTCTAATCTTCGTATGTTTGCTTCCCAAACACATTGGCAGAATCAATCTGACAAATGCAAGCAAAACCATGTAAACTTAAGTTAATAACTACTCTTCTTCCCCGCAGTTATATACATACATGCCTAGAGCAATTTTCTTTTCCTTTCCAAAGTTCCCTATTACAAATGGCAAATATGGAGTTTTCTTTGAAATTGCTTAGCATGTTTCATATCAGAAATGTTTTAAGTAATATTCTCTGAAATCCATTGTAGCAACTGAAATGTGGGTGTTGTATGTACATTCATAAAAATGCACTCTGCCCAATAACAATTCTGGCTATTTGGCATCTGTACCTTTTTATTTATTAGTACAAGAAGTAAGCCAACAACTGTGACTTAGAAATCTTGCCAGGATGGAAACACTTTATAATTTCAACTATCTGTTATTATTGATTAATTATAGTTTGATGTTTTACATTGAAAAATTATATTGTGCCTTGTCTTCATAAACAATGTTCAACAGAATTCATTCATGAAACATTTGAGTACCCAATGCCTGCCTGTATCTGTAATATTGCAGGGCATATAATATTGAACAAATATCTAGTGCTTAATATAAGTAGACTTAGTCTTTTGACACTTGAAAAACCAAGTGCTAACTGGAGAAAGTTCTAATGAAGAGATGTATATCCTTCATTATATCATATGTATATCCTACATCTCTTCATTAGAACTTTCCCCATTGATATAGATATCAATCCTGAAATTATACACACAATGTACAATTATGGTTTTTACAAGTGCTGCAAGGAGATTCTTGGCCTATTCAGGACTATAATTTGGGGACATGCATAGGAAAAGAGACCAAGAAAATGAAGAGCAGAGATAGCAACATGTTCAATGGCTCTATGTCTTTATAAGGTCTATACTTTGTAGTTTGATATCAAGCTTGCTAAAGGCTGTATCTTGCTAGAACATTCAGATGGTTCCAGTTATGTTTTTCAGAGTAACAAACCACCCCATAACTTAGTGGCATAAATCAATAATCATTTGTTAGGCTTATTATGTTAGTCAACTTTATGTCATTGTGAGCAAACAATTTGACAAGAATAACTAAAAGGAAGAAAAGGTTTTTTTTTTCTTCTTCTCCAGCTCATAGTTTCAGAGGTTTAGTCCAAGGTGCTGACCCCATTGCTCTGGGCCCAAGATGAGGAAGAACATCATGGTGGAAGGGCATGATGGAGTGCTACTCACCACATGGTAGCCAAGAATCAGAGAGGGAACAAAGGGAAGAGGCCCTAGGGAAGATGAACTCTTTCAGGCACACCCCCATTGACCTACTCCCTCCAGGCACACAACACATGCCTATAGTTGCCATCCAGTTACTCTATTCAAACTCAGATAAATGATGAGGTTACAGCTCATCATTTCACCTTTGAATATTCTTATATTAACAAGAGCTTTTGGGGATGCCTCATATCCAAACCCTAACACTTATGGATATTATATGCCAATAATTTGGAAAGGGCTCAGTGAGATTGATCCTGCTGTGCTATATTATGTCTGAGGCTTCAGGTAGGATGACTCAAATTCTAGGACAAAATGTCTGGTCCTGAAAGACCCACTTTTGAGATAGAATCTTCATTCTCACATTTAGCACCTGAGCATAAATGGTAAATGAATAGCTCACCCAGCTCCACCAAACCAATGTCTACCTGTGTTCTCTCCAATATGTCAGCCAAAAGGTTTTCTGAGTTCCTTCTTGGTAGCTTTGCACTTTCCACCACTAGGAAAACTGTGTGACCTATACTACTGATTCTTGAAAGCCACACAGTGTCACTCCTGCTGTACTATATTGGGTGAAACAGTCACAAGCTTGATCAGAATTAAAGGGACTCCAGCTCTTGGTGAAAGGACAAGATTTGTGGCCACATTTAGAAACCATCACACAGGTTATCCTAAAGAAATGTTACTTTTTTCCCCAGGAAGAATGGGAAGGGGTTTAAGCATGGAATAATTATGGCCAGGTATGTGCTTTGATAATAACACTCACTCTAGAGTAAGGGACAGATTAGAGGAGAATTGAAGGAGAAGTATACAGTTAAGCTGGATAAATGCTTTAAATAAAGCAGCATTCCAGGAGTTGGAGTTGTAGATCAGTGGTAGAATACTTGCGAAGCAGATGTGATTTTCCACACCACAAAAATAAATAAATAAATAAACAAAAATTCTTTTGCCATGATACACAAAATTAAAGAAAAGAAAAGCATTCCAGGCACAAGAACTATCATTAGCATTAACTTGGGTCAAAGTGGTAAGGGGGAGATGAACAAAAGTGGGTAACTTTGAATATTAAATGAGAGAAATTTGTGATGAATTGGGTAAGAGAAGTGAGGGTAAGAGAGGTGAGAAAGATAACACTTAGATTTGTTTTAGTTTCAACTAGGTAGATGACAGATCTCTTTTCTGAGAGATTAAGGAACTGAACTAGAGACAAGACAAATGTAAGAGATTTATTTTGAGAACTAAGGGGGTGAGGATAACTTTGAAATATCCAAAGGAGATGTTCATTATCTATCTGATTTACAGTTATAGAAAAGAGAAAATATGATTGAATCATTTTAGCAATTGCTATATACATATGTACACCCACACACACGACATTGGAAACATTGCTATGCTACAGTATAGATGCTCAGGTGTTCAGTGATAAAAAGATTATATATATTAGAAATGCATAGCACCTGCTCAGAGCCGTATTATTGTTAGATAAATCCTCATAGTGACCTGACATTATTTACAATAATGTACTTATATTTGATAGTTGATAAAATTCATCCATTCTCTCCAGTATAATGTCTTCCCACGATACTTAGGAAATCTTATTTTACCATGGGGATTATATTAGGAAAAGTTCTTAATGAGGAACCCAAGCATCCCTCAGATTCCAATCCTCTCCAATATTTTTGTATATTTCCTTTGGAAAAAAATCATATTTTGCAGACCTGTAAAGGAAATGACCCTTTAACAGGAGAGTGATGTGTTATAAAAGAGAAGATGCAGACAATGAGTTCTAGTGCAGTGGAGATTCTGACACATTATTAGGTCATTAAATTGACTTAGTGTGTCTTGAGCAGAATTTAGCAAAATGAAATTGAATAAAATAGAATAAAAATGGAATGGGATGGGTGGCGTAAAATAGAATGAATGGAAATGTGTTCTATTATTACTTGTCACACAAAATATTTACAAGAGCTAAAGTGAATATGTAAACCTTCGATGCATTAAAAGTGAAGGAAAAAAGTATGCTCAACAATGCACCAAATTTGCATGTACATTGACTCCATGTGTTTCCTCAGAATCAATTTATAATCTATTTATCATCACCATATGCATTAGACAGCTTTCCTAATTTTCAATTTTTTAAATTTTCAGATTATTCATTTGTAGATTTATCCCTAATTTAATATTTAATATTAAGAAAGTAAATTCATAAATTAAAAGAGAAAGTATCAATGTCCTCAACAAAATGGTGCTATTTCAGGGTGGATCATTTGTTTTAGTATTATGTACTTAGTACCCAGCTCAATGTTTGATGAATTGTAGTTGTTTAATACATGTTTGTTATGGCAATTGGATAAGTGAGTGGATTCATTAATAACATATTCAGACAACTATCATTTTTTAAAATCTTTCGACTTCAACTAAAAAGAAAGAAGCTGGTGCTTAAGGGGGTTGGCCTGTTCTTGTAGAAACTCTTCTCTGCGGTGACAAATGTGTGAAGCCTGGCCTCCTGGCAACACATTATTCTCCTACTTGAAATCACCTGCCCCAGGCTTCTGACTGTCCCTTTGAGAACATTTTTCAGGTCTCCTAACTCACCTGCTTAGACTCATGCTGCCATTTTCCATGATTAATGATGATAATGTATTAATGAATAAACCCGAAGTTACCTGGCCTCAAGGTCTCCAGTAATCAAGCTTTGTTAGACACCAATCTGCCTGGTCAGACTGTTTCTGTTCATCAACTCTTGGGAAAGATCAATGATAATAGGGCCTCATGGTCAGTTGTTACACTGAGCTTCTGGGACCAGTGGCATTGGTCATGAGAGCTGACTCTTTTTAAGAATAATCACAATGTGATTTGTAAGCTTTCAACAGTTCATCTACCCCAACAACTCCTAGATCTGGCACTCCATTGCACTTTATTGCCCACATAGGCTTAATAATCTAGTTAAATTTTTTTCTTTTGGTTCCAGGGATGGAACCCAGGGATTCTTAATCACTGTGCCATATCACCAGCCCTTTTTTGTATTTTATTTAGAGACAGGGTCTCAATGAGTTGCTTAAGGCCTTGCTGAGTTGCTGAGGCTGGCTTTGAACTTGAGATCCTCCTGTTTCAGCCTCCTGAGCTGCTGGAATTACAGGTGTGTGCCTCCATGCCTGGCCCTAGTTTAAATCTTATCACCACTCTTTCTTTTCATATCTAAGTGATAAATTCAGAAAGTTTCTCAAATATATAATATTTCTCAAATATATAATATCACTTGGAAAATTTTTATGACTTGAGAAAGCTCTAAGCTTCATTTTCTGGATTACCAGCTTAGAGGATGCTTCAAATTAGCTCCTTTTCCTGTTGGAAATGATGATAGTAATCTGAGCCTCAGTGGAGGAAAATTTCTGCATATCTTTGAATATAAGAGGGCACATCCTCCGTATTAAAATATCTCAGTAACACCCCTACCTTCCCAGCCTTTTTCTGAACTTCTGTTGAAGTGTTCCTTTCTTTAAAATAAATAAATAAATAAACCTATTTCTTGATTTTCTTTCACTGAGGCATCAGTTGTTGAGAAACATCATTAATACTTAATTATAAAAAACACCTCTGAAAACTTAGGTCTCTTTTAGTGGCCTGGATAATCACTGCCTAAAAAAGGATAATTTTATTTTGGAGGTAGGAATACAAGGGAACTGATATATCTAAAACATTTATCAGATAACATGCAGAAACTATACCTTTTGAGATTAGAAGTAAGGATTTGACATTTTAATTGGTATTCCTGTGTCCGTTGGGTTAAGATTTCTCCAGACATCAATCTGTTTTAGTGACAGAAATTCCAACCAGATCAAAATAACAGGGTTTGCAGCAGAACTATAAATCTGGCAGTACTTATGTTTAGGTTCCTTCCTACAGTGGTAGTAATTTGCTTTTATGTCAGACAACCTCAAGGATATGGTCATAATGGGGTTCTAGCGAGCTGTTGGGATTCTATAGGGCAAAATGGGAAATGAATTTGTCTACATTTTCTATGCAGAAGCATTGTTCTTATTTGATCAAATGTTGATAAATTGGCAAGGGAGGAAACAGCTGAGATTTCAGAGCTGGATGTGTGTCACTCTGTCAGGCTGATTCCTTTACTATCTGTTTAGAAATAAATGTCTTGAAGGATTGTAGATTTGTAATCATTAAATTACTTAGGATAAATACGTAATACCTAATTGGATTTAAATCCTTAGGATGAATAACTTAGGGTATAGTAATGAATCTTGACTACCAGAACAAACTTCTTGTTTTTTTTTTAATGCTGAAGTTATACTTGGGAGATTTTGTTGGTTTGTTTTTGAACTTGCTGTAAAGAAAAATTGAAGGTTTCATCAGCACACTGGTATTGAGAAAGTCCAGATTCAATCAGGAAAAAGTAAAATGAACTGCAATCTCTTCAAAGAATTACAAATAATTTTAGGTACCTTGATTTTTTTGCATATTTTTTATTTCAATAAGTTCAGTAAGCAAAAATATTTTTGAGTCTACTACAAATCTGACACAATGAAGGGTCTTGTGATTATCAAACTAACAGATTTTCTTTGTACATGTCCCTCAGTAACTTTAGGTGAATGTTACACAGGCAAGTGATTAACTTACCATTTCTCTCAGAGTTTATGCAGTATTTTATTTTGTATTATAGTTATTTTATTCATCATTGTATATTTTATCATCATAGAGATATAATTTTCTAAAATCATATTATTTGCATCCCTCATCTTTCTAATAAAATCTTGCCTACATAGTGAAATAGGGAGATTTGGTGAGGTAAAGATAAGTACATAGTTTCTTATATTTTTGTGGGAAAGATTTTGTCATGGAGCTGGTTTCTGCAGAATATTCTGGTAGAAGTAAAACTATCAACAGATGATAAAGTAGGAAGAAAGGCAGGAGACACAAATTTTAAAAAACAGTAAAACAAAATGGGAGTTCTAGATAAAAATGGCTGCTTGCATATATACATTTAAGTCTACTCTCCTCTTACATCCATTAAATAAGGGGTTTTGAAAAAGGCAAGAAGAAAAGAAAGAAGATGAGCTAGCAGCAGAATGTTCAGAAGCTAGAAAACTGACACAGGGGCATGACAGGAGGCCTGAGAAGGCTGAATAGCAATCTTGAGTAGGAAAAGCTGTTGAGCAATACAGTTATGATCCCTTCGGTGGGATCAACCTCCCAGGGGTCATAACTTGGAAAGACCAGATACCTTTGGAAATGGTGGCAAAAGTGAGATTAGTGACAGGAAGATTGCTTTAAAGTCTGTTTTGAAAGTAGATTCATGTGTCCTCCTCAACTCTACATTGCCAGACCATTCCCTCTCCAGTTGTTAATTCTCTGAAAACAACTAAACAAGCTGCTGATAGACTGATTAGATAATTGCATTATGTATAAATAAGCAAGAATCTTGGGAAACTCAACAATGAAATCAAACCAAATCAAAAATAAAGTCTAATAGAATTGAAATCACAAATATAATTCATCTTAAAGAAAATATCAGAGCATTAAAATCAATTAAATGTTCTTTCTCATTATTAATCAGAGAAATCAAATCAAATCAATCCCAAGATACCGCTTCAAATTCAAGTTGGAAGAAAAGTTTTTGTCAACTGCTGGAGAAGTAGCAGAGAACAGGAAATTCTCTTTGCAAGACGAGTAGGATTGTTAATGAGCCTGATCATTTTATTAAGGAATCTGTCACTTCCTAGACAATGAAGTATAGGGTTTTCAATTTTATCCTGTATGTGTAAGCCAAAGAAACTCTTACACTGAACATTTGCAGAACTGTCCATCAAGGATTTGTTTGTTCTAGCAGAGTTGAAGTCAATCTTGGAATGTGGAATGTGCTTGTCCTTAAATATCACACAGCTGCCAGAAGCACTATAAAAATCCACATTACACATTATCAGAGTGAAAAATTAGACAACATGAGACATAAAGCACAATAGCAATTTCCACATTAAAGCATATGTAAAACTAAAATAATACCAAAAGGAACACCCCATGGATTGAAAATATGCCAGGTCATGGTGGCACCTACCTATAATCCCAGCAACTCAGGATTCCCAGGGAGAAGGATGGCAAGTTTGAGGGCAACCTCAGCTGTGTAGCCAGTCCCTAAGCAACATAGTGAGATCCTGTCTTGAAATAAAAATTAAAAATAGTTGAAATAAAGCTCTGTGGTAAAGTGCCCTTGGGTTCAATCCTGAACACCAAAAAAAAAAAAAAAAAAAAAAAAAGAAAAAA
>NW_026000170.1:4761935-4799125 GCF_001458135.2 Marmota marmota marmota | reverse complement strand
AAAAAAAAAAAAAAAAAAAAAAAAAAAAGGAAAAAAGGAGGAGGAGGAGAGGAGAGCAAGAGAAGGAAAAGCATGTGTATAATCAAAGAGAAAGGAAATTAGTAAAGTTAGAAATTGGGATTGCAGCTGCAGAGTGAATGGAAAGAATTGATAACATAATGATAGCGATTTATTAAATGAGAATGACTAGCATGATTCTCAGTCCCTGAAATCTTTTAGACAACATCAAAAAGCAAACCAACCAAAGTAATCAGAAGTGGGGTGGTGGGAACATAACATGGTAACTGACACACAGTATTTGCTTCCTGACCAACTGAATGAACATATGATTTCCTGAATGAACAAATATAAGAGAATGGATGGTATGTGTTTTAAGTGCTATGTGTTTATTCTATTGGACAGAAAGTAGGTACGAAAATAGAATGCACCCAAAAAATGTTTTGCTCTCAGGTAATCCAAGTAGATGTGTGTTACAATGATTGATAATTAGTTTGGACTGAGGGTTTAGTTATGATTATTTATGAAACGCAGGGAAAATGCATAATTGATTCAGATGATGCCAATTGTGCTGAAAAAGCATAATGCTAGTTGAAATTTAATTCATTACATGCATTCCTGACCATTCTCAGAGCCTATCGGTCTAACCATAAAACAGGGGACTACGATCAGTTTAGAAATCTCTCTAAGGCAAACATATTTCAGTGGGAAATACATTTTCCTATCTACAGTGTTTGGTTCAGCATAATTAACATGAATAATTCAGGACAATTTCCTGATAGTTATTATATTCGAGAGCTTAGCTGGATCCTAACTGCCCTCAAAATGTAGTCAGAATGTAAATTTCTCAGTAAAGAGTGGGAAGTTAGGTAGTTTGATTAAAATGTAATATGTATTTAGAATTAACAATCTTCAGGTTATAACAAAATGACCTTAACCATATTGCTTAATAGAAAAACATTTGCATAAACGTTGCAATGACATCTCCCTCTCCTGCTAATTTCCCCCCACGCCTCCTTACATATTTAATTTCTCCCTTAATCAATAGCCTTCCATGGAAAGAACAGAACTTATTTTGTAGTTAATTTTCAGTTTAATGCCAGCTAAAAGAGAGAGTATGGTTTTAACCTAAGAAAAGCAGGGGAAAGACATCACTTTTATAAAAACGAGAATGTCTGAATCAGTTACCTCTATCAGGTCTTGTTTGTTATATTTATGTTATACAGCAAGACATTCACTTTTGTTAACTTCTAATTTAGTTCCCTCTCTGTGTGTTTAGAACCCAGAAAAGTCATTAGGTTATAGGATGGTCTGTAAGAGAAATCACTATAAGTTATACTTTAAAAAAATTTGATTTCTCTGTGTCAATTTTAAACTTTTACCTCTGAAATAAAACATAAACAAAACTTCAATCCACCATCTCTCTCTGTCTCTCCTTTCTCATCTGCTTATCTACTTATAGGTACCGGGCATTATTTCCTTTCTTTGGCATCTTATATTTTGTATGCAAATTAAAGGAAGATCTGGGGCTTTTTTAGGGTGGACATGCCAGACAACCCAGCAGGGTGAATAGAACAGAAGGCGGCCAGGGTATTGGCTGGAGTCAATGGTGATCATCTGACAAATGAAAATGAAACTCAATATAGACTAGCAGGGTTCTTAGGTCTCAGGAATCTTATAAAAATCATGCCGCCCCCAAATACATTTAGACTCCTCTCTGCTTTCCTGTTACGTGAAACTTTCTTTTACATAGGACTTTTAGAAATAAAGGAAAGGAACTGTAAGCACCTGTTTTTGAACTACATTGTTCTAACCACCTAGATTCTACTCTAACCTTCCTATCCACACTCCGCAACCAACTTACTGTTTTTAAGCTTCAGTCTCCTGAAAATAATAGTACCTAGCATACAGGTATTACTTGTTATTATTTCACTATTACTAAGAGATTTTAAGTTCCATAAATGGAGAATGTTTTTTAAACAATTTTTTATCACTAGTCATGTATGTTGTTTATACTCATTTGTCAGAATAAATGATAGGATAACACAGCTAACCTGTCATCACAATTATTAAAACATGGAGCAATATGTGTGTTTATACACACATACATGTGTCTGTATGGACATATGCATGTATGTGTGCATTCAATTCAATTACTTTTTCAATCAGTTCTTTGGATAAAAAAACGTTCTCAGAAATGAAATGGTTACATGGTGTGAACTGAATGTACTATTTAGGACATTTTATGCAAACTGCCAGATTATATTCTAATTTACATTCTTTCTAGCTGTATATGAAAGCTTCTTTCCTTTCTCCTTCCCCAAATTCTGAGCAGCAGTATACTTTTTAATCTTACTAATACCATAGCTTAAAAAATCATTTTACCTACTGTATTTGCATTTCAATGATATATTGGTAATTGTTACATTTTTGTGTATAAATTTAAGTACTTATATTTTTACCTTGAACAATTAATGTTTACATTCCTACCCTATTTTTTCCCATGTGGAGTTCCTTCTTAATTTGAGGGAATTATTTGCTAATGGGATCACTAATTATTCTCATATAAAAAACTCATTTATCCATTTATATTTTGTCTTTCTCTTTATAGTGTTTTCAAATTCTATTTCTCATATGACATTAATCCATACTTACTATTATAATTTCTTTGATTTCATCTTATATTGATAAATATCTAATCTATTTAATCTATTATAAACTGTGAGTTAGGGAATTAACTGATTGAAGTATAATTTTTATAATATAATAAGGTTTTATCAGAAACTTTTCAGTTTAGAATAATAAACTTAAGTTTATGGGAAAATTGTAATAGTTTTCCTTAGTGTTAGCATTTTATATAATCAGGGATCATTTTACAGAATTAAGAAATTAACATTGGTAAAATATGATTAATCAAACTATGAACTTTATTCAGATTTCTTGGGTTAAATTTTAATACTTTTAATTCTATGCAACTATTCTATGCAAACACTGTAGCATTTTTATTATTATTAATTTATAAATAATCTTGATATGTCATATAAAGTCAAATTTTTATTCTTAAAAAAATTTGCTTGGTTATTGCACATAGCAGGTTTATTTTTCCAATTGGACTTCAAAATTATGGAGCAAGTTTTAACAAAATATAATAATGAAATTTTATTTTTTATAATTAAATGTTAATTTGGGGAAGACTAACATACTTAAATTGTTTCCTTAGGTCATATATGTTGAGTCTTTATTACAACATTCTTCCTCCCCTTTATGTGTTCTAGGAATCTTTTTTTTCCCCCAAGAGTCTATTTCCTTTTCCCCTAATGTTTTATGAAGAAATACTCCTTGTCTATCTTCCTGTAGTTTGTATATAGTTAACTCCATCTTATACCCAGGAGACTGTCTTAAACCTGTGCTGCTGGTCTCATTGTATACTTCTTAGATGCACGGATGGGTTTGAGTGAATGTCTCTCATGTTACTTGTGAACTATCCTCTATTAAATAGGATGCAATCAGGTCCAGGTAACAGAGTATGGAAAACACCCATGTCTCTTGTTTACAAGGAGTCCTGAAATAGGTAATTCTATTGTATTATCAAACACCCATATTTTTCATTCACATCTTTTTGTATTTTTGTCTTCAGGCTTTTTAAAAAAAATTTGTTCTTTGTAAACATTCATGACAGTAAAGTGTATTTTGACATTATACCTACATGGAGTATAACTACCCATTCTTGTGGTTAGACATAATGTGGAGTTGTGTTTGTTGTGTATTCATATATGAACATAGGAAAGTTATGTCCAACTCATTCTATTGTTTTTCCTATTCCAATCCCCCTCCATTTCCTTCATTCCCATCAGCCTAACCCAATGAACATCTATCCCCCTCCCCCAACCCCACCCTGCCTCCATGTGTGTTAGCATCTGTATATCAGAGAGAACATTCAGCCTTTGATTTTTGAGATTGACTTATTTCACTTAGCATGATAGTGTCCAGTTCCATCCATTTGCTGGCAGATGTTGTCTTCAGCCTTTTTGTACTTAACGTATGTTACTTCACTGACCAAGATGGATGCTGTTGTTCCGTAACTGTATTCAAAAGTCAGTATCCCAAGCCACAAGAAAAGGATAATTAAAAAAAAAAAAGGTGTCTCTGTGTTTCTCCTTGGTTAGAACTGGGTGAAATAGTCACTCTGAACTAACTAGAAAAACTATTGGGGGAAATGTTCCTGTAGAATAGGATATATTCACCACAATTGGCTTAGGTCAATGTATTTCTTAGGAGAAATGAAATTTATTATCATCAATAATAGGGAGTAGCCAATGTTGGATAAATAATCATTGTAACTACTGGTGCCTCTGAACTTGTAGAGTGTATATTTAAATCCCTCTCTATACAATAGAGAGATAATTTCCCTGAGTGATAAAGGGTCCTTATTCAATCTGTTCTTTTGCTCCTAATGGATTCTCAAGATGTCTCACTTAGGGACTGTATTTTAATTTTGGTCCAATTTTTGTAACTTTAGTATAAAATATCTTCTTTTGATAATAATTTAACTCTAGTACATTCAAAATACAATTACTTCAATATTAAATTTTTATGAGGCCACTTGTCTATTGCTATTTCTATGGCTACAAGAAAATATTTTTCACAATACCAATTCTGTAGTCACAACTTTTATATAAGAAAAGCTTCTAGAATCAACTATCAGTTTACAGTCTAAACTGTGTAAAATTGATATTAGAAAAGTAGATTTGGACTATATACCTTTGCATTTAATCTGATTTCATTGTGAGAAATAAAGAAGAGGAAACAGGAACAGAGCTTTTCATATGTTTGCATCCTCTATCTGAGAAGCTCACCATTTATTACTAATGAAGGTTAATTTTGAGAAAATGGTCATTTCCTTACTGTGAAAGTCAACTGCATCATCTAGTTGAATTTCCAAATTAAGCAGAATTAATGACCTAAACAGAGGCAATGTTGGACTAGAGCAGTACCCTTCATACAAGCAGTAGAGATTACCTAGGGAAAAGCAGATTAGAAATGGTTCTTCTGTAGGCAACCTCCTCCCAAGAGGGGAAAAACTGATCCACACATTTCTATGTGCGGGTACCAAATACTCCAATCAAAGACAAAAATTCATCTTTCTGAGGTAGAAAGGGTAATGGGACAGGATATGGCCACATAGTACATACATTGAGTTGATTAGCCAAGGGGGAATGTTAGAAAAAAATATGCATATACACATATTTATATATAATTTATAATATATATATATTCCCTCTATTTGTTTCTTCAGAAGGAAGGCATCTCCTTCAATCAACTGTGGATTGAACATATAACAACTGTTTATGTAACATTTATATTGTATTAGGTGTTATAAGTAGAGTTGATTTAAATATACACAGAATGTGCATGGGTCATATGCAAATGCAATGCCACTTTGTATAAGGAATTGAATATCCACTGATTTTGTATTCCCAGAGAGAGGATCCCATAGATACCAAAGAACAACTGTATGAATGTGGGAATGTGTTTGTGTGTGTGTGTGTGTGTGTGTAATATCTATATCTACATATAACACACACAAATACAAAATAAACAAATTGATCTTGATCTGGCTGTCAATTTAATGGAGCCATCATAATCTTAGTAAGATGGCATTTGAGAATAACCATTCTGTTGTGTTTGGAAACTGAATGTTTCCCAAAGGCTCTTGTGTTGAAGACTTGGTCATCAATGCTGCAATGTTCAGAGATGGGGCTTTGGGGAAGTGATTGAGGATCATGAAGACTCTGATGTCATCAATGGATTAATACTTTGTTGGATTCATAATTTGATGGCATTATTGGCAACTGGTGGAAACTATAGGAGGTGGGTCACTGCTGGTGATGGGGATTCCATGAAAAGTCTTATGTCCATGACCCCATCCCCTATCCCTCTCTGCTTCCTGGCTGTCATGAGCTGAAAAGCTTTCCTCTTCCTCCTCTAGACACCTGCCATGATGTTTTCTGCCTCACCTCATCCCCAAAGCAAGGGAGTCAGCTAAGCACAGACTGAAACCTCTCAAACTGTGAGCTAAAATAAGTCTTTTCTCCTCTAAGTGTGTTCCTTAGGCATTTTGAGGCAGCAATGTAAAGCTGAAAACAACATTCCAAATCTTAAAGCTCATATAGCTTATGGCCCAAGAACTCAGCCCAAGATGTGTGATGATCATTCCCAGGGTGGTAGAATGATCATAGTAGAGCTTGGTGCTTATAGTAACTGTTAATTGCTAACAATAACTAAAAATATTATTTTTTACATATGAGTATGAATTATTTTACAAAATTTTTAAGTGCTATCACTTTCAACGTTTGTTAATATTTTTTGTGTTTCAACCAAATATTCATGCATTCATCTATACTCTGTTTCTAGTTATCTATGGCAAAGATATGGTGTATATAAGACAGAAGCTCATGCTTTTTTCCAGGACTGTGAAACTTAAGTGTAGGAGGGTATTTAGTGTAGTTATGCTTAAAATTATATCACTATAGATGATAAGAAAATGAGACCATTGTTTGATATGTCTTTACTATGAAAGCTGTGTGGACCAAAATAACTACACAGTTTTAAAGAAACATCTGGCACTGACATAGTGAGAGTGTCTAGTGTTGTTATAATTTGCTGAGGTAGGATTGGTTGAATCAATTGGGCAATGAATGGGATGTAAACCCACAATTCTAATACAGCAATGTTGGAAATGATTGAGACAACAGAAATAGTTCCTTCAGTTGGAAAACAACAACAACAACAACAACAGGAGGGGAAAGAGCTAGAGGGATGGAGCCCCCACTTTTGAAGACTGACATAAAAAAGGAACCTGTAATAAGAGGTCTGAGGCCTGGTCATGAGCATTCATGCTACTTTCTCCAAGGATTCTAGGAGAATTTATTATAGAAACATAATGGAAGTTAGTACCTAGAAATAGACCATCTTTCTTTCAAGATAAACACAACATTCCCTCCATCCTGAGCTTGTATTGGAGCCACTTCTTGCCCTTTTGTCCAATAAAATGGGATTTCTCTAAATGACTGATATTAATCCTTCTATGTTCTCCTATTAATCTTTTCTCTTCCTTTACACATTGCTTTATATAAAACTTTTTGCTAATCCAAGAAGTATTTGGATCTTCATATTTTCTTAATTCTGGACTTCATGTCTGTCCTTGCTTTTCTTGACATTAACATTCATGTCCTCAGAGATAACATACATGTTCCTGAACAATCACATGGAGTAGAGGTAGTTCCGTTAGGATGCTTGTTGATGCAAGTAACAGAAACCCAAACAATACAGAGGATGCATGGCTCACACGAAAGCTGAGAAGTAATGGAACCAGTTTTAGAGTTGGGTTGTCCATGGATTGAAGCATATCTTTAATGATTCAAGTCCATAGTGTCTCTTTATTCTGCCAACTGCTTCTTAACAGTGCCTGCTTAAGATTAAGGAAGAACATTCCCTGATGATGTCACTCAATGTCTTCTCATCAGTCAATGGCCAGAATTTTGTCATATTCTCATTCTTGAACTCATGCCTGACAAAAGAGATGAAGCTGTATTTAGACTAATGTTTTTCATCCTTGTCACTATTGAGATTTGAGGTTAAATAATTCTTTTTCATGGAGAGCTTCCCTGTGCATAGCAGGAAGTATAACTTCATCCTTGCATATTACCCACTGAGTGTCATCACCCACTCCTTTATGGGATGAGTCAAAATGTCTCTATACATTGCCAGATGTCCCCAAGGGAAAAACTTGCTCCCAGTTAAGAACTAAGGTTTTAGACCAATACAACTCGCTCTTAAAACTAAAGGTGAACTGAGTTTCCATTATAGCTCACAGTTTCTTGGGAGAGAAATGATTACTCTATATAAAGCAAGGATTTTAAAAATAATGAAATAGAATAGTGATATGTGGGTAACTACATAATTATGTAAATTACATAGTTAAATCAAGTCCTGCTTTAATATTAATGATGATAAATCCTTACTGGCTATAAAAAGGAGAATCCTGTAACATAGGATAGAAAGAAGACAGGCTTACTTCTATGAAAGATCTCATTTCCACCAGTGGTTATGGCTGCTCAATGTAACTACAGTCCTTTGGCTCCTACTGGCTGGGTGAAAGAAGTAGTGTTGAATTAACATTATCATGTTATTGTCAGCATGTAAGATTTGTCTGCAGTCCCAGCATTTTTAAAACATTTGATGATAGTTGTGGAACCCTGGAATAAAATTTGCACTCTTTAAGCAAATTGAATCACTTGTTGGCACTTCAGTTGACCTGTCCTTGCATGTATTTATTCCTTGAAACACCTTGTAGCAGGAGCTGTCTTGAAACCATTCTGAATCTTTGACTGCACCCATCATTTACATATGTTGGCATCCCCCCATTCTCAGGAATCTGTAACCAATATAGAAGATGTTCTCTAAATTGTGTTACTGTGAAAGTGAGAAAAAGAAGATAAGTGTTTATTATTTTGAAGTTTCATAGAACATATCTCAGGACAAATCCAACTTAGAGCATGTGGAGTATTATTTCTTTCTTTTGTGAGTTTTTTCTGGGCTCTGGCCTGGATGCCTGGGGCACAGATTTCTATTTTAATGTGAACAGATGTAGGAATCAAGCTGCTTTCCTCTGGACTTATTGTCACTTGTATGACACAATGATGGTATCCTGTTATTTTAATCCAAGTAAGAATCTCGGATAAGAAACTTTTGACATAACTAAAGTTTTAGCTGACAAGGAATGGAGTTCAAATTTGTGTATTCATTCATCTATCCATCATACATTTATTTATCAGAAATTGTGTATATTCCTAAAAATACATTCATGACATGATTGAAGCATAATATCAAGGAAATCAAACCCTAATAGGGAATAAAATGTGTAGACACATGATTGAAACAAATTCTAAATAGTGTCATAAGTGGCATGAATAAAGTATTTTCAGAAGACAGATGCAATATACTTCTAAAAACAAGCTATGGTCCAATTCATAAGCAGGAAACAGGAAAATCCAAAGAATTCACAGTTACACAGGCTGTATAGAGAGAAACAGAATGGAAAGCTGTAACATCCAGCAACTAATAACAGTGAAAACCAGAAAACCTGAAGAGGGAAGAGGAAACTAATGTTATCACATCTCACAAACATCACAGACATGGGAGAGGAGGGTCCACAGCACCTGAAGACCTGGGAGAAGAATAAGAGCAACACAAAATATTAGAACCATGGCCTTGTGTAATGATGGCATGCAGAATAAATACCCCAGTGTCTTCCTGCCTCAGATATTGTGGTATTCCACTTGCTGCCTCTCTTTGGTGGTATCCAACTAGAAAATAGAGGGCAGGAAGATAAGTTCTATGGAAGAAGCCTCTTAGCAAATTTTTTAAAATAGCAAGAATATGAAATTTATTAAGTACCAACAGGGTGGGATGCAGGAGAAAAGTGCTGTTTGTTGGGCCCAAGCAACTGAAGCCCAGACTGGGGAGGTCTCTGATCTCTCATCTCACCTCTTTGAGTCGAGATAAGATGCTGGCAAGCTAAAAAAAAAAAAAAAAAAAAAAAAAAAAGTTTCTTCCTTTAATTTACTCCTTATTATTTGAGGAATTTATGCAAAAGACTATGTATTCGTGTGTGTGTATTTTGCTTTTTCACTTGCATAAATAATTTTCCAGAATAGTTTTTAAATGACTATAAAGCATTTTTAAGACTTTCAGATTATTTCATAGAAGCAAGTACTATATCTACTAAGAAAATATTTTTAAGAGGAAAAAACTTAACTGGACAGAGAGGAGATTTGGGGCATTAGGACAATGAAGAGTTCATTAGGATGATTTTCTTAGCAGGACTTTTGTGCAAGTTCATAGACACACAAAAATACAAAGTACTGCAGCTCCATAGACCTTGAGGTGCCTAGAGAACTCAAAGCAAACTTTAAGTCTAATATGAAAGTAAGTGCCAGTTTCCTGTGCCTTATATTACATTTTGGTTTGATCAGAGATGTCTGGATGTTTCAGGTCCTCATTAAAACTAAGGTGGTTTACTGTGCTTTGTGAGATGCTATTTTGCCCCTGTTCTCATTTCATCTAGGTTCCAGACATCTGAGATTTTTTAAACATGCGTAGAATAATTGGCCAAATACTTAGGTATTTCCATCAGTTTTTATAATTAGGTTGGCTTTTTCCCCCATCCAAGCATAGTTGGAAAAATGACAAAGGATGAGCTGTTTATGTATCATTAATCTGCATCCTCGTTAACTAAAGTAAGATCTTTAGTCAACAGGAAGAGATTGGGCTAATGATGGTTTCTGGCTGTTTGATTGCTTATCACTCCTTTTGTCATTTTTCACCCTCTACATCCCTTTGATTGAGCCAATTGTGAATATAGGCAATCAATAAAGCTCCAGGTGCCATGATTTGGCATGTATCTTGCATATATTATGTGAGATGGGGGAGGTGAGACTATAACATCAAGAGGGAGTTTAAGAATTTTTTTTTAAAGTAACAACAAAACAAAACACTCAGAAATTTTAAAGTCAACATAATGCCAGGATATTTTGTGGATATACATTCATATGTAATTACGAAAGGTACATTATTTTTGCAAAACAGATACGCAATATGAATCTAGAGGAGGTAAATGCTAGATACATACTAATGAAAAATCTTCAAATATTAGCATCACATATACTGAGGGTTTTTAGCAACTGGCAAGTTTTGAATAATTCTGGTGGATCTTTTCCTTTTTTACATATAGCCAGAAAAGAAAACAAATTGATATAATAATTTCTTTTGTTTCCAAAGATGTCACACAGCCAATAAGCCCTTTCTCAGCATGCTACACACTAGTCTATGTTATGAAATTATTTTCCAACATGGCTGTGCTCCACATGGTTTCTTCTTTGATGGTTAATAGAAGAAATCAGAGCCAAGAAACCTATGCAAATCTCAATTTTAAAAATATTATGAGTTATTTTAGAAAATAAATTTTCTCAGCTTCAAATGTAAACATGTGGTAAAGTTGTTATAGATGGAAGCTAAAAATAAATGTAAGCCAATAGAAAGGAAACAAGCAAGCTTACATATGTGTGGTAAACATGAATATTCAACCTCTCATGACTACATTTTGGAAAGTAACAATTAAAAGTAGTCAGCAGGGATGTCAAAGGTGTGTCCCTTGATTTATGACTTATAAATCATAAAGTATTAAATAATTGCCAACTTTTCTATGAGAGCCCACACACTTATATTTAAAACCCTTTACATTTAGAAAAGAAGAGCCAGATGTGGTGGTGCATGCCCTTAATCCCAGTGGCTCAGGAGGCTGAGGTAGGAGGACCACAAATTGCAGGTCAGTGTCAGCAATTCAGCAAGACCATCACTAATTTAGGAAGAAGCAGTCTCAAAATGAAAAATAAAAGGACTGGGGATGTAGCTCTGTGTTAAACAGCTCCTTGGTTCAATCCCCAGTACTAAATAAACAAATCAATAAAAGTAGAAAGGAAGAAATTATCTTGTTCTCAAAGCAAACATACAGGGTGACTGTAATTCAAGCTACTAGGGAAGCTGAGGCTGGAGAATTGCAAGTCCAAAGCCCCAACTCAGCAATTTAGACTCATTCTCAAAAATAAAAATTAAAAGAGGGCTGGGGTACATCTCAGTGATGGGGTGCATCTCAGTGCTAGGGTGCCCCTAGGTTCAATTGCCATGACTGCAAAAGCAATACCCCACCACCACCACCACCCCTGCCGCAAAACAACAACAACAAAACACCCTACAGGCTGTAACTGAGTGATGATAACACTGTCTAGAATTTGGAGTCAGGGAGGTTTATTGTTGGGAGTGTCTGCTAAATCTGGCAACTCTGCCAAGGACATCCTTGTCCTTCCTCACTCTGTACGGGAGTAGGAAGTTCAGTCTGAGGAAAGCGTTACTGGTGTGGATTCTTTGCCCTCCTAAATGGAAGAGCCTACTGAAGACTGGCTCCTAAGTGGTGATGCTGTCACCAAGGCTATGGGAATGACAAAGATAGTAAAGAAGTACTGGGTGAGCAGATGTTGGAACACTGTCCTTGCTGTGTGACTTGGAATCTGGGAGGAAAACAATGGATCAGCAGTGTCTGCTGAGCAGCTGGGTCTAATCTTGCTGGCTGTTCCCAAGAATCATTGCTCAATGCCTGCCCTTCAGGGCAATAATTGTGACAGGACAAAGTCTGATCAGCCTGCTTCCTAGCCAGTTCTGCGGAGTTCAGTGTGCTCTGCCTGAGATATAGGTTTCCTATTTCTTACAGCTCTTCAAATGTAGATTTATAAAGATCACAAAAAAACCATTTATTCACCTGCCTTCCCTTTCCTTCCTCCCTTCCTCACTTGTCTCTTTTCCTTCTTCCTCTGTTCTCTTGCTTTTCCTTTCTTCCTATTCTACTTCCTTTGTTTGCTCTTCCTGGACTCAAATTATTGGATTGTTAATACATATTAAAAACTTTTGAAGCATTATGAATAAAAAAGTAAATAAAATAAACACACCCTCTACCCACACAGCTAGAGAGGGGAGATAAAGCACTTAGTAATAAATAAATACATACATACATACATACATACATAAAGTGTAGATATATGCCAAAGGGAAAAACAAAGCAGGTGAGAGAAAAACCTGTGATTTTAGACAGAACAGTTGTATTAATTATCTAGGACTGCCATAACAAATTCCCCTACAGTTGGTGCCTTAAACTAATAAAATATTATTTGCTCATGGTTCTGGAGATCAGAACTTCTAAATCAAGGTGTTGGCAGGGCTGGGCCTCCTCTGGAGGTTCTGGAGGAGAATCTTTCCTTGACTCTTCTGGCTTCTGGAAAGTCTTTGTGTCCCTTGGCTTGTGGTTGCATGAGTGCGATCCATGTCTCTGACTTCATATGACTGTGTCCACTTCTGTTTTTTCCTCTTTATCTCTTATAAAGACCTCTGTCAGTAGATTTAGGGTCCACTGGGTACTGCAGAATGGTCTCATTCATACTTAAATGAATTACATCTACAAAGATTCTTCATGCAAATAGGTCACATTCACAGTTTCCAGGGAGTAGGAGGTAGACATACCTGCTGGGAGTGGTACAACCTTCAGCTCATTACAGTGATCAGGAGAGGCCTTTTCTGATATGAAAGTTGAGAAAGGGCTTTTGGGTGAGACAGTACTTCAACTGAAACCAGGTAAAAGGGAGAAAATGTACCAACATGAAAAATATGATGTAACAAGAAATATGCAAATCCCAGTTTTCATTCCAAAGGGTATTGCTGTCTCCAAGAATGCTTAAAAACATGTAGGAGTCATATTCTAAAAAGAGTAATTCTGTACCCATTTTTTCACTCTCATTTTGTAGACATAAATTACATGGACAATTACTTTTTATTCTAGTTCTTGGAATTTCCTTGGGTTGTCACCACTATATTAAACTCAACAATGTATCAGCAGCCCATTTGAGAAAGTAAGCCTTCCAGCTCTAGGGATCAGGGGTAAATGGAAGTGCTAGGCACCTCTGGCATTTTAAGCACAGATTTTCACTGGGGTGTCTACAATTGCATGTACAACTATACCACAAAGGACTTCCCCCACCATACCCCAAATTTCACCAATAAAATGTGAAAGTTTCACATTTTTAGTTAATTTTAGTTTTCTATAAAATAAATGTTCCTGCAAAACCCATAAGGAATATGAATGTAATGCGGAAGTAGTAAAATGAAAAAAAAAAATAAGAGGAATGCTTGGAAATGCTTATGGAATTGTGAAGAATGAGAATAATGAGAATGTAGTGAAGGATGGTGCATTTTTTTCTAAAAATTAACCCATTTCAAAATGGAGCTAAGAGCTGACCATAGTAACCACAGTCGATTTTAAATGCTGGTGCAGAATACATTGCTAAAACCCAGCAGAAAAAGATTTCTCTCTCTCTCTCTCTCTCTCTCTCTCTCTCTCTCTCTCTCTCTCTCTCTCTCAATATAGGAAGGGTTTCTCATTTCCACTTTCTAACCATAATTCTTCATGCTGGGACCATAACAATTTCATTACATGGCAGAAACTGACATGAGACAGATCTGTTTTTGATGCTTCCATGCTTTTTGCTCACTGAAATAGCATTTCACCTGTGACCTGGTTGTAAGGCATAGAAGTGAGGAATTTGGTTGACTCTGCCCTTCCCTCTTCACAGAGTCTATAAATTAGTGTCTCATGCAACTAGTGTTCCAGGGGCCAATATCGTAACTGGAGTTGCCAAGGTGAATAGGAGTGCAAGTTGTCACTTTGTAATTAAAATATTTTAATTGCTAAATGGGGTGCGGTAACCCACATGCCTGTAATCCCAGAAACTCCAGAGGCTGAAGTAGGAAGACTACAAATTCAAGGCCAGCCACAACAATTTAGCAAGGTCCTAAGGAACTTAGTAAGACCCTGTCTCAAAATAAAAAATTTAAAAAGGTTTGGGCACATAGCTCAATGGTACAAGGCCCCTGGATTCAATCCCCAGTACAAATACATATTTTTATTTCTGGATTATGTGAAAGTGAAAGCTAGAAGACACCTGCCATGTATAATGGAAACAAGTTTCATAACCAGGAGTCAGAAAATCTGATTCCTAAATCTGATTTTGAAACTCAGTTTCAGCATCTGAAATGTAACTAAATTAATACCTTCACAAGGTATGTATGTTTCTCTTAGTATCATGAATATTAATAATAAAACGAACGACTCAAGACAGTTTAGCTCTGAAAACCCACTGAATGTTGCAAATGTTGACAAAAGACCTCCCTGTCCTTCACTTTCATTTCACCTTTCTTTCCCAAACATTCCTGGATTCTATTTTTTTATTTTGGCAATCATTTTGATCTTTTGCAGCTGGGTCAATTCCACAACATTTCTTAGAATCTTGATTACAAGGGCTGACCTGGTTGGTTGTGGATAGAATGATCATCACCAAAGGTATAATCCTAAAGGCCTTTATCATGCTTCAGTGAGCTACCTCAGGTACCCCTGAGGTGGAAGAGACAGAGCAAACAGATTGGAGTCTGTTTAAAAGAGTCAGATGCAATCATTGGGAAATCATTTTAGACTTTCAGTTTGAAGGAACAGATGAAAGATAGGAGCTGTGAGATTGTTGTAAGGCAAAGACGGCAAGCAAGGAAGAAACAAGAATATTGCCTGAAGCAGAATCACCTTCAGTGCAGCCCTGGGCAGCACTCCATCTGAGTGTGAATTCTGGCCAAGAGTCTCAATTTATAAAGAAAAATGAAGGGATTAAAAAGAAGAAGAAGAAAAAAAAAACTTCACTCGGGCAGCTGTTTATCTTGCTTTTACATTCACATTTGCCTTTGCTTTAAATCAGCCATATTGAATTTCTATATTAGTGGCTCTTGTCAGAGAAAATGACATCAAACACTCTCCAATTAGAAGTCTATTTTGGGGAAAAAGCTATCTATGAAGAAAACTGTAAAGACCTATAGTCCTTGACAAAAATAATTATAATTGCTGACCAACAGAAGAGTATTCACTGTGACCATATTGTGCCATTGCAGAATCACTTGTACTGCTCTAGTTTTATTAGGATTATTAGTATTATTATTTTCTGGTACTGGGGATGAACCAAGGGGTTCTTTATCACTGAGCTACACCCCCAGGCTGTTTTATTTATGCTTTTAAACTTTCAGACAAGATCTGGCTAAGTTGACTAAGCTGGCCTCAAACTTGTAATCCTCTTGACTCTAACTTCCTGAGTTGTTAAGAGGGTGCTTCACCATACCCAGCCAGAAACTTTTTGTGTTCAACAGGAACAGAATATAGAAGTTTTGTCATAGCTGAAATGTAGTGAGTCTTCTCGAGAAGGAGTGTGACCTGGATCAAGGCAAGCTGAAGAAATCTTAACCATGTCACATGATCCACATCCTAGTTTTTCGCTGTTACCTCAAGAGTTGTCTAGGATGTGAGGACTGAATCAACTAGAATCATTTGTCTATTTATTTTTAATTTATTAATTAAATTATTTAATTATTATTATTTTTTTAAGCCAGGGGTGCTTTTACCACTGAGCCACATCCAAGCCCTTTTTAATATTTTATTTAGAGACAGGGTCTCACTGAGTTGCTTAGGGCCTTACTAAGTTGCTGATGCTGGCTTTGAACTTGCCATCCTCCTGCCTCAGCCTCCCTAGCCACTGGGATTTCAGGTGTGCCTGGCTCATGTGTCTCTTTTGAAACATTGGAGACTAAACACTAATGGACCATCAGCAGAATTAAAAAAAAAAAAAGGAGGATTACCCAGGAATACATATTCAATACAGAGAAGGAAAAAGTAATAAAATTTATAAATTACAGGTATATAATAATGAACTTTCAGATTATTAGATGATAAAAAACAAAAGTAGTTTAAAGAGGCATTGATAGGCATTGATATAATTCAAATATAAACATGTTAATGAAAATGATCTTAATACTATCTTTGTAAAGATAGTATATTCTTTATAATCTTTATCCCCATTTAAAAATATCAGAATACACAAATTGAAAACTAATGGAGGAAAACAATGATAGAAGTACAAGAAGAAATTGGAGAATGTAGTGGAATGGTTGTAGGCAAATGATGCCCTTCCCTGAGATGACTGTGAAACCATGCCTTGTCCCCAAGGTTGGAGCCAGCCTGATGACATCACCAGAAATAGCTAGAGCTAAGGGTAATGTGGAAGCCAGGGATTGCAGGGAGGGAAGGATGGGGTGGGATGTAGATTTGCAAAATTATCAAGTCTGATTCAGAACCCTAATAGTTGCTTCTGTTTTCCTAATATATAGATCAGAATATATTCTACTTCCTATGTCATGTAATATATTCTGTATCATGTGCCACTGTGTTTTGATTTTAGAAATATACTGATTTTATTTTTAAAAGAAAATGGTTTTCTTTGGATTAATAACATTTTAATTAAATAACAATTTAAACAGTGGATTAAAAGCAAATTAGAGATTTTAATTAAATAACAGCTTCTATATGAAAGAATGTAAAGAGTGCTTAATAAGTGCATATTAAAATAATTCCATAAAGACATACAATTACAACCAGACCAAAAAATCACCAACATTCCCACCACTTGGAAGAAAAACAAAAACCATTTTTAATATCATGTTAATATTTGTTTAGATATTTTTCTATAAATATACAGAAATAAGATAGATATAGAGCACAAAGAGAAACTGTCTGAATAATAGGGACTTGAATGGCATTTGCACAGGTATATTCGCACCATCATGTAAGAATAGTTTCATATGATTTTTTCAGAAAGGGTTTTCAATTTCCCTTTGCTTAAATTGCAAGAAGTAATTAGAACAAATGGAAGTAAGAGTAAAAAGAAATTTCTGAATTTTATGTGGGCATGTATATGTGTGTATGTCCATATGTAATATGTGTACAAATATTTATATCTATTAGACATAAACAACTAAAATATTCCTGTAAAATTACAAAACCAATATGTAACTATTGAAATGTTTTGAATCATTATGGTTTTTGTTTTCCTTATTCAACTTCATATATAACTATAACTTAATACATTTTAAATTGAAAACTTAACAATGTTATGGTCTTCTTTTTCTTTCACATCTAGTGGTTTACTAACTGTGCATCAATATGTTTTGTTTTTCTATCATTTTATATTCCAATCTGTAGTCATGCTTTCCACAGATATTCAGTTCTTTCTACATTCATTTATATGCAGTTATTCCCAGATCTTTTACCAAACTCCTCTATTATGAAGTTCAATATCCAAAGTTGTAATCCACTGATTATATCTGCGTTTTATTGTTAGATAGTATTTAAAAGAGGGACTTACAGTTGTTAAATTCTTTTATTTACTACGTGCTAAGGAATCCATGGATGATGTCCTTACATGTGAAAAATAACCTCTCACACCTTCTTCACTTGAAAATTGCAAATGGGACTAATGTCTTTGACCTCTGCCTCCTTATTTCATATTCCCTTATTGGGTTTGGTTGATGAATAGTTTTATTAACATACATACTTTGCTACTTGACTTCTTTTTAACATGTCTCATTTTAAAACTTAATATTAAAAAACAAAACAAAACCTGACTGGCATAATATTCTCAACTATATTTTCTTTCCCTCAGCACTCTGTACGTACTGCTTTATTTTTACCTGGCTCAGGAGTGGCTGTGCAGGTGTCAGTGACCCAATTACTTTCCTAGAGTAAGAACTTGTTTTTCTAGCCTAGCTCTCTTAATTTTTTTTTTTAATTTTCTCTTTAGATTTTAATGCTTGAACCAGATTATTTACCTGTGCAAGTATCTGTATCAATTTTACTAAAGTCTGGAAGTGCTCCATTTACTTAAAGATTTTTACTTTTCAAATTTTAAAGATTTTTTTTTCTATTACATATGATTACTTTAAGTGTCACTTGTTTGGTAACTAGGTATACCTATTATTTTTTTGTTGGAGCCTAAACATTAATTTCTTAAGTCTTTATTGTAATATTGTTTATTATTATAATTTTATGATATTTATGACAAGCATTCTCTTTATGGAATTAATTCAATATTCAACCCTAAGCCATGTTAGCTGTCTTTTGTGATGATTTTAATGTATTTATTATTTCCAATGTGGTAATATTTTATTTACTTTAATTTTGTGGTAATATTATGTTTACTTTTAATTTCTTTATCCCTTCCTTTCTTCCTTTTCTTTTCTTTATTTTTTCTGATGAATAAAGAAAAAAAAGAGAGATTAAAAAGACACAAAATTAAAGTAAATAACACATTGGAAATGATAAATACATTAATATCACCACATTACACAGTTAACATGGCTTAGGGTTGAATATTGAATTAATTACATAAAAAGAATAATTGTCATAACTATGGTAAATTATAATGTTTGTATTTTTGACATTTGATACCAAAATTATCAAACATTTTATCATGTTATGTGACATGACCATTATCACGTCATAACTGGGTTTTTCCCTTGCCTCGAAGAAAAGGTAAGAACCCTTAACATAACCAGCAAGCCCTTGGCCTACATAGGCTACCATTGACTTGCCTTCCAAATCTCATGTTCATTTTTCTTCTTTTTTCCTAGTTGCCTTTTACCTATTATAGCATGCTTTTTCCATTCTTGAGATCTTCACACAGATTGTTCTTCTAAGCCACACTTAACACACAACAAAATCAAACCCCATAATCTCTTCCCTTCACCAGGCTAAGCCAAATCTTAAATATCAAAATCTTAAATATCAAACATCTTAAATATCAAACATCTACAATGCATCTTGCTGGCCACCCTGACTGGATGTGCGCTTCTCATACTATCCAGGGTATACCCTATGACTGATAAGATATCATAATTCTAAACTTAATTGTTTAGTGTCTTTCTAAATATAGGCCATAAGCTGTATAAAAGCATAAAGAGTATTTCTTTTTTTAATATATTCTTCATACGAAGAATGGCAGCTGGAAGACAAGAGGCAGGCAATATGGATTTTGAGATTGGGAGCCATTGTGTTCTCACTTACAGGGACCAGGGGTACCAGCAGTATCTCTATAGCTTCTGGAAACTACTTTCTACTATTTCTTCAGACCAAGATCTGTTTTTTCCATTGTCCAATTAAGTCTATTAAGGTATTATTCTGCTAGTGTTTGTCATAGTGTCTTGGTGTTGCTTCAATATATCAGTAAATTCTAGTATAATAGGGAGCTCTGGATTAATGTATTTTCTGTATAGGTTTTAGTCAGTAGAAAAGTCAATTTTCTGTAGAAAAAAGGTGTATTGTGGAGACAGAAAACTAGAAATATATGCCACTTCAGTGGCTGAACAATTATTTAGTTTTAACCAAATGAAAATACATGACCCAGAGGCTTAATTACTTAAAACACTTAGGGCAATTTCATTACGTCTCCTAATTTATTTATAATCAAGTTATTTGCAATCCAATTTTATTAAAAATACCTAGAATTTTCCTCTACTCAAAGCTAAGCTAAGATTTCATCTTGGGAAGTTTCAGTATTAATAGATATATGCCATTTACATATTAAGCCAAAGTGACTTCCTCATTTCACGCATGTTGAGTTAAAAACCATTTTTGTATTATTTTGATCAAATTGTTAACATTGGTGTCACCTTCTTAAGATAGATTAGTTTGACATAAATAATATGTCTTCTAAATTGATGTTGCTTCAGTTAATGATAGATTATTAACAACTCCAGTTTCAAGAAATGCCATTAGATAATGAATTGGTCCTTTTCTGAGTTTTAAAAATGGGTTTGAGAAGGCTTATCATAGTGAAGTCAGTAATGTCCTTTTAAAATGAGAATTGAACAGTGATGACATTTTTTTTAATGAGAATAAGGAACAGAAAATAGTTTACCTGTAGAAATATTAAGAATATAAAGAACCACAGAAGCCTGAAATAGTGTAATAAGAAAGTCCAACTGGTAAATTAGGGGAAGAAATCAATGGGTTTTCCAGCAGCACATTGTAAATCACTTGCAGAACTAAATTTAAGACACCCTTAACTCTACTTCTTGCTCTGTTAGAAGTCAAAATAGTTTTCTTCTTAAATTTGAGAATAATTTTCTTTAAATTTGGACTTTTTACCCTAATGAAAATGAAGATAATGAAGCCAGGTGCATGCCAGTAATCCCAGCAACTTGGGAGACTGAGGCAGGAGGATTGTTAAGGGCAAGTCCAGCCTCATTAATTTAGCAAGACCCTCAGCAACTCAGCAAAACCTTATCTCAAAATAAAAATAAAAAGGGCTGGAGATGTGGCTCAGTGGTAAAAAACCCCTGGATTTAATCCCTAATAACACACACACACACACACACACACACACACACACACATAAAGATAATTAAAGTATGAACTTTCCCAGTTTCCCACATATAAAAATTCTTATGGAATGAATTGAATTTCTTTCTTTTGTTTTGTTTTGTTTCTGGGAATTGATCCCAGGGACGCTTTGCCACTAAGCTATGTGCCCTTGTTAAACTGCTGAGGATGGCCTCTAACTTGCCATCCTTCTTCCTCAGCCTCCTGAATAGTTGGGATTACAGGCATGTACCAGGCTCATAGGATTGCATTCCTATCTGGAAACTGTGTCATTTTCCACATGGATTTTAATTAATGTATACACTTTTGTTAATATTATTTTATTTATATTGCATGTGTTAAATTACTTAATCTCCACAATAACCTTGTGTTGAGAAAGCTGTTATTCTCATTCTCTTTATTTTTTTATTTTTATTTTTTTGGCATTTTCTTTTTTTTTTTCCTTTTTTTTTTAAATTTTTTATTGTTGGTTGTTCAAAACATTACATAGTTCTTGATATATCATATTTCACACTTTGATTCAAGTGGGTTATGAACTCCCATTTTTACCCCGTATACAGATTGCAGAATCATATCAGTTACAGAATACAACAGACACTAGTATGGCAACATGTAAATCAATGGATGTGTAACTGATATGATTCTCATTCTCTTTAAATGAATGACACATTTTTATGGTGGGCCCAAGCACAGGCAGTTCATTTGTATACATGAAAATACATTCAGATTCAGTGAACATCTTTCACTACCAGTGTTAAGTCAGGTAGATGCCACTAAGTTGACATATTGTCTCTTTGTATTCTTGTAATACACCTGGGAAGGAAATGCCTTCAATCCTGCCATTTCTAAAGAAGAAACTGAGTGACAGAAACACATAAGCAGCTTACCCAACAAAGATGAGAGGGACTTGAAGCCCCATCCAGGCAAATGTGAATTTCTACATGTTGGTTCTTCCATATCCCAAGAGTACTAGGTTTTCCAAAGTGATGAAGCATTCATTTTCATATTTTTCTTGTGTAGAGGTCATATTCAGCAGCATTTAATGGTGTACACAGTGAACCTCTGCCCAATAATTCTAAAGGAAAACAAAGGTTTCAGTTTTCTTCGTTGGAAAGAATAATTTCTGTACAATCTAAAAGTTAGGAAGGAAAATAAAATCTCCAACTGTGGTCTGTGTGTTTTATTTTTCAATATGCCAAATGTGTTGCCCTTAGGAAATTTCAGTTTTATAGCAGAGAGTCAAAACGTTCTTTTTTAGTGTTTTGTTGGTGTGTTCTTTAGGTTTCAGAGAGCTTTTGCAAATATGGCTTGAAATAAAGAATCATAATATTTGGAAGTAGAGTTGCTGAAGTGTCCAATCTTCAACCCAGTGTTATTAATGGATTGGCACCAAGTTCAGGAATTAAGATACAGTTCTACATTTTAAAGATTAGCAAAGCCAACTTTATAATTTGCCATAGTGTCTCAAATGTGCTTTATATTTTTGGAATTAAAGAGGACAGTTAAAGGGACACTGACATCTCATGGTAGAATCATGAAATGGAAACAGTAGCATTTGGATAAAAATTGCATGTTTTGCTCTACCTATAACATGATTTTGTAAACTCTCCAGTCAAAATTTCTTCCAGTAGTAAAATGTAGGAATTGGACTTGTTTCCATTTAAAGTTACTTCCTGCTAAACAGATTGATTCAGTAGTAAGCTACATTCTTCCAGCTATAAATGAGAATGGACATGTTATTTAATGCATCTATGCCTCAGTTTTCTGGTCTGAAATATGAGAAATAAATCCAACCTTCTGCATGCTTCTAGTTCAGAGCTGTCTGATAGGAATACAATGAGATCCATACACGAAAGTCAAAATCCCTAGTCATTGTATTAAAAAAAGCAAAAAGAGGCAAAATTAAGTTCCATAAGATATCTAATTTAATATTGCTGCAGCATGTACTAAATAGGAAAAAATTAATATGCTTAATATGCTTTATATGATGCCATGTCTTTGAAATCTGGAGTATATTTTACATTCAGAGTAGTCACATTTGAAATGCTCATTATCTACATGTGGCCAGTGGCTACCATTTTGGGCAATGCAAGTCTAGAAATAATTACATTTATCAGAATGTGTCACACAGGTAATTCTGCTCTGAGTATTATAATTATATTTTTATAATCTGCCATGTTTATTAATTAATATTAATACAATATATTAATATGGCATGAAAAAGAATCTTCTTTCAAAGATAAAAATTGGAGATATATAAATACAAAAATATATAATAGATGTTTTCCATTTTAAATTATGCTCATGTTAATGCCATTTCCCGAAAGGGGGCAGTGATAGTGAGAGGATGAAAGTTGGGTTTAAAATGTGAAAGGCTTAAAAACAGTCAACCCCTGCACCACACAAAAGGAGTGTACTCTATGTGTGTGAATCGTGTGTGTGTATGTGTTGAGCATGCACACACACACACACACACACACGTAAGACACACAGTATTCCCTCTCTGAAATTTATTCTTCTCATCCATCAAATGAGGATTATAACAATTCACATACAGAGATGTTATAATGATTAACTGAATAGAGAAGAAATTCTCTTTAATATAACCCCACTTCCTCATCATATGCTGCCATCATTGCTGTTGATTCAGTCATTATATCCCACGAGGATCTTATAGACACCCATAGAGATATTGATATAGTTTAAATAGTATGATACAGTTTAAGTACACTGGAGTTTTGTTTCATAGAAGTTAAGCGCTGATGGATTTCATTTAGAAAGAAAAAGCCAAGTAACTAAGTCAGCTAATTTCAGGAACTGACAGGGAAATTAGTAGAAACAATGCTGATAGTAATCCTTACTTATCATTGAAGGTGTTCATACATGTCTGTTTATCTATCTGCCTATGTAGCGATTGCTCCCTATTGGAAATTTTTAAACATTGAATTTGATTCATAAAAATCTTCTGGTGGCCCAGTGTGGTAATACATACCTGTAATTCCAAGGACTTGAGAGGCTGAGACAGGAAGATATAAAGTTTGAAGACAGTTTCAACACCTTAGCAAGACTTTGTCTCAAGGTAAAAAATAAGAAGGACTGAGGATGTAGCTCTGGTAAGGTATTCCTGGGTTCAATCCCCATACTTCCCTGCAAAAAAAAAAAAAAATTAAAATCCTATGGTGATAGGAACATTTCTTTTTCATTTTGATAACCTTGAAACTGTTACAAACACTGTCAATTTTATGCATATTCTTTGCCTCTAAGCTTGTGAAGTTGAGATTCTGTGATATTGCCTTTCTTTGGCCACAGAAGAATTGCTTCAAGGTATCTTGTTTCTTGTTATAATCACAAACTGCCAGAAAACAAAACACTTAAAATTCATTTTACTTTAATTACTTATTCATTAGTAGAATCTGATAGTCAACTTTTAGGAATTTGGTAATCTAAGAGTGAAATGAAATTATTTTGAAAATACAATGGAAGGGTTTTGTAATAACAAGTATAAATTTCTTCTTTAATGGATATAGTACTTTAGTATGTTTGACAATGGTGTATAGATAGACACATTAAGAAAATACACTAAATAACTGAGGAATAAATCCAAGGAATATACAATTTGACACATAAAGTTAGCATGTGGAGTCTATGAAGATAAGATGGGTTTTTTAAAAAATATTTTGAGCTTTTATTTATAAATTAATTCCATAAACAAACTACTAAGCATGACAAACGACAAAGCTCTTGGCTTCCATCCTTTATAGCTAGAAAATAAATAATTTTAATAGCTATCTAAATTTACCTCCTGCTTCCACAGAAATAAATGTATTATTATATATCCTTATTTTCAAATTGTCACTAATCTTTGACATGGACTTAAGAGTAGATACCACTTTTTACACAGAATTGTTAAGTCTTTTAAAAAGAAGCTAACTAACTTAGGGTAACTTTCTATTAGTAGGAACTGAACTTAATAAAATATAAAATTGTTTTAAATCCTATAATTTAGGTAATTTAATTAAGATTAATCTGTGGGAATACTGGTACAAATCTGCCATCCACAATTAGGTACAATAATTATGTACAGAGAAAAATTTTAATATGGTCAGGAAAAGTTTTCATATTCTTGAAAGGCAGTTTCTCAGTATTCATTCTGTTTCTGTATACATTCTCCATCCAAAAAGAAACAAGATCATCATTTGACTTTTTGTTTTTTTCTTGCTTAAAACTGTTCTGTTTTGTTTTTTACAGATTCAACCAGCATTGATAAGGCAGGATCAATAGACTTCTTTTGTGATTTCTTTTCAAACTCACTGTCTTTTAAGATGGATTTTTAATGCCAGTACCTCTTGAGGGAGTAGTGAGCATTATTTGAGCCCTTGTACTTGGGAACAGGCATTTTCTACACATTGTCTCCTTTGATCTCCATAATGACCATACATCTTAAGTATGATATTAATTACAATTTACAAGCCTGTAGAATTACCTAAAGTAATTACCTCATCCTCTTTCAGACAGAAAATGACAGAGCCCAGATCCATACATGCATCTGTAAAATAATTTTTGTTTTTAATCAGTAAGATATTTTACTCATGACTTGAAGTAGGCTACATAATCTACTGCTTCTTTAAAAAATATATACATAGATTTATTTTCCTTTCCTTTTGTCTTCTAATCTCCATCTTTCTTACCTTCCCTTTCTCCTTCTTTTCATCCTCCTAATCAGTCTCCTTCCTGAACATGACTGACCTCACAGATTATCATCCTTTCCTAAATATACTTTCCTATATCTACTTGCAGAAATTAGGAACCCTGTCCTGGACATCCCTCACATGTTTTTGATTTACTTAAATGTGTCAAGTCACACTTTGGTAGATTCCTGCCTCTGTCCTGTCTTGTGTGTACTTGCCTGAGATATGTACGGTATGAAGTTTCTGCCATGAGGTTGAAATATAGATTGCATTTATTAAAAATGGCCATGTCATGTATTATTTTTTCCAGTTCATATGCACATTCAGGGTCTCACTGATACACAAAAAAAGGAGATTTTATTTCCCTCTTAATGAATCTGGTTGGGTTTTAATGATACTTCCAATTGACAAAATGTAACTGAAGTTATTTGTGACACCCAAGGATTGGTAATGAGAGTTGGTGTAGCTTCTACCAGAGTCTCTATTGGGACATGAGCTTTTGAATATTTAAACCACAGTATATCAGTCCAGATACCCTGAAGCTACTATCCTGGGAAGACAAAGTAAAAAGGGTAACAGGTTGTTCAAATTTAACCAGCTGTTAAGAGTTTCCATCCGGATGCCAGACACCTGAGTGAGAGTCTACAGATGACCCAACCCCTCTACTGCGCAAATGAAAACTGCCCAATTGAACCCATAATTCTAAAACCACGAAAAATAATAAAATGGCTGATGTTTCCCCAGGCTCAGTGGCACATGCCTATAATCCCAGCAGTTTAGGAGGCTGAGACAGGAGGATCCCAAGTCTGAGTCCAGCCTCAGCAACTTAGAGTTCCTTATGCACGTAGCAAGACTCTTGTTTTAAAATAAAAATACAAACAGCTGGAGATGTAGGTCAGTGGTAAAGTGCCCCTGGGTTAAATCCCCAGTGGATGGAAGGAAGGAAGGAAGGAAGGAAGGAAGGAAGGAAGGAAGGAAGGAAGGAAAGAAGGAAGGGAAAGAAAGAGAGAGAGAGAGAGAGAGAGAGAGAGAGAGAGAGAGAGAGAGAGAGAGAGAGAGAGAAATTGATGCTATTTTGAATCATTAGGTTTTGAGATTTTTTTTAAATGAATGAATAGTTAACTGGAACAGATGGTAACTTTCCAATGGTCATGCAGAAGTATTCTTTATAAAATTAATTTCCTATTGCGATTTATTTCAAAGGAAACTTAGGAGGAATGAAATTGTTTTACTTTGGGTATATACTCTGTACTATAAATCTCTCTGGTTTATTTTGTTAATTAGGTAAAAAAGCTACTGATGCATTTTGCGTCTGGACGTCATTGAATGGTACTTTGCAGACTTTGCACAGCACTCATGTGGTTTCATAATTAAGCTTTTTAAATTAATTAGGCCAATAAAAACAATTAAATCACAGAAAGACTTCCTGGGTCACTTAATCCAAGTTCCTTCTCACATTAAATAAAGTTTTCAGAGAGAATATAAGTGTCAGTATGTTCAGGAGATTTCAAGGTCTTGAACAGAGAACAAGGTTCTGAAATTATGCTTATCAAACTTTTGAATGCTTTACAATTTTGAGGAATGCCATTATAACTATTTTGCTAAAAAATTATAGTGTAGGACTATGGAGATAAAAGATGTTTTCATATAAATACATGTTGTGTTTGTAAAAGTTTATGTATAAAGTCAAGGAGACTAGAGACAGAACAACCTAAAATTTCCATTTGGATTGGTGCAAAAGAGATATCTGAAATGTTTTCTGGCCCTGGCTAATGAATTGAAGGGCTTCATAGTATCACACAATGAGTTTGGGTTCTCCTTCTTGGCCCTGACCTGGGGCACCAGTTCTTTGTGTTTTCATATGACACTGTAGCAGCCCTTGCTGTTTCATTCACATTCTGTCAGTTCAGGCTGCTTTGTTCCCACACAAGCACAAGGCCTGCTAAACAATGCTCAGGGACTCTGAGATGATGACAGTTATGATGATGGTTCGGACGACAGCAGGATATCCGTTCTTAAAGTTTTAGAATTTTAAGAGTAAATATCAGTTATCTGGTTCATTTTTGTAATTTTATAAGTTGCAAATATTCAAAGACTTGAGGAATTTCTCAAGCAGGAAGAGCCTATGATGTTCAATTTACTGTATGCACTGCAGCTTGTTGTATAGAAATGCAAATTCATAGATTAAAATGCAATATATTATGTAATATTTAAAAATATTTCAAGCAATTGATAAGAAATGGAAATATCACATGTTTTGCTCACACTATTTTAGTCATTGCAAATACTAAGAACAATCTTCTCTTCAACTTTCTTGAGATTTTAAGATTTTAGTTAAGAAGACATATACATTAAGCTGTCCAAGAAGCATGCATTAATGGATTGAAACAGACCACAGTTTTACAGGTCCTCACAGTTTCTCAAGTTTACATAATGGATGCTAAAACTAAGATGGTCTCCTCTGACCTAAATAAACCTGAAACATTAATTCTAGTAGAAATTTCCACTAAAAATAAACAGCAAGGAAGTGAAGAAAGAATGCAGTCTTTGTTAACTATAAATACATTATGCTAGAGTTCCAAACCCAGAACAGAATAATGTAGTCCAAATTAAACAGAAAAAATGCATTTCCCCACAATGAAAAAATAACTCAGGAATAATGCAGTTAAGGGATAGATATAGTTCCTCATAATGTCAGGGCAATTTCAAGATTTCGTTTATATTTGCTACATTAATGATTGAAGACTATTGTCACTTTCTGTGTCATTTGTATAGCCTTCAACTGAAATAATTAAAAGATATAATATTCAAATTAACACTATAGAACAGTGGCAATATGACAATTATTTCAAAGGCCACCTATGGGCTTTTTTGTCCTATTTAACTGATGTATATATTATCATTGTTTTTTTTTTTTAAGAGAGAGAGAGAGGTTTTTTTAATATTTATTTTTTTGTTTTTGGCGGACATAACATCTTTGTTTGTTTGTGGTGCTGAGGATCAAACCCGGGCGCACGCATGCCAGGCAAGTGCTCTACTGCTTGAGCCACATCCCCAGCCCCTATCATTGTTTTTAATTGAACAAGGGACTTTATAAAGATTTTTTGTGTGTGTTTTGTTTCTTTGTTTGTTTTGTTTTGTTTTTGATACTGGTAACTGAACTCAGGGACACTTGACCACCAAGCCACATCCCCAGTCTTATTTTGTATTTTATTTAGAGCAGGTTTCTCACTGAGTTGCTTACAGCCCACCAGCCTCCCAAACCTCTGGGATTATAGGCATAAGCCACAGCACCAAGCTATTTTTGGTGTTATTTCTTGTAGGAGAATAATAGCAAATACAGAAATATGATATCTATTCATGGTTACACGGTATCTATCTTCTTCAGATTCAGATTTACCTCATGATAACAGACATTGGTTTGAAGAAATACTGTGTGATTGTACTTCTGTTTTCTAATTGAATCTTCCTACTGTGAAGCTGCTGCTTTTATTCCTATCTTGCTAAAAAGGAAACTGAGGAATGAAGATTATGTGATTTACCATTGGTACCTACTCAGGGAAGGCATCAATCACAAATCATACTCATATGCCAATTCTGAGTCCAGTACTATGATGTACTATTAAATAGTAATGCCTCTTTTGATAACTAACTGTACTTGCCATTTTTCAGTTTGGTACTTTTAAATCTCTCTATTTAATTATCCTTATAGACATTCTGTAAAATATTGAAAGTCATGCATCAAAAATTTTTTTTTTAAAAAAACATAGTGCTAACAAATGGTGAATGTGATTAACTGAATCTTTTTATTTGACTCAAAATTTTATCAAGTACCATATATTTGATACAGAAAGAATGACCAAACTATTCCCACTTCCTCCTCATCTCCATACTTTTCATTTAGGCAATGCCTCTTTAATATAATTCTTAAGTGGCCAACTTATTTTTCATGAGATTTTAAAATCAGCTATCTGGATCCTAAGCATCATTGGTACTTTTAGAAATAATTTTTAAACAAAAGGTTAATTTTATTAATTTATCTTAAAAACTAAGGTTATTCTTAAGATTAATTTATGAATCATTCAAATATTCAAGTGCTTCATTCCAAATAATTTAGTCTAAAGTGGCATAAAAAAGAATCATTTAATTGTTTCTATTTTCTAATTATTACCTGTAAATAAATGGAAGATTTCAAGAAAAAAAATCATACTATCAAATGATTGAAAATTAGTCATTCTCTAGGTTAAAACAAAATAGGAGAAATTGATGTAAATACTTTTGTTTAATTTGTTGTTAATCTTCCTAAGTCAGTTGATTTTGACCCCAAAACAATACTTGGCAGTGATGAGAGACATTTCTGATTGTCAGAATTATTTTTACTGGTATCCAACAAGTTAAGCAAGTAATGATACTACTTAACTTTCTGCAACATATAGGATAGTCCCTGTAACTAAAAATTATTCAGCCCCAGATGCCAAAATGTCAGTTCTGCAATATATCTATGTCTGTGTGAATATCTGATACCTACAACAAATAAGCATACAATAAAAGAGACAATGAACTAGTCTCATCCTAGGGAGGGCTATGTATCCCATGAGCTCTTCAGAGTCACAAGAAAGCTGGTACCTAATAGCGTTTAAAAATAATGGACTTCAGTATACTAGAATGTATGTGAAGATACCATCCCTCACCAGTAAAATGGTGAATATTAATGTAATTGATTCTAACATTTATAAAATCTAAATTCCAACTTCTATATTACTCCTGGTTGGTAGGAATGTTTATATGATGAAGTGGAAAACTGAAATTAGGGATAGTTGATATGGAAAATGTCAAATTTATAGAATATATAAACTACTCACTAATTTAACAAAGATTATTAAGAATCTATTATGTGCAAAAACTATGTTGGAATTTATGGGAGTTATATCGACATTACTGAACCCAATTATCCTAAAATTGTAGCTTTTTTTTTTTCATAGAAATATCTACTAGCAACCTTTCTATGATTTCTGCTCCCTTGTGTCCTAGGATTAAGACAAAGCCTGCTTTTTGCATAAATTGTCAATTTTAATTAGTTACCTATGGTTGCTATTCAATACTCTCCCTTGTTTTCAAACTCTCAGTAACTTTTATTTATTCTAACTGATTGACCTAAAGAATTCAGTGACACATCACGTAATCCCAGAGAATCTGGAGGCTGAGGCAGGAGGATTATCAGTCCCAGGTCAGAACTTCTTAAAGAAATCCTGTCACAAAGTGAAAAAAAATAAAAATGCTGAGGATGTACTAGGTGGGCATCCCTGGGTTCCATTCTCAATATCACAATAATAGAAAGAAGAAAACTAGTCCATAACCACCATCTATACTTTCTAAAATTTCCTCTCCATGTTATTCGTAATTTTCTCAGCAACATATTGGTAACTTGTTCACATCCTGGCTGCATGCTTATCCAGTGTGAATATTCAGCAACACCCTGACTTTATTGCTCTTTTTCATCCCCATGCCATTTCTGCTGTATCTCAGCAAAATTTGAATCTACTCAGTATGACCACTTCTTACAAAATGGCTTCTTTTCCTTCTCTCATCTCTCATGTTTACAGAAATTAGTTCTAACCTTGTTGAACCTCCATCACTCATGGCCCAGCAATCTGTTAGTCTTATATCCAGGCTCTCCTCACATTCAGAATGCACTCTGCCTTAGGTTTTCAAAATGTCCACCTTGACAGTCTGCAGGTCTAGAAAAAGCTCACAGTTCATGTCAAGCCATGCAGTAGTACCCAAGGCCACGACACTTCTCACCATTGTTCTTGGTAGTTGTGATATATATTTTTACCTTTCCCATTTTTACTCAAGAGAATTTTAGTTTCTCTTCCTGCAGAAAAAGTGGTGGTTGAATAAAACTAATCAAAATGAAGAGCTGGGAATGGTGGCACATACCAGTCATCCCAGCAACTTGAGGGGCCAAGTCAGGAGAATCACAAGTTCAAGTCCAGTCTCAGCAACTTAGCAAGATGCTTTCTCAAAATAAAAAATAAAAATGGGGGCTGGGGTTGTAGCTCAGTGGCAGAGCGCTTGCCTACCATATGCAAAGCACTGGGTTTGTCCTTAGCACCACATAAAAATAAACAAAATGAAGGCATTCTGGAGCTGGGTATATAGCTCAGTTGGTAGAGTGTTTGCCTTTCATGCACAAGGCCCTGGGTTCAATCCCCAGCACCAGAGAAAATAAATAAATAGAGGCATTCTGTCCATCTACAATATATATATGAGTGGGGGTTTAACTCAGTGATGATGTGCCCCTGGATTTGATCTGTATACAATAAGTAAATATATAAATTAATTAAATAAAATTATGAGATTGAATTAACAAGACGAAATACTATTACAGATATTTGTAAAATGTGCTGAAGTTTGATAGAGGTATACTGAGACAATTGATGAAATGCATAAAAATAAGAACTTCAGGGAGAAGCATGAATTGCCTGTGGAAGGGCTGAAGAGCATACTTCCAGATATTGACCCTGCACTGCCACCACCAATCCTTCAGGCCAGAGCCCCTATACAACTTCTGTCTTTCAAACCACCTGCCTCTGGTGTTGGAGCCAGGCTTTAATGCTTTGATTAGTTGGCCCTTTGGGAGAGCAAGTAGGGTGATGTTTTTGATACTTACATATACTCTTCTAATATACAACCAACACTGGTTCTTCTTTTTTTTATTACATTCTTTCACTTAATCTATCATTTTACCTATTCTTGCATAGCAAAAATAGTGGATGATACAGATGCTGAATAATTCTTGTAAGTAACTTGCCATAATTCTTATAACAGACATCATTGCCTTAGCTTTTGGACTTCTTATTATATTTTCCAGAGCATATTAATTTGTTCTCCTGGCAACAGTCCTCTTTAAAACGCTACTGGGCTTTTTTTTTTTTTTTTGGTCTTTGGAAGCAGTGATGGCTTCAGCTCGCAGCAATGGTGAAAGGGAAGTACTGAAGTATTGTCAAGTGAACTTCCTATCACTGATGGGCCATCCATGCACACAGGCTATGGGGCAGTGAAGCTAAATGGTAGAGTAAGCCTTTTGGGGAAAATTCTAGGTGTTTCCTTCTCTCTTTTATTATAAGTATAATATTTTTACAGACTTACTGGAGGATTAAAAAGGATTTTCTCTTTTGGAAAAAAATTCAGCTGTCACAATCTCCTTCCCTTCCCATTCAATTTTCAATTTGAATTAAGCTCTATCATTGCATATGGGCTCCTATTACTATTCTCAGGAGAAAATCCAAGAAGGATTAAATAAAGTCCATCTGGAGCTATCAGATGCTAGACTACACAGCTACACTGAAGGAATAAAGATCTTAAGGCAAAGAAAAGTCTGAGAATCTCTCCAGGCTCTAAGTGAAAGACATTGATCAGACAGGCGAAGTGAAGATAGCTGTCTACCAGGTAAAACAGTAAAGACAAAGCTAGTCAGAAATTTGACAAAAATGCATACAGAAGAAAATGCACATTTTTGACTACAGATGACAAATTATGAAATTAAACATTATTAATCACATATAAATATTCATGGATAAAAGGACTCATACATATATTTTTTCAGGATCCTGATAAAGACAAATTAAGAACTTCAGATAGAATTAATTAACCTCCAAACACATTCTTTCCTACAAATGAAAATATTTGGGTTTCCAAGGTTAGTTTACCAAGCCTCCAGGAAATTGATAATTTCTTCATGCAAATTTCCTTTAGTAAATAGAAAAATAAGGAAAGCTGTGAATAATCTAGATTCATTTTTGTCCATATGGTAATATTTTTGAAACTGCAATGCATTTTATTGTTAATGTGACAGGAAAACATCCTGTTAGAGTTTGACATTATTTTTTCTTTAATAATGGTGTACTTTCCAATTGAGTGACATCTTAGGTTCAATGAACTATCATAGTATTTAAACTAATATAATATTGAAACCTGTATTCATTTCCTGTTGTTCCTTTAACAAATTACTACAAACTTTTGAAGCTTAAAGTAACAGAAATGTATTATCTTAAAGTTCCACAAGTCAGAATTCCAAAATAGGTCTCATCAGACTAAAATCAAAACATCAGTAGGGCTGCTTCTATTCTTGGAGACTCTGGGGGACAATTCTTTTTCTTGCCTTCTACATCATTTAAGGGATGCCCACATTTCTTAGCTCATGGCTGCCTTCCATTCTCAAAATCTGTAACATCTGGTTGAATTTTTCTCATATTACATCACTCTAACACAATTCCTTCTGTCTCCCTCTTTCATCTTTCCAAGATCCTTTTGAGTACATAGTCCATCTGGATAATTCAGAATAATCATCCCATCCTAAAGCCAACTGATTAGCAACTTCTATTCCACCTGCAATATCAATTATTTCTTGCTGTGTAACATTATACACACACACACACACACATATATATATATATATATATATATATATATATATATATATATACTTTTTATACCTTGGAAATTATAACATGAACATCTTTGAGTAGAACCATTATTCTGCCTATCATAAGCTGGATAAGGCTAGAATAAGAAAGTATTGACTTAAACTGCATGAATGTATATGAAAAAATAGTAAATGTAATCTTAAATCAATTATGGAACTGCATAATATGTATAACATAGCTCATAAATGAATGAAAGTGTGTATATCTTAACTAGGAAGTTATTTTGAAAATAGAAGCGTGGTTCAAATAGTAAAGTTTATTAGTATAACCCCCACATCATTAATAGATCAACAGAACACATAGAGATTTAAATCAATGCAAGCCAGGTGCAGTGACACACGCCTATAATCCCAGTGACTTGGGAGGCTGAGGCAGGAGGATCACAAATGAGACCCTCTCTCAAAATAAAAATTAAAAGTAACTTGGGATGTAGCTCAGTGGTAGAGTATCCCTGGGTTCAATCCCTAGTATCTCTCTCTCTCTCTCTCTCTCTCTCTCTCTCTCTCATACACACACACACACACACACACAAATAATAATAATAAAGTAAAAAAAGATGTAAGAATATGTGCCATAACATGTAACACTAATTCATGATTTTAAAAGTATTCCTGCTAATTAGATGAGAATACAGTTTTCTTATGACAATTACTATAGCATGCATCCTACTTTTAAATATGATATCATAAATTTATGTTACCGTTTTTACTTTATTTAATTTATTTTTTAACATTTTAAATTTATTGTAAATTGCTACATACATACATGAAACATGTACATATTCATGGGGAACCATGTGAAGTTTTGACACATGTATACATTTCCTAAATAAAAATGTGCATTTCAACTATTGAAATGTGTTATTTGGGTAGGTCTCTTTCTTTTATTCTCTAAATTAGATAAAAAGCTGGCAACAAGAAAATTCTTAATGTGGTGGAATGAATTTTTAATAGAATGTGTTAGGTTAATATAAAAATTGACAACCAGACTGCATGTCTGCTCTCAATTAGTTGTCCTACAGGGAACTAAAGATTCTAGCAATACATTTGAGGTAGAAAAATTGAAGAAGAGATATAGGAAGTGCAATTTTCAAAACATTTCTGAAACACACGAAAGAATATTCAAACAGATGAAATATTATGCTATAATCATAGATATGAAATATTTAGTAATATATATTTTTCAATGAATTCAATGTAGATTTTTTAAATGGTCAAAATAAAACAATAATTTAATGAAACTAATACTAATACTCATGTGAAAGATGAGGTCCTCTATAAGTTAAAATATTTTAAAGAAAGGGACTGAATTAGAACAAGATATATGCTTTTATATTTATGTCAAAATGGATTCTACTATCATGTATAACTAAAAAGAACCAATAAAAACTTTCAAAAAAGAAGGATACATTTGGGAATGTATACCTTATCAGTACTGAGACTGGCATAAATAGGATATATTTAGAAAGATGAATGAGAAGGGATTTATTAGAGAAATCAGCTCACTCAATTGTGGAGGCCAAGAAATCCTACGATAGGCCATCCACCAGCTGGAGAACCAGGAAAGCCAGAAGCATGGCTCAATCCAAATCCACAGACCTCAAATCCAGGGAAGCCAACTATGCAAATCTCAGTTCCAGGCCAAAGGCCAGAGAGCACAGTAGCCACTGGTGTGAATTCTGGAGCCCCAGAGCTGAAAAACCTGGTGTTCTCATGTTAAGAGCAAGTGGAGAAGGGGATCACAACTTCAGGAAAGAGAGCAAGGATTAATTCTTCCTCCATGATTGTGTCCCATCTAGGCCCTATTCCATTGGATTGAGCTTACCCATATTGAGGGCAGATCTTCCACACTCATCTCACAGTCCCAGAAGTGAATTTCCTCAGGAACACCCCACCCTATAAACACACCTGTGGACAGCCCAGTCATTTTAATCAAATGCCAACCACCCAGATTTCATATATATATATATAAAACATTAAAAAAATGGCTGGGGACATGGCTCAATGGTGAAGCACCCAGCAATCCCTGGTACTGCCCCCCCACAAGATACAAAAAAGTCAAACAATAGATATTTAATTTAGTAAACTACATTTATGTGTTATTCTGATATACCATTTAAAATTAAAAGTTAGAAGAACAGTTTTAAAACTTAAAATATAAGTCATAATATATTGTTTCATGAAAATATCATTACCTAAAATATTACTGTACAATCTCATTAGTGAAGTATAAAATATGTGTTTATCTGTAGATATGTGTTCATTCATCAGGATGGCTATGCATATAAATTGACTGAAGATAGGCAAACCAGACATATATTCCTGTTTTCATTGCATAGAGTGGGATTAAGTTTCTCTGTGGGATTTTTATTTTTAATATTTGTTTTGTAAGTGTTCTTTGAGATTTATTATTTCTCTTAATTAATGAAAATTTTATTATTTTGATGAAATATTGAGTGCATAGAAAATGCTTAAACTTTAAATTAAAGCTTTAAAAATACTTATAAAAAAGTCAGGCACAGTGATCCATGCCTGTAATACCAGCAACTTGGGAGGCTGAGACATGAGGATCACAAGTTTGAGGCCAGCCTCAACAATTCAGCAAGGCCCTAATTAACTTAATGGGAGACCTTGTCTCAAAATAAGAAAATAAAAAAGGGCTGAGGATGTAGCTTAATGGTGAACTGCCCCTGGGTTCAATCCCCAGTACAGGAAACAAACAAACAAACAAAAAAAAAAAAACCAAACTTATTTTGGAAAACAATGTAGGGCTTATCATTTAAAGTTTCTATAAACAAAATTATAATAAATGTACATGTTTGAGTTTATACTCTGATAACTTATTTTCTCTATGATAATTTTTGCTTACCCATTTTTTCTCATTTCTGTTATTTCTTTTTCTTTTTTTTTTTTAATTTTTTATTGTGGGTTGTTCAAAACATTACAAATTTATTGACATATCATATTCGACACTTTGATTCAAGTGGGTTATGAACTCCCACCTTCACCCCATACACAGATTGCAGAATCACATCAGTTACACATCCATTGATTTACAAATTGCCATCCTAGTGTCTGTTGTGCTCCGCTGCCTTTCCCATCCTCC
>NW_026000170.1:4749894-4759174 GCF_001458135.2 Marmota marmota marmota | reverse complement strand
TGTATGCTCTGATAGGAGCAGGGTCCAAGAAGCAGCCTCCGCAGGCTCCGTGGCCCTGGGCCAGGGCGGTTCCGGGACGGTTCCGGGAGCCGGAACTCGGCAGCCCCGCGCTCGGTGTTCGCTCCGATAAGCTCAGGTTCTAAGAAGCACCCAGGCGCTGAACCCTAGCAATCTGTCTGCAAGCCGCAGGCGAATTGCAGCCTGAAATTACCTGATCTATGGCTGAATGAGCTGTGGTCAGTCGAAAACAGGGAAGGTGACGTCAGTTTACCAACATGGTGGCTGCTGGCCTCCTCTGTGGTCTGACCGGTGTGGAGAACCGAGATGGACCGCTTCCTTCCCCTGTCTCGAACCCAGAATTCAGCCCTGAGTACGGTGCTTGCACGGCTGGCAGAAACTGCAGCGCTGTAACCCTGCGTCTCTATCCCAGCGCGCGCTGCAGACTCTAGCCGCGGGGCGATTTGCTGAATAAGCTGTGTTACCCTCCGTGCGACAAACCTCTCGCGTTTGAGTCCCCGTAGCCAATCCTCATGCGATGGAAATCCTTCCTCCAGGTTCCGGAGCACCCCACTATTGCTGGAAATTCCTAACAAGATATCCTTTAGCCGTCCTGACTTGTCATACTCCCACACAGTGAAGCAGCACACGGGGGCAATGCACTCCCCTCGCCGCCATCTTCCTTCTCCCTTATTTCTGTTATTTCAATGAATAAATATCACAACAACTTTGCTAAAGAATACCTGTTGACTGCCTGACTAGATGAGCAGGATACATTCATTTTCAGTGGGTTCTTTGCTCCAGTGATATCTAACATGGTCAGATTCTGAGTGAGGATACAAAATTCAAGTACAAAAAGCATGCACGTGCATGCACGTGCATGCCGCGCGCACACACACACACACACACACACACCTCAACCAAATTAGAAATGTCTAGTAAATACCAGCATGTAATTATGAACTTTTGGTTTTAAGACCCTGGAGGAGAACAAACAGTGACAAACAGACCTGGCCTCATGAGTCCTTTTTATACTTGCAGCCACGAATAGCTGAAATCTGCATCACATTCACCATGCAGCATCTGAGGGTACACTTTTCAACATTTTATTGCTGCTAAATTTCCCTATGTGTAAAATATCAAATTAAAAGCAATATAAAAATGCATGTGGTTCTTTTGGGTATAATAAAATGAACTCATGAAGCTGAGCCTTATTTCTCTGCTTTGTGAACTTTGGCCCACTTTGTTTAATGATAGCTTGAGCTTGGAAGAAGAGTTTATCAGGACTTCCAGAAAAATCTCTTTCTCTTTTACTTTGTGGCAGAATGTCATATGGGTTGCAATTAGATGAGTAATTAAACTCACCTAATAACAAACTTGGTAGCCATCCAAGCCGTTGGCCTCATATGCCATGAAACTTTCCTCATCATAGGAAGTAAAATATTTTCCAACCCAAATTTTGCTCCATGGAATGACCAAGTTTAGAGAAAGAGGTTTAACTAACTGGGAAAAGAAAAAAAGAAAAAAGAAAAAAAATTCTCAGAAATACTTAGCTTCCAATTTGCAATGAAAACCTTAAAGAATACAAATCCCTGAAAATATGCAGCCACATTGCTTATCACCACCATACAGGCATGGGTCTGTAGTTCTCAGCCTCAAAGACTATTTCTCTGTTTTCCGCCACCAGCTTTAGGAAATCCATACATCATACTCTTTTACATCTGCCAGGTTTTCTGTTGAGTATTGTGGCTCCCTCTGAAACCACAGGTTGATTACCTCCTTGTGCTGAAGGTTTAGTAGTTCAAAGCTTTCTTATGTTCTATACCCATCAGTTTGTTTCACACAGCTGGGAGGTTAGGAAAATAGTCACAATTCCATATCATTGCATCTTTTCAAAATTCTTTCCCTGGTTTCTCTTTCAAAACAAAACAAAAGCCGGGTATGGTGGCACATGCTTGAAATCATAGCAATTTGGGAGGCTGAGGCAAGTTTGAGGCCAGCCAGCCTTAGTAATGCAGTGAGATCCTGACTCAAAATAAAACATAGAATTATGTATGGGGAGATACAGCCCCAGCTTATTTTCTTTTTAAATTCTATCTCAGTGGTAGATGGACCCTAGGTTCTAACAACAATTGTACAAAACTCAAAAATACCCTGTTTCTTCCCACCTTAAAATTTCTGTATTATAGCTAATTTTTCCTTGCCGTATTTCATCATGAAGCTGACATGGCATTTCTCACTGTTTAAAAAAAAAAAAAAAACAAACAAAACAAATGCATAGGAACAGAGAGGAGAGGATAGTCTGGGGACATGGGCAACTGAAAAACATCTCACATTTTAAATTAAATTAATACTTATTTCAATATTGATTAATATCAACTTAATGCTATGCTACCTGTAATACCATTCCTATCAGAAATATGAAAAAGTGAGACAAATTAAATAAATTGTTTAAGGTGACAAATATAAAAGCTGGAACTTGAAACTTCCTTTTTAATTATGATTTGGTACAACAGGCATTAAGTGGCATGATGGAGGTTAGGCATCAAAAACCTTTTTCAAGAATACCTGGCACATAGTCAAGCTGAAATTTATAGCTCACCCTGTGTTATGCTCGAATTCGGGACCCCCAAAGACTACCAGAGACCCAAGAGGTAAGCAGCAAAGAGGTGTTTATTGCGAGCTAGCTCGGTCCTCCGCACGCACACACAGCAACTGGTGACGCTGAGAGGCCCCGAGCCCAGGGTTTGCAGCATTTTTATACATTTTTTGGAGAGGGCAGGGACTTCACATACATCATAGCATCCCTTAGCAAATCATCACACACTACGGGAAAATCAAATAACAACTCTAAAACATGATTAGCACATTCACTGGCAGGAACAAGTTGGGTAGGGGTGATTGGTCAGTGCAAAAGGGGTATTTGTTTGAACTGATTGGTTTAAGCCAAGAGGGGTGTACGTGCTGAACTACATGGTTTCCCAACAGGTTATCAACTACCATAAACTACTGGGAGGGTCATCTGGCATCCCAGGTATTTCCCTGTCTCATGCTGATTGGTGGCTGGTAGGGGGTTGCTATGGATCTCCTCCTAGCCTGACTGAGTCAGGGACACCGGGCTCAGCAGATCTCTCCTGTTATTTGTAGATAAACAACTTAGCAGGGTGGGAATGTGCCTAGGAGTGCTCTGTGGGTTTTTCCAAGGACAAAGGTAATGTCCCTTCCTTGGACAGGCTTTGCTCTGAGGTAGAAGCTGGTTTTTCACCTGGTAGCTCACAATCTTCTATGCAGGGATACCAGATGCCATCTCCGCCCAGGTCTGCCACACCTCACCCTATCTCAGATGCACAAAGGCTTTTGAAGGCCCACCCTCCAAAAATGTTGTAAGAGCAGGACTGTGGGCGCCCCCCCCCTCCTGTAGCCCCACCCACAGTGCCTCCAGCCTTTCCTGGCCCCATCTCTGCTAGGTGTTCCTGGTTCAGGAAGTATAGGGTTTCCTCTTGCTAACCCTTTGTTTTTCAGTTTCTTCAACACAGTCAATTTTTCTTTCATTCTTTCTTCTTGGGAGGAATGACTTTTGACTTCATCTCCAGGCACATAGAAAACTCAATAATTGCTTGATGAGTGTTATCAGTGATTGCTGTTATTATGTGATTGTTAGTATTATTAGAATGAACTTGTCAACTGGATTTTTTTAACCTCTGGGTTATTTTTGCCATTCTAAGCTATGTTCATAAATCTTTGCTTTACCAAAAAAGTTTTTCTTCTTTCTCTTACTGGAGAAAACTCCCAAACCACCTTTAAAACCTAGCTGAAATTTTACTTCCTCTGTGACTTCCCAAAATGATTCTAAGATTACCATTTTTCTGTATGGCTCTGTGGTCTCACATGGTAATATATCAGAATGGTGTATGTAAACACAAGAGTCCTTTACTAATTTGTGCCTCCTATTGGAGGTAAATGGGCTTCCCTTTGGCATTAGAAATACGAAGACTGTCTCTAACCAGTACAGGGGAAACTTTTTCTTTTACTGCATTTGTCATTTTGTTTGACTTTTTATTGATCTGGAGTTTTTTTTCTGCACGGTATACAGTAGATGTATTGAAGACATATTTTATTAATGTCAGTGTGAACCTTCTTCTAATGTTTGGAATTGACCTAAAAATCAATCCATGTCTCTAAAACAAGACTTTGTAGTTACTTTAAGGATGGCTTTAAAATTATTTTTAGTGATACTTCAGAATAAATATATTTTCTCCCCAAATACAAAAGCCACATCACTTGCTCTAGCACAGCCTCATCCTCGTGAAAATATAATTACCCATGTGATAATAAATACCAAATGTTTAGCTTTGGGTATATGTTTTGTTCCTTGCCAAGGCTCTGGTATAGTATTTGTTAAATTGATTTTGCTCAATTCTACTTATAATCCTAATCTTATCTGAAATATATTCTACCTTGTTGACAGAACAAAGAGTTATGTCTAACTGATAGAAATCAGGTTGGAAAGTATTTTTTTAACATTATTGTGAATAAACAAACATTCAGGGCTACAAAGGAAGAAATAAGAAAATAAAATTCATTGAATTAAATACTGAGTATCAGAAATTATGTTCAAGATAAAATAGCCAACCAGACAGACAGAGAGGCTTTGATATCTCAAATACTATGATTTAGCATTGCCATAGAAACATGATTTTTTGAAATGCTAGAGGAAATCTTGTTGAATTTTCCAAAGACCAAAGTGCAATATTCCCTCGATTTTCATGGTAATCACCTTTTTGAGAATTTAAAGTGTATTAAAATAATGCAAAATTATTAATTGTATGTACAATGAAATTACAGTCCCAATGTGAATGGTTGAAGGGCAGCCCTTCCTTCCAGATACAGCTCTCAGCCAGGCCCGTGGCTTGGCCAGCCTTTGGCCTCTTTGGCCCCCTTACCAGGCACACTTAAGCCATGTGCACGTACTTTCAGAGGCCCTGGTTTAAGCTTGTGGTAGCTGTAACAGATTTTTATTTTTTACTTCAGACATTACAACGTCTTGCCACAGGCTTGAAAATTTTTCATTATTTCTTGCCATCGGCTAGAAAATTCTTCATTACATGGGAGAGTTTTGCCTTTTGTAGGACAACTAGCATCACAGGCTCTGTACATTCAATTTCAGTAGCTCCTCCCATCATAACCCACTAAAAATGATACACAGGTCTCTATAAAACACACTTCACCAATTGATAACACATCCAGGGAGAACTACTTTAATCTCACTCCAGGGGGTTGGTTGTCAGGAAGGTCTTTAAACAGGAGAACAGCTGTGTCGTCAGGTACCTTGAACTTTATCAAGAACTCTGCCTTGCCTCTACTGTGGCCTCAAAACATCCCAGGCAATTAGCAGAAGAGATTTTGCTATTCCCAATTTAAAGACTAGGAAGATAAAGTGACTTATCTTAAGTCATGTGACTGGGGAGTTTCATAGCCATGATAGGATCCCTATTATTTTGAAGAAAGATTTGGTCTTATTCTGTTTCCTTATCAGGTACTTTCTTTTTAGCATAAACTACTCAGATTTGATGATTAGGGATTTCAGGGTCTGGTTCACCACATAGTCCACTAGGAAAGATCTATTTTGACTCGCGCTGTTCTCTAATTTCCAATCTTGTTTGTAGGTGTTTTAATCTGATCAACCCAGCTTGCTCCTTTAGAACCCGATATCCCCAATTATTAACAACCTGAAGTCATTAATGCAGTGAACTGATGCAGGGGAAAACTGTTCTTCTATTTGGATTTCTAGAAAAATGCGGCTGTGGCTGTGATTTCACATTTGGCTGATAGAAAGTTAGACTGCTGCTGATTTGATCCAGTTAGAGTAAGATTTATGAGCCCATCCTTATTTTAATTTCACAGTCCTCTTATGCCAAATTTTTCCTGAAAAAAAAATGTTTTCTTTTCCATATTTGGATTGGTATATTGCTTACTCACTACCCTGGTTAAATTAATTAATGTGATTATTTTTCATTCATTCAGTTTATTGTTGCTGCTCTTTTAAATTTCACTCCTCCTAAGCAGCCATTATTCTGGGTGATGAGAATACACATTACTAAGACATTGTTCTGGCCCACCAGGAAAGTATGGTCTTGAGAAGACAAAGGTGTAAACTGAAATAGCTAAGCAGTAACAGGGATAAGCATACAGCAAGCACATGACCTACTTTGTGAAATTTAGGAAAGAATTTTCAGAGGGAATCACAACTACCTTGACATGATAACAGTGAATTGGCTTTATCCTGATGAAGTTTCATGATGAAGGCTTTTGTGAAAAGAAGAGAATTATTTGCAAAAATATAGATTGTTCATTTGATGGATTCCAATAATTTAGTAAAACTAAAGAAGAAAAAAGTGAGAAGTAAGGCTTGGAGAATAAATAGGACTCACATCATCACTGGGTTCTATCTCGTATATTAGACAATTTGGGGCTTCCACCTTAAACCAGAATGAAATGAATGTGAATTTCAGATTTTTTTTTTTCATAAAAGTCAATCTGACTGAATGGAGGAGATTATAATGCAGAAGTTTGAGGTGGAAGAACAACTCCAAAGGCTAGTAAAATAATGCAAACAAGAGAAGATATGGCCTGATAGGAAAAGCTGTTAGTCAGCTTTTTGTCACTGTGACCAAAATATCTGACAAGAACAACTTAAAGGGGAAACAGTTTATTTGGCAATCATGGTTTCAGAGGTCTCAGTCCAAGTTTGGCCAACTCTGTTACTCTGGGCCTGAGGTAAGGTCAGAGTGTCATGGCAGAAGGGCAAGGTGGAGAAAAGCTGTTCAGCTCAAGGCAGCTGGGAAGCAAAGAGAGGGAGTGAGGAACCAGAGGAACAAGATTTAATTCCCGAGGATACAACCCCAGTGATCTACTTCTTCCAGCCACACCCCATCTACTTATAGTTACCACCTACTAGTCCATTCAAATGATTGATCCATCAAGTGGATCTATCCATTGGATTAATTGATTCTTCCACTGATGCAGTTATAGCTTTCATAATCCGATCTTTTAACCTCTGAACATTGCCTACTGCATAAAGGGGGCATTTTTAGATACAAACCATAATCAAGGGTCTTGGGCAGCAGGAAGACCAGAGAATCAAGGAGATTTAGTATTTGATTTGAAGGCTACTCTTTGAGTAGAGGAAAGGCAGACAGGGAGAAAACAGATTTACTGATTTATTTATTTTTGTGGTTGACTTAGATTGAAAGGAATGGCATTCTCTAAGGTAAGAAACCAAGGGAAAATTGGGAAGATCGGTGTTGACTTTAGTTTTGATTATATAAATTGAGTTTCAGTTGGGGAGTGTCCTGTCAGCCTTTGCATATAGTGATGTGGAGTCCAAGGGAAACTTCCTAGCTACAGATGTAATTTTGAGTCATCAGAATTTAAGAATATACCTCTCAGTTTGCAATCTCAGAGTTTATAAGCATGGCATTTGATCCCAAGTGGCCTAGATTCATATCTTGAGTCTTCCTTTTCAATTCTAATGGCCTTGGTCATAATAATGAACTTTTTTGTGCCTCAGTTTCCTCATCTATAAAATGTGTAGCATCATATTATCTACTGTGAGAGTTCTCTTGAGTTATTAGGAACATACCATTCAATAGTACTTCACCTGCAGTAATGTTTATAAATATTAGTTGTTTGTAAGAAACTTTCTGTTGCTGTAACTATTGTAATTTATGGTTATATCTCTAGTGTCTGGCATATAATAAGGCCTTGGTGATTGTTTTAAAAAATCAATAAGCTTATTTTCTATTAAGAGCCCTTATTCTGCTAGGATATCAGAAATATGCTCCAACAGTCATTCCTCCAATTTCCCTGGGGCTATACCTGAATCCCTTGATGAGTAAACAAAGATGGGTAGAAAATGATGAGAGCAACTAGCTCTCAAGATTATGTGCATGGAGGAATGTATTAGCTGGTCTTTCCTTCCAGCTGACTTTTGTTCCATCTGGATTCCCATGGTAATATTTAGTTTTTGGATTGGGCATCTCACTGATAGAGCACTTGTGTAGCATGCATGAGCTCTGAAGTTGACCCCCAACACTGGAAAAAAATGCATTCATATCTATTCTCATTTACATTCACTCATTCATTTATTATACAGTAGATACTAACTGAACTTCTATGTGCCTAACATTTTATGAACTTGGTAAATAACATAAACAAAGGTCTATGTTAACATGCCGTCTTCTATTCCTATGGTCACTTTAACCTCAGAATCTCCATCTGCTACTTTAATGCATTTTGGGGTGGTATGGAGCATATGAGGCAGCTCTGCAACATTCTGGCGCTGAGTAACCTTTGAGAGATTGTCCATGGACTGTCTGACTAGAGGGATCACGCAGGCATGTTCTCAGTCTGCATCATGCCATTCTGTGGTCTCCTGCAGGATCTTTCTGTCCTCTCACTTGCAGGCATCCCTAAGATCTACCTCTCCTTATCTCCCGCACCCCATCCCCTGCCCCTGGCTTGCCAGGACTTATTTTTTCCAGTTGCTTGAAGCACCAGTCCTGTCCACTTATTCTTTTAGACATTTCTGTATATCATGAAAATATTTTTCCCAAGCTCTTGAAACAGAAAAACCAAAGTTGTGCATGCATTTCAGCTGTCTGCCTATCTCATCTCTCATTAAGGCAGCTCACCTAGAACCACTGTTTTCATGAAAGGGCATGAGAAAAAAAAATACAGAAATATTGAGGAACTAGGGAAAGAAAAAATAAAAACCCTCATCATTTTAGCATCAAAACATTCTGTTATGAGCATATGCATAAAAATTTGAAGCATGAAAGTAGGTAATATTACTTATTGTGTTAGAGATCCAGTTCAGGTTTACCAACTTTATAACCGAGTCAATTCAATTGGTTTTATTTTATTATTTACTATTTTAGATTTTTAGAAATCCCATGGCTGTTTGAACTGTTATCTAATTTTGAGCAATGATAAATGAAATATTAATCAATATAGATTGTTGGTTTTGTTTAGTTTGTTTTTTCAGTGTCATGAATTCAAAAACCTTGTTTTGTTGACCTTTAGCAAAAGGTATTTATATTATTTTCCAATAAATTATGTCTCAACTTCAAAAAAAAAAATAAAGTGTTGATTTCTCCTTAAAATTTTATTTTATATATGCATTAAGTTCCAGTATTTCAGTAATACCATTTTTAGTTCTATATTTTACTTGTTATCTTTTTAAGTCCCATTTCCCTACCCCCTTTCATATGCCCCCCCCCCC
>NW_026000170.1:4743734-4749739 GCF_001458135.2 Marmota marmota marmota | reverse complement strand
CCCCCTTTCATATGCCCCCCCCCCCTTTTTTTAAATGGGTTCTTGCCTCTGCTACTCTGAGATTTTCTCCTTGCTTTTTTATACTTGAGTAAGTTCCCTTACCTGCCAGGTGACTCCTTAAGAGCATTTTAAATTTTGTAGCCTGTGGTTGGGTTTATATAGTCAAGTATCCTTGGAAAATTTAATTGCATGACATTTTCAATTACCTTTATGTTCTCAGATAATTAATTAAGCATAAGCCCAGTTCTGCTTTCAGAGTCTTTGCTCTAATAAGGGCCAATTTTATTCATTACTGCCCCCCTCTCCTGGGTAATCCTATTGGTTGCTCATCTCTCCATGGTAGGTGGGCCAGATACCTAAGTCAGGCAAACCACTTTCCACTAGGATGAATTATTTTTAGTGGTTCCTCTTTTGTTCATGATCAGGGAACAAGAACAGTAGCAACCAAATATAGCTTAAAGACTGGCAGAAATTCTATCCTTTTTGGGGAGAGGAAGATCCTGGGGATTGAATCTAGAGGCACTTTACCTCTGAGCTATATCCCCTGTCATTTTTATTTTTTACTTTGAGAAGAGTCTTGTTAAGTTGCTTAGGGCCTGGCTAACTTGCTAAGACTGGCCTCCAATTTGTAATCCTCCTGCCTCAGCCTCTGGGGTAGCTGGGATGGTGGGAATATGCTACCATGCCTTGCTTGACAAAAACTCTATCCTAAGAAACATTTTTTTTTAAATTTGTTTTAGTTGTAGGTGGACACAATGACCTTTGTTTTTATCTTTATGTGGTGCTGAGGATTGAACCCAGTGCTTCGTGCATGCTAGGCAAGCGCTTTACCACTGAGCCACAACCCCAGCCCCTAAGAAACGTCTTAAATACCTGGAAAAGTAGTGAAATAGCAATGGAGACCCAGACTTATGCTTTCTTAGAAGTCGCCAGTTAATTTCATTAACTGGGCGTTAATACCACCACCCTACCACCCCATCCCTCCCACCCCCACACACAAACATACTACCACCAATTGCTTTTGCTGAAATGCAGTTACTGTGTTCTCAGTCTCTAGGTAGGCTTCTCTTTCTATGAATCTATTGCTTTCCATTTAGGAGGAAAGTAAGCTATAATGACATTTCTTGGAAGAAGATAAAGCAAATCCTGAATAAAATTTTCTTAATCCATCTCCATCCACTATTGTAGTGATTTAAGCCAGATTTTGGAATTTGTTTATCTTAGTCTTCAGGAGGATTTTGATGTTTCATTTTCTCAGAGCCCATCTTTGAAGAATGCTTATGCTGGATTCAAGACAAAGTTTTTATAAAAAGGATTTTACAAATCCTCTTTTAAATTAGGAAACTGATATCAGAAGCTTGCCCAAAGTTGTAATTGTGACCAGTTAAAGTGAAGCTGGGTCTAGAACCCAAGGGGCCCATTTCAATGAGGGTAAACTCCAGAACACCAGATAGCCACAGCTCTGGGTGTCAGAAATGCAGGTGTATAATTACACCAGCATTGCCTCGTATGTTTAGCACGTGAAATAGCTTGTGGTCTCTTGGTGGAAGTAAACCGGAGTGGTGGCTCACAGGTGCGTGGTGCTCACTCAGTGGTGGCATACACAGTCCATCTCATAAAAACTCATTCCTCACCACAATTCCTGAGGTAGATTCTATTATTTCTATTCATAAATAAGCAAACTAAACTGCAGAGAGTGTAAACACATGTTTAAGGTCACACAGGCAGGGAATAGAACCAGGATTTAAACTCAGTGTGGTTCCAAGCAGGCCTAATCTCATCTGCTATTTCCTATACTATCTCTTAAGAGAGCTTCATTTATGATATTAAAAAGTTACTCCGATGCTCAATTGCTTTTCACTTATTTGGGTTCTTAGGATTGAACCTGTAGGTGCTCTACCACTGAGCTACATTCCCAGTTCTTTTTATTTTTTATTTTGAGACAGGGTCTTGCTAAATTGCTTAGAACCTCACAAAATTGCTGAGGCTGACCTTGAATTTAGGATCTCTTGCCTCAGACTCTAGAGATTCTTGGATTAGAGGTGTGCACCACCGTGCCAGAATAGTCTTTTATTTTAATAATAATTGATCATATCATTAATTTGTAGTGGTAGGACATTAGATCAAATACATAATTGCAAGGCAAGAGAAAAATGAAGGAAATAAAGAGGAGAGCTGCTCAACAGTAGCACAGATTTATTTGGGACAAACATGTGCAGGGGGGCCCAGTGGAGACTGTCTTCCCTTACAGCCTGAGGTATATATGGGAGCACGAGTCAGTGGGGGAATTTTTGTGGTTAGGCCATTGCTAGGAGCTTGTCAGGGAAGCGTCCTTTTGGTCATCACCTCTATTCTTTGAGGTGGTCACCATGCATGTCAAACCAGGTATTTTCAAGATTCCAGTCCCAGATAGCAACTTCCTTTCTTTGTATGCGGATAGAGTATTATTTGGGGTTTCTTTGCATGATGATGAAGTATTGTCTGGGGTTTAAGGTCAGGCTGATTCAAAGTGACCATGAGGTAACTCTTATTCTAAGATGAGGGATATGTTTCAAAATGACGCTGCTTGTATCAAGTTCCACCTGATAATAATAATAAAGAATCACACATCCCCAAACAAACATTCTAAAGGAAGTAACTAAGCCAGTAATGGAAAAACCCATGAAATTTATTTTAGAAAATTATTTTTAATCATCATTTTACCTTAGATTATCCATATTTTTAGTTAAATTTTAGCTAAGATCACCCAATAATTCAAAAATAGTAGCTGACATCCAGTGGCACATGCATTTGTTCCCAGTAAGTTGGGAGGATGAGACAGAAGGATTGTAAGTTTGATACCAGACTGGATAACAATGAGACCCTGTCCCCCAAATAAAAAGTACTGGGATGTTGCTCAGTAGTAGAGTACCCTGGATTTAATCTCTAGTACCACCAAAGAAAAAAGAAAATAGTACAAGTCAGTTCATTGTACTAACTTATTGCATTTTTTCCCTAGAACAACAGTAAAATCTTTTCTGTCTAAATTAATCACTGTGGGTACTGTACATGAATCAACAATCAGAAAGTATTAATTTCATCTAATCTATCTAGACACTCCATGGAAGACCAAATTATATCATCCTAGGTTCATATCAGTAAGTAGTAAGGGTTTGGAGATATTTCTTATTTTATGTTTGTGCTTTTCAAACTTAATCTGTACCAGTCCTTATCCTGGTTTTCATTTTTCATAATATAAATTGCAATTGAATAATCACATATGTGGACTCATCATGCTGAGATTTTCATACATAAATTTTTAATTTCATGATGTAAGAGGTATAATTTTTTAACATTTTTATCTAGTGTTTATTAACTACACCTGCCAGATTTTAAGACTGTTAAAAAAGCATATTTGGGAATAAGTATGATAGCTACTGAGAGAAGGTTTGATATTTCACATGAGTTTTTCACCTTATTCTAGTGACAAAGAATTTTACTTCTCATTCATTCATGTATTCAACAAATATTTAATGGGTGGCATCTGTGCCACACTCTGTATTCTATGCAATACTATGAATAAAACAATGATTCTTTACTCTTGTGAACATTTTATTCTAATGAAGAGAGACAGAAAATAAGCCATAAGCATACAAAGAAGTAAATAATAAATTTGCTAGGAGATATTAAAAGTCATCAGGAGAAGGGAAATAGGGGATGAGCACATCAGATTAGTGAACAGGTTAAACTTTAAACTGGGGTAGTACGAATTGACCTCAATGACAAGATAAAACTTTAGCAGGCTTAAGGGGCACAGTTTAGATATGGCTAATGCCTGGACTAAGAGCAATTCAAAGAGAGGAAGAAGTCTTTGTAAAAGCCACGGGGCCTGGGCATGGTTGAGAAGGAGTAAGGAGGTCAGTGTGACAGGATCCACGTGAAGGAACAGGAGAGATGAGGACAGAGGGGGACAATCGAGATGTCACACAGTTGGCTGATAATTAAAGCAGAAGAGTGACATGAGCTGACTTTCTGATCCACCTGAAGTTCTTAAAAGGACACCTTCCTTGCATTTGGGAGGGGGACATTGTAGAATCAAGGAGATTAATGACAATGCACTTATAACAGGTTCAGGTTGGAGATGACAGCTGCACCAGGTGGAGGGTGGGAAACAAAGGTGATGACAAATAATCAGACTGTGGACATGTTAAGTGGGAGCCCACATGCTTTGCCGAAGGATTGAGAGTGGATTTGGGCCTGAATCACTGAAGCAATATATCTGGGAGATCCTTTGAAGGACAGTAGATACTAAGTCTGCTACATTGATTTTAATAGCTGGTTAATGTGCCATGGTATGGGTGCATCACAGTTTGTTTATCCATTTGCTTACCAAGGGAAAGTTGCTTTTATTTTTATTAACACCATAAATAAGGCTTCAACAAAAAGGTTATAGAAGTAGAAGTAAAAGAAAAATCTGCATTGCTTAAAAGTAGTTTTGAAGCATGATTTAGCTTCTGGTTAATAATTTTTCATAAGTTCTAAAAAGATATTTCATTGACTAAAATGGCTTCATTGTTCCCTTCTTAACCAAACTTAACACAGGCCTCTTTTCCTTCTCCCTCCTTACTTTTAGATATACATGATGGTATATTATACATACATATTCTAATATGCTAATTAGGATTTCATTCTTGTGGTTGTATATAATGTGGTGTTTCACTGATGGAATATTCATAAATGAACCTAGGAAAGTTATGTCCAATTCATTCTATTATCTTTTCTATTCCCATGTCTCATCTATTCCCTTCCTTCCCCTTTGTCTAATCCAATGAAATTCTATTCTTCCCTTCCCCATTATTGTGTGTTAGCATCCACATATCAGAGAGAACATGAGGCCTTTGGTTTTGGGGGATTGCTTATTGCTCTAGCATGTTTTCCTATCTGTGTTCTTTCTAAAGGAGTTCTGAGCTTGAAAAACCAGCCTCTACCTCAGAGCAAAGCCTGTCCAAGGAAGGGACATGACCTTTGTCCTTGGAAAGACCCATAGAGCACTCCTAGGCACATTCCCACCCTGCTAAATGGTTTGTCTACAAGTAACAGGAGATATCTGCTGAGCCAGGTGTCCCTGACTCAGTCAGGCTAGGTGGGGATCCATAGCAACCCCCTAGCAGCCACCGATCAGCATGAGACACGGAGATACCTGGGATGCCAGATGACCCTCCCAGTAGTTTATGGTGGTTGATAATGTGTTGGGAAACCATGTAGTTCAGCATGAACACCCCTCTTGGCTTAAACCAATCAATTCAAATGAATCCCCCTCTTGTAGTAACCAATCATCCCTACCCAACTTGTTCCCACCAGTGAATGTGCTAATCATGTTTTAGAGTTGTTATTTGATTTTCCCGTGGTGTGTGATGATTTGCTAAGAGATGCTATGATGTATGTGAAGTACCTGCCTTCTCCAAAGAATGTATAAAACTACTGCAAACCCTGGGCTCAGGGCCTCTCAGCGTCACCAGTTGCTGTGTGTGCGTGCGGAGGACCGAGCTAGCTCGCAATAAACACCTCTTTGCTATTTACATCGATCTTGGTCTCTGGTGGTCTTTGGGGGTCCCGAATTCGAGCATAACAAGCTCCAATTGAGAAATCATGATGTCAAAGCCAAATTCCAGGAAATCTTTAATCAAGGCTATTGCAATAGGTGAGTGAGGCCAGAACTGAAGTCTGAACTCAATTCCCCTGAAACAAAAGGCTAGAGAGTCTCTAAGCATGAGATAAAGAGATCACAGACAACTGTAAAAGTAAAACTTCTATCTTCCTGGTATTAGGCAGTTTGACATTTTGCAGCAAAGCACCCACTGAAGTTAGAGCCTACTCTTCCACAGAGACTGGGAAACATGTCCTGATCTCCTTGAGGACTGTACTGAAATGAGTTATTTTCACAATAGGACTATCAATATAATTATAATTGTTTTATATATATATATATATATATATATATATATATATATATATATATATATATA
>NW_026000170.1:4705869-4742011 GCF_001458135.2 Marmota marmota marmota | reverse complement strand
AGCCATGCTTCTCTTTGTTTATATTTGCTGTATTATTTTTATTTGTTCATTAAAGGAGCCAACAGTAGATTATATAGTTCATTTTTGGAAAAATTATTAAAAAACTTTTAAATAAATAAAAACAGGCAAGAACAGTGCTGCATCCTTGTAATATTTGCTAATTGGGAGGCCATGCAAAAGTACTTCATGTTTGAGGGAAGTCATAGACATTTAGAAACAGCATGAGTCAAAAAATTTTAAAAAGACTTTTGTTGTAGTTCAGTGATATAGAATTTGGCGGGTTAATCTCAAGCACCACACATGAAAAATTAAAATTTGGATGACCTAAAGATCCAGAAATTCCAGTGCTAAATATGTATCGATGAATAATTAAATCAGAAAACTGAAGAGATACCTCTGCTTTTGTGTTTAGTGCACACATTGTTCTCACTATTAAAGCTATGGGCTCAATGTATGTGCCTATCAATGACCAAATGTGTAAAAATATTGTACTTATATATACTATTATTATTTAATTATAAAATATTTTGTCTCTTAATGTGTTATAAGAAATATGTGCAGGACTTTGCATTAAGAGAAATGTGGCATGCAGAGATTAAGTTGCAGGAACATTTGATTCACAAGTGGAAGTCAGAAATTTAGTGGGTAAAATTTTGCGCACCAGGTACTGTGTTTTGTGTAGGGTTGATATTATACTCAAAATCACATATTTTTATTTTATTGAGCATAAGACGGTCAAGAGTTTTGTTTTACTACATGGTGAGTGTATTATATTCTTCATAAATACTAATAGAAGAAATAAAATACCTTGTAAGAACAAAACTGATAATTATCTAAAAAAAATAAAAAAATAAAAAAATAAAGTTTGAGTTCTCTTACTCTTGCTGCTTCTTGGCCAGTCTGATTCCTGCAACGATATCAGTCTGGTGATCTCAAGGCAGTTTAGGGTGATCTGCTCACTCTAAGGATTCTTGTGTTGCTAAGGTCTTCATTATCTGATCAGTAGATAGTCCTGAAAAGTTCCCTAAATTATCAGATTCTCAAAAATAGTGTATCTCTCTTTACTTAATTGATTTGATGGCATTTAAATTAATAATGCACAGGTAGGTTTCCCAGGAATTTGGGCGAGTAAGGCCTGGAAGGGAGAATGGCTTAGGGAAAGACAGGCATGAAAAGTTGACAGCACTTCTGAATTAAAACCTAATTTCCTCTTCCTTTCTTTATGTCTCCTTTCTACCTATTTCTTATTCTGTCCTAACTCACTCTGAGGGCAACATTTCTCAGTACTAACTCAAGAAGTATTTTGGTGATTGGGGAACATATACAAGGTCTTCATATAGGCCCTGCACAGTTTCAAAAGTATTAAATTTTAGATTAGAAAAACTTAGGCTGTAGAAATGGTAGTAAGCTTTTACCGGAATCAAACGTCCAGGCTACTAGGTGCCAATGTTCAGGTGACTAGCACTGGTAGGCCTTGAAGAAGATAGAGGCTTGTGTCCTCAAAGTTTTATCTTCTTGAGCTCAGGGGCATAAAAGATATTTTGTTCTTGTTGTTTTTGTTTTGTTTTGTGTTTTAAGGAGGTCCTAAGGATTGAACCCAGGGGTGTTCTATCACTTAGCTATGTTTTCAGCCCCTTTTATTTTTAATTTTGAGAAAGAATCTAACTAAGTTGCTCAGGCTGGGCTTGAACTTGTGATCCTCCTGCCTCAGCATCCAAAATTGCTGATATTAAAGGTGAGTATCACTACACCTGACTAGGTTTTTGCAGGGAGGGAAGGACGCAGTGAGTCTGCAGGCTGGGCAGGGTCTTCTACAGCAGGTTGTGAGTCTCTCCAGACCATCACAATGGATTTTGACCACTTAACATCTAGCTGGGACTTCCCTGAAATCAATACATTGGGGGGGGGGATGGAAGAGGGGAAGGGCAGGAAGAAGGAAGGACAATTTTAAGGAACCCCTCTTACAGAGATAGTAGAAGCCATCTGGAATCATTATGTAAAGGTTAATTGCTCCTGATCATCAAAGATCTTAAGAAATTTAGGTTTTGTTCTCAATATTGAGTGCACCGTATACATTGTTGATCAGTAGAAATTTTTTTTTCTCTGCATAGCTTGTAAAACACACACACACACACACACACATTAATGACACTTTCTAAGGATGGTAACACAGACTTATTTAAGGGGCGGGGGTACCGTGACTGGCTAAGAACCACTGCAATGAAGTCTTTCAGTGGAGGAGAGAGATTAGATTCAAACCTTATTTCAACATCAATAAATAGGGATTTATAACCAAGGAGCAGGGTAGGTCAGTGGATGGAAAATTTTAAGAGGAAACATCAAGAAGAAGGGGTTTCTTGCTAAACTGACATGATAGGATTATTGCTGAAGGCAGGCTAGCGGGAGAAAATACTGGAGAATGGTGAGATGCCAATGGGGCAGTATTTCCACTAAACTAATTTAGCAGGATTCTTGTTCACACTGCATTATGCAAGGACAAAGAGGGAAACCTAAGAGTGGAGGTATTCAGAAGACTGAGGAGAGTCCAGGTGGTGATGCATGCCTGTAATTCCAGTGGTTCAGGAGACAGAAGCAAGGAGATCTCAAGTTTGAGTCCAGGGTCAGCAATTTAGGGAAACCCTCAGCAACTTAGAGAGGCCCTGTTGCAAAATAAAAAATAAAAAGTCTGGGGAAGTGTTTCACTGTTAAAGCACCCCTAGGTTCAATTCTATATCTCCCCCCAAAAAGTTGGTCAAAGGAGAGAGTGTTTCTCAGGTTTTTGTTGGACCAGATTGACAAGAGAAAAGTAAATAAAAGTTCAGCAACATGAATATCCCCTTTATGCAGAGAAATGAGGAAAAATCTAGAGTAAATCTCAAAGAATTGCCTTAGTCTTTAGGCTAAAATACCCTGGAATCAAAGAAAAGAATTAGGAAAGTCCCCTGGTGGGGAGGTGGCCAGGAACAAATGTGGTAACAAGAGCAGCTTGTTATGCAGATTTAAATTCATCATATCTCCCTCTACTCATCACTCTCTTCCTAGTACCCTTGGAAATGATGATTTTCTTTCTAAATGCAATTTCTTCAGAAGGTTTTCAATCCCTTCATTTTCTGAAAATAACTCATTCAAAATAATCCTTATGCCCAAGAGTAATATTTTGATCTCCTACAGTGATATTTTAGGGTGGCATGATTTGAACCCCATTAATTATGAAATAAAGGTTTTCTTTATGTGATAAATTAAGTTCAATGGTAATTTACAAGTTTACTCTAAAAGAGCTATAACTAAAGTCCATGCATGTGTAAGCATATCATATCATTCTTCCTGTGTTGAAAGAGCTGTTATCTAAGAAATTATACATATAAGTGTGTGTGTGTATATATATATATATATATATATATATATATATATATATATATATAATTAAATGTATATATTAAAATATATCTATTATTATTATTATTAAAAATCTAGATTTCTGGAAGTTGTGCCCAACTGGGTGCTTTGTGCAACCAGCCAAGTGACAAAATGTTAAAAGAACCAAGGTCACTTCTGTTCTTTTAAAGGTTACATTTGAAATCCTAGTCCTATAGCACTTTTATAAACAGGAGTCATTAAATTGTTTCCTAACAAAACTGCAAGGACCTCTTATACAAACAATAAATGGTTTGTTTTCAAAATACAAAGTTTATTTTTGAAGTAAAGGTTTATGATCCATGAATTCTCTGAGTCTCAGAATGCTTTAGGCTTTGGGAAATTCTTGTTAGAGCCCCAAAGTAGCAGCTATAAGCATTGAAGTACCCTCCTGGGTGTGACATTCCCAGCTTGATGACTTGATGGCTTAATTTACTTATATGGTGCTCTTCAAAGTGATTTTGTAGCTTTGGGTAGGAAACTGAAACCAGAGTTACTGAGCCACAAATAAGTGAAATTTACACTCATGAACACTGAAGATTGCTATAATCATTTTCAGGGTGAAAAAAATTTAACCACTGACATCAAATCAAAACTTCAAATGTAGAAGTTTTACCCAGGCTTGAAAAAAAGCCAATGAATAAAATGAGTTGAGTTCATAGGAAGAACTACCCGCAAAAGGTTTAATTAAGGTCACTTGGACTGTCTACTAAGGATTCAAATAATTTGTTTAATTTGAAGGCTTCCTAGAATAATAAGATTATTGCCTTTTGTTCTTCATAGACAATTGTTGATTCTGCATTCAAAGAGTATCTGCCCAGTGATCTCCAGTGGCATTCATTCAGAATCACTGGCTGGATCATCTAGGGTGGCACTGAAAGACAGAAACACAAAAGAGCTTTGAAGGAAAACACTCAGAGATAAAAGTAATTGCTGCTAATTATGGAGCAGAATTGAGACTAGAGCACATTCAGTCTTCTGCTTTTGGTATTACCTGGCTTTATTACTTGAAATAGAGATAGCTTGGAAAAACATCATCATGATGTTGATTTTGGAAATTACCAAGGACTGCAGTAATCAAAAAGCAGGAGCCCTATCTTTATCTGCAACTCCTATGCTCTGCTATAAATTGGGACAATGGGAAGATTGTTGCTGCCTCTGTCCTCACTTTATCTTCACAAATATGTCCTCACAAATGTACTGTGTATGCAGCCTTGAAATTGCAGACAATGCCTGGTCAGCAATTAGTGAGTATTGCTTGTGACATACTATATCCTGAAAATCTCTACCCTGAATGAAAAGCTACACGTGTCACAGTATGCTGAGGACAGTACTTTTGAGATATCATAGATTATTTTGCCTGAAGTGCTAGAGATTTAGAAGTTATCCTCAGGAAAACCAAGGAAATTTGATGAAAACCTCTTGTGAATGGAGATTCCTGCTGTTCCTAGGAAAATTATTTAGAAATTAAGGTAATTTAATTAATAAATTTAAGGTTTTTCTTTAAAGAGATAAATAGTTGTTAAACAAAATTTATTTCCTTCAGATATTATCAAGGGAAGAATAGAGAAAACAAAACTTAAACATGCCCTTAAAGTGAGAAATAAATTTGAAATCTGACTTAGAAAAAGCATAGCAATAATCATACTTTTGATAATAATTTAGAAAATTTAAGTGAAAGATACTTTTATAAGTGAACATACAGCACTCTTAAGAAGGCTGTATGGTGTATTTCAGACACCATAATTTTTTTAAACGCAATTTAGGGGAGCGACCCAGGGTCTCCCACATGGTAGGCAACACACTACTACTGAGCTATGTCACCAGCCCTTTAAAAATTTCATTTTGAGATAGAGTTGAAGCCAGAATTAAAAACAGTCAGTGCAGATAGGCAAGGATCAGACCCAGAAAAAGCAGGCCAGTCTGGGTCTGGGAAGTTGGAGAGGGATTGAAATGTTAATGCCTTCAGAGCCCTTCTGACACCCTTATCAATCTCCTGCTCCAACCTGTTGCTAAGGTAACCTGTCTCAGGAATTGTCCCTCCCTACAGGGAGTCATAAAAGTTGTTAATTAATGTGTCTTGGGCTGCTACATTTGGCCCTTCCCCCTGTCCATCTGCTTCTCACCTATTGACCGTCCCACCAGAGCATCTCCTGAGCCTAGTCAAGCACAGAAAGGCATAAGGGAAAGAGAGCAGGAGAACAAAGAAAGCCTAGGACATATAAAAAAAGGCAGAAAGCTCTCACTCCTTGGGATACCAGGATATCAGCTATGGCCCCCTTCTTCCTCCAGGGAGAATTTGTTACTCCTTTTTAAATAAACCTTGTTTTATATGCTTGCCTCAGCGTGCTTCTCTAATGTTATACTTCAACATGTGAGGAAGCAGTACCTATCTCTTATACCTATATCTCATGGTATCGAGGTCTCACTAATTTACCCAGGCTGGCCTTGAACACCATATCCTCCTGCCTCAGCTTCCTGAATAGCTGAGATTACAGGCATGTACCACTGTACCTGGATGACATCATGGAATTTTTAAGAATTATCATTAAAATATGTGGGTTAGCTGGGAAATTCTAGCAAGATTTAAAGAAGAGAATGTTATTATTTAAGCAGTTTATAACTACATAAAAACAAAACTTCTCAGTTACGAAATTATTAAATTTGACCAAAATAACAAAGTGAGGATTTTTGAATAACAATTTTAATTTAGGAGTTCTATTTTATATAATGGTAAATTATATTTCATAAAGTAGTAAAATATTAGCACAGCATGACTGAGTAAAGAAAGTTTCTTTGAGAGAAAACAGTGGTGGGCAGAGGCCAAGAAAATACAGGTTCATGTATTTTTTCTTTTTTCAAAGTAAAAACTAACAATTTTTAAATGCTCACTGGATGCTGCTTCCTCTTCTGGAAACTTTATATGAACTACAGCAACTATTTTCTACTCACAGGACAAGTCACTCCCTCAGGCTCCTTCCCTAATAGTCACAGGAGGAAACTGGAGCTCAGGAGGATTAAGCAAAATGCTCAAGTCCCCCAGTAATTGGAGAGGCAGTGATTCTATGCCCAAAAGTCAGCCATCTGGTTTCCAGATCTTACCCTTACGGCCAGCTGCACAGGAGTGTGTCCTGTGCAGTTGCAAAAGCCTTTACACCCAGAAGGCCCTGAGCTTAGTATAATCATCTGCTGATGCTGTCTTGAAATTCTAAATAAATCGTATACACAGGAACTTGGTTTTATTTTTATCTACACTAGGCCTTAAAAATCATGTAAGTGACCCTGCCTGCATTTGCAACACACTGTGTGTGTGTGTGTGTGTGTGTGTGTATGTGATAAAATATTTGATTAAGATTGCCTTAATTCTCCCCTCAGCTTGACTAAACTTTGGAAGGTCCTCTTCCTGGTTCTAGGTCCCTAACCCCCATTTTCTCAGAACACTGTATTTATTTTTGTATATATTGTGGTACTGGGAATTGAACCTAGCAGCTCTTTACCATGGAGCTACAATCCCAGCCCAGCATGGAAGGAATAGACAAATTCTAGATAGGGAAGAGGGGTGGGAGGGAAAAGGAGGGGGCAGGGGATTAGCAAGGATGGTGGAATGTGATGAACATTATTATCCAAAGTACATGTATGAAAACTTGAATTAGGTGTCAACATACTTTATATACAAACAGAGATAGAAAAATTGTGGTATATATGTGTATTAAGAATTGTAAGGCAAAAAAAAAATTAAAAAATAAAGATAGCGTTACCTTAGATTAAGTAGAGGGAAGTGAAAGGAGGGGAAGGCAGGGGATGTGGGGATAAGAAAAATAATAGAATGAAACAGACATTATTACTTTATGTATGTATGTGACTGTATGACCAATGTGATTTCACAATATGTATACTCAGAAAAATGAGAAATTATATCCCATCTATGTATGATATATCAAAGTATATAAGTGCATTCTACTGTCATGTATAACTAATTAAAACAAATAAAAAATTTTAAAAAAATGAGTTCATGGGAGTACACATACACACACCCAAAACAACAACAACAAAAGTTAGTTTATTTTCTTTTGAATAAATCAACTAGAGAGTCCATGTAACCTAAGATTCCCCTGCCCAGCTATTCAAACTTCTCCACTATTTGGTCTGAGCATACAGACTTGGTCTGTGTTCTTTGTACTACAGCAAGAATTTCAGAATAAAAGCAACTTCTGTTTGCTCATTTTATCTCATGTGATTTTCCTTTAGTATATTGTATACATCATTTCTAAGCTGAATATTTTTGCTGAATAACATATTGTCATAGCGTATTTAAGATAATATTAGGTGTAGGAATATAAGAAAATTTAGACATGAATGAATATATGAAAAAATTCCCATATTGCCTGTACATAGATTCCCCAGATGCCAGTATCTTACATAAACACACCATAATGATCAAAGACTGGGAATTAACATTGATATGATAACATTATCTAGTCTATATCTTATTTTGACCAATTCTACCACTATGTTCCTTTCTTTGGGTGCAAAAGGCAATCCAAATCACATGTTCCATTTAGTCTACTGAGTTCCCTTTAATGTATGGAATTGTTCCTTGTTTTTTCTTTGTGTTTCAGGATCTATTAATATTTACAAATTATTTTTAAATATCTTTATTGGTTCTTCTTAATTTTATAAAATAGTGGTTTTCATTGCATTGAATCAATTTCATAGTCCCCTTGTCCATACATTGTTCTTCTTTATGGCTGAAAACCACTCATTGTGTATATATACAATGATTTTTTTTTTATCCACTTATCAGTTGATGGATACCTAGACTGGTTTGATGACTTGGCTGTTGTGAATTGTGCTGCTATAAACATGGTAACTCATGTATTTCTAAATCATTCTGTCTTTAATTCTTTTAGATAGATAACGAGGAGTGACATAGCTGAATCAGATACTAGTTCACTTTTATTTATTTGCAGAACCTCCATTCCGATTTCTGTAGTGTTTGTACTAATTTACCTTCCCACCAAAAGCGTATAAGAATTTCCTTTCTGTTGCATCCTTGCCAGCATATAATTGTTGGCCATTTGTACTTTTTTTTTTTTTGAAAAAAACTGGGTATTGAACACAATGACACTTCATAACTGAGCAACGTCCACAGTCCTTTTTCTATTTTTCATATTTTTTTTGTTCTAAGAAATATTTTGTATTTGTTTTAATTAGTTATACATGACAGTAGCATGTATTTTGACACATCATACATAAATGGAGTATGACTTCTCATTCTTCTGGTTGTACATGATGTAGAATCCCAACAATCATGTAATCATATATGCATAAACAGTAATAAAGTCCAATTCATTCTACTATCCTTCCTTCTCCCATACCCCTCCTCTCCCTTCAACACCCCTCTATCTAATCCAAAGTTCCTTTATTCTTCCCTAGCTCCCCCTACCCCTATTGTGAATTAGCATCCACATATCAGGGAAAACATTCAGCTTTTGGTTCTTTGGGATTGGCTTTATTTTGCTTAGCATAATATTCTCCAGCTCCATCCATTTACCAGCAAATGTCATAATTTCATTCTTCTTTAAGGCTGAGTAATATTTCAGTGTGTATGTTTACCGTGTTTTCTTTATCCATTCATCTGTTGAAAGGTTCTATAGTTTTAACTATTGTGAGTTGAGCTGTTATAAACATTAATGTGCCTGCATCACTGTAATATGCTGATTTTTAAGTCATTTTGGTATAAACAGAGAAGTGGGATAGCTGGGTCAAATTCATTCCAGGTTTTCTAAGGAATCTCCATACTGCTTTCCATAATGGTTGCACCAATCTGCAGTCCCACCAGCAATGTATGAGTGTACCTTTTCCCCTACATACTCACCAACATTTATTGTTACATGTATTCTTGATAATTGTTATTCTAATTAGAGATAAAATCTCAGTGTAGTTTTAACTTGCATTTCTTTAATTTCTAGAGATGTTGAACATTTTTTCATATGTTTGTTGATCATTTGTATTTCTTCTGTGAAGTGACTGTTCAGTTGTACAGGGTCTTCGTAAATTGCTAAAGCTGGCCTCAAAGTTGGAATCCTTCTTTCGCATCCTCCAGAGTTTCTGGGATTACATATATGTGTCCCTAGATCTGTCCATTTGTTCCTCTTACTCCTTTTCTTCTTTAAGAGAGAATTCAGTGTTTACTGTTTTAGCTTTGTTACAATATTTGTACTTCTTCTTTAGGAAGTGTCTGTTTTGTTAATTTGCCAATTTATTGAATGAGTTTTTTTTTTTTTTTTTGGTGATGAGAGTTTTTTGAGTTCCTAATGTATTCTAGATACTAATCCTTTGTTGAGGGAATAGCTAGCAAAGATTCTCTCCTATTCTCTAGGTTCTCTCTTTCCACTGTTCCTGTGTTCTGCAGAAGCTTCCTAGTTTGATGCCATCTGTTGCATTCCACGACTAAACAAGAGACAGAGATGCATTTTTGTTTGGGTCCTGTGATGGCTTATCTGACCTTAGGGGTACATGGAAAGAGAGAGAGAGAGAGAGAGAGAGAGAGAGAGCATGAGAACATGCAGAACCCTTTTATGGAGGAGAAGCCATTCAAATGAGGCAAGCGGTCAGGTTTCAGGGGGTTGAATCTACCTATGTGATGTCTGCTGTCAGCAGATTGACTGCATCTAGGGAGGCCATGCCCATCTCATGAGCTGTGTTGGAATCATGGCAGAGCAAGCAAAGAGACCAGAGCGAGGCCCACCCAAACAGAGGGGCAATGTCAGTTCAGTCCACTTTGTGCGCTCAATGCCCATAATTCACACATAGCCCATGGCTGGCTTTTGCTACATCTCCACATTCTCATCACTCAAGGCTAAGGACTGCTATGTTCCTATGTGGCAGCTCCCGACAGCCATCCAGTTTTTGATTCTTGTTATTATTTCCTGAGTTTCAGAATTTTTTTTTGAGGAAGGCATTGCCGGTACCTACATGTTGGAGTGTTGCCCTTATGTTTTCTTTTAGCCATTACAAAGCATCTGGTCTTATTCCTAGATCTTACCATTTTGAATTCACTTTTATACAGGGTAAGAGATAGGGGTCTAATTTCAGTCTTTTACATGTGGATATCCAATTTTTCCAGCACCATATGTTAAAATATTGTCTTTTATCCAATGGAAGTTTTTGGAACCTTTGTCAAGAATCAGACATATAACTTTACCTATGTGGATTGTCTCTGTCCTCTGTTTCACTAGTTCATGTGCCTATTTATATGCCAGTACCAAGCTATTTTGTTACTGTGGTTCTGAAGTATAATTTGGGTTTGTGGGCTATATCCTCACTATTAGGGTCATACTATTCATTTTGGTAGGAATAAAAAAGGAAGTGACAATGTGTACTCAGTTCACTACATTGACAGGCAAATGATATTGACTTTTATCATTTGTGACAATGTTAACATTGATCAATTGGTGAATATAGTGTTTCCATACTGCTTTACTAATTTATCCATTAGAAATATTAGATAGCTTGTGGGGAGATATTTTGAGACTATGTGAATGTTCTGTTTATCATGAGTTTTTAGTCCACTAATTTTATCAAACATGAATGATTCTAGGCTAAAACAAATTAATTAGGTGTTTGCCAAATGGTGACATTAAACTTTCCAACATTTAAAAAAATTATTGTAAGAGATTCTACCATTTATAAAATATATTTTTCAAAGAGCAGATTTTTCTCAGTTTTTGCTCTCCTCCTAAAAATATTTTAGTTGAGAGACACAGTAAGTATGGAAAAAGGGTTTAATTAGGTGAAACAAAATTGAAGTATATGCCTATGAATGTGGAGAGACAGGCTGGGCCTCATCACTTCAGTCTTGTGGGATTTTAGGGCCTGGTTTGATTCCTCCCTCCTCATGAATTATTCATTTGTGTCAGTTGCACTTGCTTTCTGCCTAAGTTTGGTGCATCTATGTCAATTCTGCCATGTTGGAACTTTCCCCATCACCATCTAAGTCAAACCCATTGCAAATGGTATTACAGTAAACCCAGAGTCACTCAATGACAGTACTTCAGTACTTCTCTACATGTTCCAGTTCCTTGGGGGCTAACTGTATCCATTTTCTCCAGAATGACAGGAAATTGTCTGAATGCAAGAAGCACTTCTTGAGTGAACACTAGGCATTCCCTGGTGTGTATAATGGCAAGTTTTGAGCTGCCTAGAGCTGGATTTGGATTTTCTTTCCCTATCATATTGGCTCATGTCTATCTAAACACCTACTCTAACGTTGTTAGCTTTGCTTTCTAGTGAAGCTAGTTAAATTGCATACAAAATCTGTTAGAAAAAACAAATAAGAAACAATGGACAGGAGAAAATTCAGGACAAAGCTGGCATGATGTAGAGTGTCTAACATTAGCATATATCATATACAAATCCTGTGATATTAGTATTGGCACGTAAAACTAATAGGACATATACAAACTAGAGAGGAAAACAGAGATCCATTTGGAAAGAGAGTCGTTTACAAATGCACTTGTACTAAGTGATAAGCTGCAATCAAATCAGTGAGGGAAAATAAGTTTTTCACTAGACAAGCATATTAAAAACAGATAAAGTTGTATCTGATCTATACATAGGATTCTGTACATAGAATACCTACTCTGTATATAGGATTTGTACAACAATTTTCAAATTCATTGGAAACTTAAATATAAAAAAATAAAGGCACACATAAATGAAAATCGAGTGAATTCCTATTTTAAGTGGCTGTGGAGAAAATTTCATAAAGTAATGAAGATAAATTGGATTATAAACATTAGAAAAAGTTGGCGATAACAGTCCGCGCAGGACCCAGGCTCACAATATGCCCTAGTCCACTGCTCCACCAGTGGGGCAGAGACCCACCAGAGCCTACCTTTTGGCAGAGGACTGTCCCATCCGACCAGCAGACTACCAAGGGAGTCAAACCCTGCCCATATGTATCCACACTGACTTACACAGGACTCAGGTCCAGGGTAGGTCTATTCTCCCAACCCCCTCAGCCTAAGCCTAACTCACTTTCATCTTGGGACACTGCAGTCAAGGCTGGAGCCTTCCCCACACAGTAGCCTCTAACTTTTTGACAACAGATAGGGCCTACAAGCAGCTACATCTCAAAGCAGGCATCCCAAAGGGAGTGTGAGGCCCACTTTTGCAGCTCCTTCTCTGAAAGACATTGCTTCCCTCTTGGGGCACCTCAAAAATAATCTCGAGTTACCTCTGCTATTGCTGCCACTCACCTTAGATGCAATAGCATACATTGAGAGACACTGGCAAGGTCTACAAACCCAACATCAAGGTGAGGTACAGACAGTCTGCATGGGTACTACAAGAATATAGGGAAGAAACTGTAATATCTCAGACCCACACTGCAAGAAAGGAAGACACATAGACATCATGAACAAACAAGGGAGGAAAGTGCCCCAAACAAATCAGGACACTATAATAACAGAACTCATGGACAGCGAAGTTGATGAAAATGTCAGAGAAGAAGTTCAGAAATTTCATAATTAAATTGATCTGTGAATTAAAGAATGACCTAAATGAGCAAATACAGGCAAAAATTGATCACTCCAACAAAGAGATAAGAGAGCAAATACAGGTAGCAAAAGATTACTTCAAGAGAGAGATAGAGATTCTGAAAAAAAAAATACAGGCAGAAAGCCTTGAAGTGATGGATACAATAAATCAAATAAAAAAATCTCAATAGAAAGCATAACCAACAGACTAGATCACTTGGAAGAAAGAACATCAGATAATAAAGACAAAGTATACAATCTGGAAAATAAAGTTGATCACACAGTGAAAATAGTAAGAAACCATGAACACAACATCCAAGAATTATGGGACAACATCAAAAGACCAAACGTAAGAGTCACTGGGATAGAGGAAGACATAGAGTTTTAAACCAAAGGAATGAACAATCTCTTCAATGAGATAATATCAGAAAATTTTCCAGGCATTAAGAACAAATTGGAAAACCAAATACAAAGAGCTTACAGGACACTAAATGTACAAAATTACAACAGTTCTGCACCAAGGCACATTATAATGAAAATGGTTAGCATATAGAATAAGGATAGAATCTTAAAAGCTGCAAAAGAGAAGAATCAGATTCACATATAGGGGAGACCAATTCATATCTCAGCAAATTTTTCAACCCAGACCCTCAAAGCCAGGAGATTGTGGAACAACATATACCAAGCTCTGAAAGAAAATGAATGCCAACCAGCAAAACTAAGCTTTAGGTTTGATGATGAAATAAAAACCTCCCATGATAAACAAAAGTTAAAAGAATTTACAACTAGAAAGCCTGCACTATAGAACATACTCAGCAAAATATTCCAAGAAGAGGAAATGAGAAACAATGATGAAAATAAGCAAAGGGAGGGATTACACTAAAGGAAAATATAATCAGAGGAGAAACCAAGTCACATTAAATATCAAAAATAAGAAAAAATGGCTGGGAATACAAATCATGTCTCAATAATAACCCTGAATGTTAATGGCCTAAACTCACCAATCAAAAGACATAGACTAGAATATTGGATAAAACAAAACAAAACAAAACAAACAAACAAAAAAACGACCAACTATCCTGCCTCCAAGAGACTCATAGGAAAAGACATCCGCAGACTGAAGGTGAATGGTTGGGAAAAATCATATACCACTCACATGGACTGCACAAACAAGCAGGGGTTTCCATCCTCATATCAAATAAAGTAGACTTCAAATTAAAGTCAAATGTAAAGGATAAAGAAGGACACCACATACTGTTCAAGGGAACCATACACCAACAAGACTTAACAACTATAAATATATATGCCTCAAACAATGGAGCATCTATGTTCATCACACAAACTCTTCTCAAGTTGAAAAGTCAAATAGACCACAACACAATAATTTTGGGTGACTTTCACACACCTCTTTCATCACTAGATCGATCTTCCAAACTATAGAACTCAATAATAAAATCAATAACTTAGACTTAACTGATGTATATAGAATATTTCATCCTTCAATGAGAGAATACACTTTCTTCTCAGCAGCACATAGATCCTTCTCTAAAACAGACCATATACTATGCCACAAAGCAACAATTAGCAAATATAAAAAAGTAGAGATACTACCCTGTATTTTATCAGATTATAAGGGAATGAAATTAGAAATCAAATGATAAAATAAGAAAGGAAATCCACTCCAACATCTGGAGACTAAATAATGTGCTAATGAATGAACAATGGCTTGCAGAAGACTTCAAGGAGGAGATTAAAAAAAAATTAGAGGTGAATGAGAACACACATACAACATATCTAAATCTCTGGGACACTGTGAAAGCAATACTAAGAGGAAAGTTCATTGCATGGAGTTCATTCTTTAAAAGAAGAAAAAATCAACAAATAAATGACTTAATATTACATCTGAAAGCACTAGTAAAAGAAGAAAAAAAATCAACAATAAAAGCAGCAGAAGACAGGAAATAATTAAAATCAGAGCTGAAATCAATTAAATTGAAATAAAAGAAACAATTGAAAAAATTGACAGAACAAAAAGTTGGTTCTTTGAAAAAATTAATAAAATTGACAGACCCTTAGCCATGCTAATGAAGAGAAGGAGAGAGAAAACTCAAATCACTAACATATGTGATGAAAAAGGAATTACCACAACAGACACTACAGAAATACAGGAGATAATTAGAAATTACTTTGAAAATATGTACTCCAATAAATAGAAAAGATAGAAGGCATAAACAAATTTCTAGAGTCATATAATCTTCCCAGATTGAATCAGGAGGATATACACAATTTAAACAGATCAATTTCAAGTGATGAAATAGCAGATGCAATCAAAAGTCTACCAACCAAGAAAAGCCCAGGACCGGATGGATATACAGCCGAGTTGTACAAGATGTTTAAAGAAGAACTAATACCAATACTCTTCAATTTATTTTAGGAAATAGAAAAAGAGGTAGCACTATCAAACTCATTCTATGAAGCCAACATCACTCTGATTCCAAAACCAGGAAACGACACATTAAAAAAAACAAAAAAAAAAACACCACCACCACCACCACCAACAACAACAACAAAAACCCAAACAAACAAAAAAACACTTCAGGCCAATATCTCTAATGAACGGTGATGCAAAAATTCTCAAAAAAATTCTGGCAAATCGAATACAAAAACCTTATCAAAAAAATCATGCACTACGATCGAGTGGGATTCATCCCAGGGATGCAAGTTTGGTTCAACATATGGAAATCAATAAATATAATTCATCACATCAATAGACTTAAAGATAAGAATCATATGATCATCTCAATAGACACACAAAAAGCATTTGATAAAATACAGCACCCCTTTATGTTCAAAACACTAGAAAAGCTAGGGATAACAGGAATATATTCTCAACATCATAAAGGCTATCTATGCTAAGCCCCAGGCCAACATCATTCTATATGGAAAAAGATTGAAGGCATTACCTCTAAAACCTGGAACAAAAGAAGGATGCCCTCTTTCACCACTTCTATTTACCATAGTTCTTGAAACACTGGCCAGAGCAATTAGACAGATGAAAGAAATTAAAGGGATACACATAGGAAAAGAACAACTCAAATTGGCACTATTTGCTGATGATATGATTCTATACCTAGAAGACCACCAAAAGTTCCACCAGAAAACTTCTAGAACTAGTAAGTGAATTCAACAAACTAGAAGGATATAAAATCAACACCCATAAATCAAAGGCATTTCAGTATATTAGTGATAAATCCTTGGAAATGGCAACGAGGAAAACTACCCCATTTACAATAGCCTCATAAAAATAAAATGCTTGGGAATCAACTTAACGAAAGAGGTGAAAGATCTAAATAATGAAAACTACAGAACTCTAAAGAAAGAAGTCAAAAAAGACCTTAGAATATTGAAAGATCTACCTTGTTCTTGGATAGGCAGAATTAATATTATCAAAATGACTATACTTCCAAAAGCACTATACAGATTTAATGAAATTCTGATCAAAATCCCAATGACATTCTCATAGAAATAGAAAAAGCAATCATGAAATTCATCTGGAAAAATAAGAGATCCAGAGTAGCGAAAGCAATCCTTACCAGGAAGAGTGAAGCAGGTGGCATCACTATACCAGACCTTAAACTATACTACAGAGCAAGTAACAAAAACAGCATGGTATTGGCACCAAAACAGACTGGTAGGCCAATGGTACAGAATAGAGGACACAGAGACTGCCCCACAAAATTACAATTATATTAGATAAAGGTGCCAAAAACATGCATTGGAGAAAAGATAGCCTCTTCAACAAATGGTGCTGGGAAAGCTGGAAATCCATAAGCAACATAATTAAATTAAACCCCTATCTCTCACCATGCACAAAACACAACTCAAAATGGATCAAGGACTTAGGAATAAAACCAGACCCTGCATCTAATAGAAGAAAAAGTAGGCCCTAATATTCATCATGAGGGATTAGGCCCCAACTTCCTTACTAAGACTAATAAGAATCCTATAGTGCAAGAATTAAAACCAAGAATCAATAAATGGGATGGACTCAAATTAGAATGTTTCTTCTCAGCAAAAGAAACAATATGTGAGATGAATAGAGAATATACAACTTGGGAAAAAATCTTTATCCCTCACACATCAGATAGAGCACTAATCTCTAGGGTATATAAAGAACTCAAAAAGTTGAACACCATAAAACAAATAACCCAATCAATAAATAGGACAAGGACCTGAACAGACACTTCTCAGATGATGATATATAATAAAACAAGACATATATGAAAAAATGTTCATATTACTAGCAATTAGAGAAATGCAAATGAAAAACCACTCTAAGATTTCATCTCACTCCAGTCAGAATGGCAGCTATCATGTAGACAAACAACAATAAATGTATATATTTATCCTATACCCAAAGGACTTAAAAAGAGCATACTACAGGGACACAGCCACATCAACGTTTATAGCAGCACAATTCACAAAAACTAAACTATGGAACCAATCTAGATGCCCTTCAATAGATGAATGGATAAAAAAAATGTGGCATATATACACAATGGAATATTACTCATCAATAAATGAGAATAAAATCATGGCATTTGCAGGTAAATGGATGGAGTAGACGAACTCTAAATGGGGCAGAGGGATTGGAGGGGAAGGGAGGGAGCATTGGGTTAGAGATGATGTTGGAACATTATGATCATTATTATCATGCAAAGTACATGTATGAAAATATGAATTGGTGTGAATATACTATGTATACAATCAGAGATATGAAAAATTATGCTCTGTATGTGTAATAAGTATTGTAATGCATTCTGCTGTCACATATAAATTTTAAAAAAAGAGTTGTCATGATTCCATATGTATGAACACATATGTAATTAGAATTAAAAGTAAGTTATGTACTTGGAAAACATTTTAATTTATCTTAAATTTAGATGTGATACTTATAATATACAAAGCACTTCTAATAAATGAGAAGAAAAAAAATCCCTGTATCTTTCTATTAGAAGTGAATGAGAATTATGGTTATATATATCATGGAGAATAAAATACTAACAGCTATTAACCATTTAATAAGATAATCACCCTGAACATTAAAAAAGAAATGCAAAATAAAAATACAGGGAAATAACACTTCTCACATATGAAAGGCAAATATTAAAAAAAATAACAACATATGCTGCTAGCAACACTGTGGGAGAAATGAAATTGTTAGCAGCAATTCAAAGTGGTACAATATTTAGGAAAGAATGTAGCAATATCTAATTCAATTACCTATTATACTTCAATTAGTTTATTTTTTATTTTTTATTTATTTATTTTTATTTCTAGGAACTCGACACAAACCCACATAGGTTAAAAAAAGAAGAAAAAAAATTAAAAAAAAAAAAAACAACCAGATGTACTATTTGTAGTAGTAAGAGACTGGAAGCAAGCCAAATATCATCAATAAGAGGCTGAATAAAATATAAAACACAAATTAAATAATATATTATGAAACTCTAAAAAGTAAGGCAGCCAACTACCTATGTTAAGCAATGACAACTAAAAAATTTATTAAAAAATAGATAGTTTATGCAATTAAAAAACAAAATTCTATTGAAAAAGTATCAATAGTCTAAATAATGAGTGGGAAAAATAGTCTAAATATTTATTTAGTTGGTGGAATTTGCATAGTGATGAGGTGAACTATTCCATGTAATTTTAAAGTATAGCATTTTAATTATACATTCTTGCAAGATTTCCCAATGAAAAAAGAACTTTGAAAATAAGATAAAACACTGGGTCTTATTTTATTGGTTTTGTTATTTTTTTTTCCTTGTAAAAGAGATTTTTCTTTTTTAATTTTTTTTATTGGTTGTTCAAAACATTATAAAGCTCTTGACATATCATATTTCATACATTAGATTCAAGTTGGTTATGAACTCCCAATTTTACCCCAAATACAGATTGCAGAATCACATCGGTTACACATCCACATTTTTACATAATGCCCTATTAGTAACTGTTATATTCTGCTACCTTTCCTATACTCTACCATCCCCCCTCCCTCCCCTCCCATCTTCTCTCTCTACCCCATCCACTGTAATTCATATTTCTCCTTGTTTATTTTCCCATTCCCCTCACAACCTCTTATATGTAATTTTGTATAACAATGAGGGTCTCCCTCCATTACCATGCAATTTCCCTTTTCTCTCCCTTTCCATCAATTGCCCTCAGTATGCCCAGCATTGCTTCTGACAAAGTTTAAGGTAACTAACCAGGGGCTCTACCTGCCTGGGCTTACTCNAGCAAGCAGAAAGCAAATGGCGGCTCCCGCGGAGTGGATTTTCGGCACAGAAACCACAGCCCCGCCAACAATCCCAAAACACAAACTCTCCCTGTATAAAAAATATTCAAAAAAAAAGAAAAAAAAAGGCGGGGCGCACTGAGCTTTCTTTGCCTCGGGTACTTACAATCCACTGCTGATTACACATTCAGCTTCTCTGCCCGGAGCGAAGCGAAAGAGGAAGCAAATGGGAGCAAAGCGCCCGCGGCTCTGAGCATCCAAGCGTCTCTGGTTTTGTTATTTTGAGACTGTTAGATGAGATACATTTGAAGTAGAACTATCAAGGGAAGCTTCTTGTGTTATTTTTAAAAATTATTTGTCAGCCTTGTCCAATGAAAAGATCTAGAATCAGTGACCACCATAGTAGGAATGAGTACCCCGATGCTAATGTTGAAGTCTCCAAACATCACTTGTCACTAAAAGTGACAAACTGTCCACTGAAAGAAACTATGGATCTAAGTTTGAGGGTAATAAATGTATAAGATAAAACTGAAAAACATATCAGTAGTCTAATTTTTAAATTGTGAATAATTGCAATGCCTTTCTCTTAGAGCTGTAAGAAATAATTAAGTAAAATACTCCTGACATGTAAATTCTTAGAAACCTAAAATAGGGTCTGTCCCAAAGTCAGAGAGAGTTCCCTGAAATATTCACAGAAGGACAACTGGAAGGATGAAGTTGACCTGGCATTATGATTAATTTGAATATCATCTCATTTTTGTTTTTCTATTTTATAAATATTGTACAATTGATATGCAAATGATAAAAAGTTGGTGATGTTCATGTAAGAAATGAGAATCAAGTTGAGAGCCATAAATATGCTAATTGCATATGTTTTCTCTATATTTGTAAGGTATGAGTAGTATGAATAGGTTTGTGCTTATAATTAAAATAGATTTATATTTCAACTCAAACTATTGGTTTGCCCAGGTCATATACTTTCTTAGGAATCAAAGTTTTTTGAATGAATGAAAAATTTTATTATTAAGTGATGATAATGTATCAACATCATAGAAACATTGTGAAGAGTAAAAGAGAAGAATGACTCAAGAAGAGTTCCAAGGGCATTGTAGGTGTTAATAGAAAGAAATGATTGGAAAACTATTTTTTATAATTTTAAATAATGCTTTTTGAATAATGATTATTTTGGAAATAAAAGGATATAATAATTCACTAAAATTATTTTTCACCATTTATACTCATGCTTTTATGATTTCTTTAATTCAATAAATGTAACTTTTAAAAGAGCAACTTATTTTTTCTTCTAAGAAGGTGAACTTGCGAAACTAGAATAAAAGCCAAATTTTGGGCTATTACCTTTATCTTTACAATCATACTGCTTATAAAAGAAGGCAATGGAGATAAAAGCAAATGTGGCAGTGAAATTGCTCCTTTTACCCTTCACAAAATGATCACTGACTTAAATGCTATATATTTTTAACAATAATTTTAAAAATAAGCTGTCCTTGGAATATTTGGCTTTCTCAAAAACATTTGTCCTCATCATATTTGCAAGTTCTTCTTTTACAGTATCTGCCATTTCAATACATTATTATTCATCAAGGACCAGTTTTGGCACAGTTGTGTGAGAGAGCTAGCATGCAGAATTTTCTATTTGATGGTGGCACAATGGAAAATTAAACTGGAAAGGATCCATGGCTCAACCTCTTCCTATTAGCATTTTTTCCCCTCTTCTCTTGTTTCCTAACACCTTGGCATATCCCATCCTTTCCAGCAAATGGAGCTGCTAATATGGAGGGGGAAATGATGGAGCAATTTAATCTCAAAGAAGTATATTTGCTGATACCAGCTTAAAACCCAGAATTAGGAAACATTGAACATACACAGATAGATGCACAGCATATCATAAGAAAAATCATCTAAAACATAAACTTTGTAGGTATAGAAGGTATTAAAATATATAATAGGATAATATATACAAATTTGAATAAAATATACTATTTCATAACCAAATATATCTCCCTGCAACACAAGATGAACAAGAAAATTTGCTGCTCTGATAAAAAAAATCACAAAATAGAGGGAATAAAATAGTCAAGGAATTACCTCTCCAATATCATTCATCCAAGATGGACATAGGGGAATTTATTTCTAAATTTATGGAAAATTTCCCTTTTTAATGAGTTTTTCCAGAATAAAAATGATGAGGCATTGTTAGCAAATTTTTATCATATGACAATCTTTAGTGACAAAACCTAATAGTGGCCACCCTCCTGCATACATATCCATCTTAACATAAGGCAGGTGGTGATCCTGAAATCATATAGGTACTCAGAGATTAGGTTGTGTTCTGTTTTATATGTTTATGAACTGAGCTCCATGATTCTCACTAAATGCACACATGCTTCCAATGAGTGATTTCATTTTTGTATTTAGAATTAAAAAAATAATATGAAAAAATAAATGGCCTGAAGGGGATTAACATGACTGGAGATGTGAAGGCATCAGGTTATTTTCAGTACTTCATAGGATCCACATAAATCATACTTTCAGTATGATAGCACCAGTTATCTCAGGAATAAATGTTTCTGTCATGAGTAATGGATCAATTAACTAATGGAGCTATGAGAGTCAAATAACAAAGGGCCACCAGCACCCACATGGAAAACGTTCAATAATGATGGAATTTGGTCACTAATGACGAAATCAGTTGACCTGTAAACAACAATGGCCAAGTGGCAATATTTGGAAATAGTGCTCTAATGTCCAGGGTTATGTGTATTCTAAAAATGGGAGTTTTAGAAAGTTAAAACCTAAGGAAGGAATCCTAAACATGCAACCCCAGGCAATGTGTCAAAGAACTGACAAAGTCTTTGCTGGCAGAGATCTTCCCTAAGTGCCTCTGAAACCCGCTTAGGTGGCTACCTAATCCAAATACATATGAGACTGCCTTGCTTCAGCATTTATATGACAGAGTAAATTTTCAGAATCCTCATTTGGCTCTCTTTATGACACTACATGAGGCCATTTTCGATGTTTATTATGACAATTTGAACAGTCTATGGGGTAAACGTGATTAACTATAATACCCATCTTTAATCATTCAGGTGATAAAAGATAAATTGATGACTGCTAAAGCAATTGGAAAATATTGGAGACATAAAAAGTAGCAGATCTGAATATTTGTTAAATCTATAGTTATTTCATCCATTACCATATGAAAACATTTGGCACAAATTGAGGCTAGGTAGAGTTGTTGCTTCATCCTGTCAAGATGTTTGTATAAATATCACTCTGGGAGGAACTCATTAATTATTTCCTTTCCTTCCATTTTATGATTATATATAAGAAGTCACTTTGGTGAAACATTTTTTCTTCCCTTCATTATGCATACATAGACACATGCAGAAATTATGCTTTAGTAATTACAATTCGTTTTTTTTTTGCATCTTATTATAAGCTTCCCATAATCTAAATGCTTTGAAATATGAGTGTATAAATATTTTTATGGTTCAATGTGAAGTCATTAAGGTGTTAAAATATTTGGAAGTATAGTCCTCAGAAGGGCAGTTTGAAATTTATACCACTTTAAATGTCACAATACAAAATAGAATGTCACTGAATTTCATCACAAGGCAACAAATAACATGGATTTAATAATCCAAGTGATATGTATTTAGCGGTAGACACTTATTTTATCTAAATAGGTAAAGTTGTCTTTCATGCAAACAAAACAAGAACAATTTATTTGTTTCTTCTCTAATATTTAACTTAAGCTGGTGTCCTTTCAAATACAAATTCAATTGAGAGTCCTAACTACAGCTGACTGCAGCATATGTGGTAAAATACTAAATGTCAGAAGAAATGGTCATTGGGAAAATATTTATCCACATTATTATGTACATTCATAATTTTCTTTATTTAATTAGAAGAGTCTATTAATTCATTAGATTTTATTATCCCTTCCATTCATTGTGTCTTCAGTATTATTTTTGATGTTACCATTAAATCAATTTGTAGTTGATACAGGTAAAAATTATTAGCAGATTAAAAACTCGTTTCAACAAATTTTTATTTTAACCCTCTCATAAAGCTAAAATACTTTTGAAAAGCTCTGATTAAATTAGATACACTGCCTAAGCCATGCCTCTTCCTTTGACCTAGCATGTCCACCTGTATCTCTATAGACATTGTCTCAAGAACTACAAGGAAGAGAACAACTTTAAGATCAGGTAGATTTGCATGTTTCTCAGTTTCTCTTTCTTCCAAAATCAAGTACTACACTTTTGGTTCCTAACCTGTAAAATGGGGAAAATAACTTCTGATTTGGCAATTTAAAATACTAAACTAATGCACTGCCTTCACAGAATACTGGGAAAACTTAAAAAATTAAAACAGATAGCAAGGCTAATGTCAACAATTAAAGAATACACACATGATTGTAGTGGGGGTGTGTGCTGCTTTCATAGTTGGAGATCTCAAAGCCACAGTGAGAAGCTGTTTCCTCTGACTGAAGGCAACTGAATACTGAACACAAGCCATGTGAACAAGAGCTGAGATGTTACTAATCAGGAGGGAACTTTCTACCTAAGATCAGGAAGATGGCATTCACTTCTTATTCAGCAGTACACTCAATGCAATTTAATGTAGCAAATAAAAATTATAAAATGCATGTGGTTTGTAGAAAATGGATGATCAAAATTATTCTTTACATAGAAAAATTCCAAGGCTCTATAAAAAAGCTCTTAGAACTAATATTTGTGTTTATCAAAGGTGTAGTCTATGAAGTCCATATACAAAAGCTAAGTACCTTCTTATATAACTAACACTAGCAATCAGAAATTAAAAATTACAAATAAGCATTAATTAAAATAGCATGTAAAACATATTTAAGAATTAAACCTAAAAAAGTGTGATGGATCTGTAGGCTGAAACATACAAAGTGTTTATTAAAGAAATCAAAGATTAACTGAATAAATAGAGAGATATAACATGGTCATGATTTGGAAAATCAGTGGTGCTGTCAGGTCTCTCCAAGTTGATGTGCAGAATTATCACAATCCCAGTAAAAAATTCAGGCTAATTGTTTATGGAAATCAGAAAGAGGATTCCAAAATTTAGGGTTAAAGGGAAAGAATAAGAATAGTTAAAAATGACTTTGAATATTAATTATAAGGATATAATATACTGTTTGAATTTAAGATTGACTATAATAATGAAGAAACTAGACTGTGGATGTAGCTCAATGTTAGGGTGCTTGTCTAGCATGTGCAGGGTCCTGGGTTCAATCCCTAATATAATAAATAAATTAATAAATAAATAAAAAGAAAAGAAACTATTAACTAAAATAGTCAGACATCAATAGATCAATGCAACAAAAAATTCAGAAATATACCCACACATAAGTGGTTAGTTGATTTTCAACATAGGTACAAGAGAATTCTAATGGCCAAAATATAGTCTTTTTAGAAAATAGTGATGAAATGACTAGATATTCATATGAAAATCTAAAGAAAATAAACTTTAATAGCATCACCTTATTAAAAAAAAAACTCAAAAGGGATCATAGACTTAAAGAAAAAAAAAAAAAAACCTAAAAAATAAAGCTTCTAGGAGACGAATAAAGGAAAATCTTTTTTTTTTTTCTTTTTTCTTTTTCAATACTGAGGATTGAATCCAGGGGCGCTTCACCACTGAGCTATATCCTAAGTCATATTTTAGTTTTTATTTTGAGGCAAGTTACTAAATTTTCTAAATTTCCCAGGCTGACCTCAAACATGTGATTCTCCTGCCTTGATCTTCCAGAGCTGTGATTACAGGTATGTATCAGCACACCCAGCTGAAGAAACAAGACATGGGGTGTAGAAAAATATTTGTGTGATATATATGGATTTGTGACAAGAAAATATAAGCATTCTTAAAACTCAGTAAGAAATTATTCAAACCAATAAAAGATGAACAAAGAAGATATTCATATGGTTATTCAATTAAACACATGAAAGAATGCTCAGCATCATTAGTCATTAGGCAAACACAGATTAGTACCACAATGGCATATCTGTGTACTGTACATCTTTTAGACTACATAAATTAAAAATAACAACAGCAACAAAAAACAAATTTACAAACAAAACTATCAAGCAAAACAAAGCAAGATTCTGATCTTGCCATTGTCCCTCCCTATCTGTTTAATCTGCTGATTAAACCAGCTATGGGAGGACCCAACATGGCAGTGGTCAGGGAGGCAGCGCTTTCAGTACCTCCTCAATAACGGGGTCAGAGAGAGACGCATAAATACGTTCAGATTCTACCTGCTGAGAAACCTCTAGAAAAATTCTGCTGAAGTGTGAGACCTGCTGGTGAATTTGTAGGATTATTGGAGGAGACAGTTTGCCCCAGACAAGTGAATCTGTGCCATGTGGTGCGGAGGTCCAGGCCCGCCAACTGCCGCTGCTGCGCAGCGAACAGCACAGTAGGAGGCGGTTCAGCAGGCGCGGTGTAGGGACCCTATGAAGAGGTCTCTAACCAAGCCTTCATGAAACATCGAACTGGAACCGAAACCAACCAACACTGTGTCGGACCAGAGACAGGCCAGACCCACCCCTCCCTTCGGATACTCCCGCCAGGAGCCTGGGGAGCCATAGCAGAGAGGTGACATCACCAGAATTCGGCCAACAGGATTCCTTCCCAGCAGAATCGGCTTTAGCAGGTGTGTGATTCCCACCCTCATCAGATACATACAGCTGGGAAAACTCAAAAATCTCCACCCAGAGCTCTGTGGGCGTGACTGTAGGGGCCGAGAGAAATGGAGGAGACTCCCTACCCCCAACTCCTCCTACCGCCAGCAGTATGGACTTGACTGTAGGGGCCAAGGGAAGCAGAGGGGATTCTCGATCCCCAACCCCCCTTACCACCAACAGCGACACCCAAGGTCTTAGCCACCAGTTCCCGGGAGCGTGCCCACCAAAGGGGTCCGGAAAAATTAAACTGCCGGTGAATTAAACTGTGAATTAAACTTTAATTAAACCAAATTAAACTGTTGGATGGATGACAGAGAGAGTGCTCAGTCTTTCGGGAAATAGGGCACGCAGTGGGGCTGCAAGTGTAATCAGATCCTTGGAGAGTGCCTCCGGTGAGCGGGGGTCTAGCTGGCTGACAGGAGGAAGGAGGGGAGGGGCAGGAGAAGAGAAACGGCTCTGGACTAACAGGATTGAGAGACTCCCAGGAGCCGCCTTACAGGGATTGCTGTCGGCACATACGGGGCAGAAGCTCGGCTCGGAGGGCACAGCTCCGCCTACTGGAAGAGAAGAAAATGGATCTCTAAGACTTCTTTTTTTTTTTTTTTTTAATTTCTATTTTATTAGTTTTTTTCTCCCCTTTTCCTTACTTCTTTCTTTCCCTTTTCAAGTTTTATTGTTCTTTCCATTCTCCTCTATTCTATCTCTCTCTCTTTCTTTTTAAGAGCACCTTCCTTCCCCTACCCCCCAACTTTCATCCCAAGCATTACGTCTTCCATTACGTGTAACTGTCTAGATGCAAATAAGTGATCATTTTGAGGCTGTCTATAGGGCTCCTAAATACCTAGCTATTACCAAACACCCTGATCCAATCACCTGTTAATATCCCCCTTCAGTAGAGCAATCTTCCAAAGTAGCCAAGACATACTAACCCTCATACCATCATAGCACCTAACCTAAACATAAAGTCCTAAGACCAAACAACAAATCACTATATGCATACAGAATCCAGAAGCCTTTTATGAATTGAATGAATCAGCTTTAAAGCACAACATTTCTAAGCATAGTCTCCCACCACAAAGAGAGACCACAGAGATATACAAAACCAAAACAAATTTATAGGATAAAACAGAAACACAGCAGTTAAACAGAGTTGGAAAGTAACGTGAACAACATGAAAAAACAAGGGAAAAAAGGATTAGAAACAATGCAGGACAACTTAAATCTACAGGAGAACCTAGAGGCATCAGAAAAATGGACAGAGAAAGAACTCAAGGCATACCTGACTCAGATGGAATGGAATCTGAGAGAAGTCATTAGACAGCAAGTCCAAACAATGAAAGAATACTCTGAAAACGAATTGCATAAGCAAATTCAAATTGCAAAGAAGGAACTCTACCAGGAGATAGAGATATTAAAAAAAAATCAAACAGTAATCCTAGAAATGCAGGAAACCATAAACCAAATTAAAAACTCAAATGAGAATATTACAAATAGACTAGATCAAATAGAAGTCAGAACATCAGATAATGAAGACAAAGTTTATCAACTCGAAAAGAATATAGTCAACGCAGAAAGGATGTTAAAAAATCACGAGCAATCCATACAAGAGATATGGGATGTCATAAAAAAAACAAANTTCAGGGGTAAACCAATTAGGTTAACGGCTGATTATTCATCAGAGACTTTGAAAGCGAGAAGATCCTGGAACAATGTATTTCAAATGCTGAAAAATAATGGATTCCAACCAAGAATACTGTATCCAGCAAAATTAAGCTTCAGATTTGACAATGAAATAAAAATCTTTCACGATAAACAAAAGCTAAAAGATTTCGCAGCCAGAAAACCAGCACTTCAAAGCATTTTGAGCAAAATACTACAAGAAGAGGAATTGAAAAATAGTGCCCAAAACTAACAGCAGGAGGTATCTCAGTAAAGGGGGAGGAAAATAACCAAAAAGTAAAAACTAGCCAAAATAAAATAAATAAACATGACTGGAAGTACAAATCATATTTCAATTGTAACCTTAAATGTTAATGGCCTAAACTCACCAATCAAGATACATAGGCTAGTAACCTGGATCAAAAAAAGCCTCAGGCTAGCATCATTCTAAATAGAGAAAAACTGAAGGCATTCCCTCTAAAATCTGGAACAAGACAGGGATGCCCTCTCTCACCACTTCTATTCAATTTAGTTCTCGAAACACTGGCCAGAGCAATTAGACAGACAAAAGAAATTAAAGGCATAAAAATAGGAAAAGAAGAACTTAAATTATCACTATTTGTGGGTGACATGATTCTATACCTAGCAGACCCAAAAGGATCTACAAAGAAACTGCTAGAGCTAATAAATGAATTCAGCAACTTGGCAGGATATAAAATCAACACGCATAAATCAAAGGCATTCCTGTATATCAGTGACAAATCTGAAATGGAAATGAGGACAACCACCCCATTCACAATATCCTCAAAAAAATAAAATACTTGGGAATCAACCTAACAAAAGAGGTGAAAGATGTATACAATGAAAACTATAGAACCCTAAAGAGAGAAATAGAAGAAGATCTTAGAAGATGGAAATGTATACCCTGTTCATGGATAGGAGAACTAACTTCATCAAAGTGGTGATATTACCCAAAGTTCTCTATAGGTTTAATGCAATGCCAATCAAAATCCCAACAGTATTTCTTGTAGAAATAGATAAAGCAATCATGAAATTCATATGGAAAAACAAAAGACCCAGAATAGCAAAAGCAATTCTAAGCAGGAAGTGTGAATCAGGCGGTATAGTGATACCAGATTTCAAATTATACTACAGAGCAATAGTAACAAAAACAGTATGGTACTGGTACCAAAACAAGCGGGTGGACCAATGGTACAGAATAGAGGACAGAGAGACCAATCCACAAAATTACAACTTTGTTATATTTGATAAAGTGGCTAAAAGCATGCAATGGAAGAAGGATAGCATCTTCAACAAATGGTGCTGGGAAAACTGGAAATCCATATGCAACAAAATGAAACTGAATCCCTTTCTCTCGCCATGCACAAAAGTTAACTCAAAATGGATCAAAGAGCTTGATATCAAATCAGAGACTCTGCGTCTGATAGAAGAAAAAGTTGGCTCCGATCTACATATTGTGGGGTCGGGCTCCAAATTCCTTAATAGGATGCCCATAGCACAAGAGTTAATAACTAGAATCAACAAATGGGACTTCCTCAAACTAAAAAGTTTTTTCTTAGCAAGAGAAACAATAAGAGAGGTAAATAGGGAGCCTACATCATGGGAACAAATTTTTACTCCTCACACTTCAGATAGAGCCCTAATATCCAGAGTATACAAGGAACTCAAAAAATTAAACAATAAGGTAACAAATAACCCAATCAACAAATGGGCCAAGGACCTGAACAGACACTTCTCAGAGGAGGACATACAATCAATCAACAAGTACATGAAAAAATGCTCACCATCTCTAGCAGTCAGAGAAATGCAAATCAAAACCACCCTAAGATACCATCTCACTCCAGTAAGACTGGCAGCCATTATGAAGTCAAACAACAACAAGTGCTGGTGAGGATGTGGGGAAAAGGTCACACTTGTACATTGCTGGTGGAACTGCAAATTGGTGCAGCCAATTTGGAAAGCAGTATGGAGATTCCTGGGAAAGCTGGGAATGGAACCACCATTTGACCCAGCTATTGCCCTTCTCGGACTATTCCCTGAAGACCTTAAAAGAGCGTACTATAGGGATACTGCCACATCGATGTTCATAGCAGCACAATTCACAATAGCTAGACTGTGGAACCAACCTAGATGCCCTTCAATAGAAGAATGGATAAAAAAAAATGTGGCATTCATACACAATGGAGTATTACACAGCACTAAAGGATGACAAAATCATGGAATTTGCAGGGAAATGGATGGCATTAGAGCAGATTATGCTAAGTGAAGCTAGCCAATCCCTAAAAAACAAATGCCAAATGTCTTCTTTGATATAAGGAGAGCAAGTAAGAACAGAGCAGGGAGGAAGAGCATGAGAAGAAGATCAACATTAAACAGAGAGGAGAGGTGGGAGGGAAAGGGAGAGAGAAGGGAAATTGCATGGAAATGGAAGGAGACCCTCATTGTTATACAAAATTACATATAAGAGGTTGTGAGGGGAAAGGGGAAAAAAATAACAAGGGAGAGAATTGAATTACAGCAGATGGGGTAGAGAGCGAAGATGGGAGGGGAGGGGAGGGGGGATAGTAGAGGATAGGAAAGGTAGCAGAATACAACAGTCACTAATATGGCATTATGTAAAAACGTGGATGTATTTTTACATAATGTGATGTGAAGTGATGTGATGTGATTCTGCAATCTGTATTTGGGGTAAAAATGGGAGTTCATAACCCACTTAAATCAAATGTATGAAATATGATATGTCAAGAGCTTTGTAATGTTTTGAACAATCAATAAAAAAAAAGAATGTAATGATCCGTTAGAGCAGCATCTGACTGCCCTTATATTCTAGATAACACATACTGGTGTTAACTAAGAAAAAGGATTGGTTTTAGTATAACTTAATAATTCTTGATACATTTGTAATTCAGTAAAGAAATGTGCTACAAAGACAAAAAAAAAAAATAAATAAACCAGCTATGGATGGGGAAATAATGGGAAAAAAATTGTATATGTGCTGAACATGTATATATTTTTTACATGTCATTCTCCCCTAAACAATATAGTATAATTACTATTTACATTGTACTGTGTAAGTAATCTAAAAATGATTTAAATTATATGGGAGGATGTGCATAGGTTATATGCAAATAAGGTTCATAAGGGATTTGGTCATCCATGGATTGTAATAACCTTAGGAATCCTAAAACCAATCTCCCATGGAGATGACGGACACGTATACTAGTACTCCCTAAAGGAATTGGAATTCCTTGATATTATGAGGGAATGTTACATATCATAGCCCTTTTGGGAAACACTAAAACACTATCTTATAAAATTAAATATGAACTTACTATCCTGTGAGATAAGCTTGGGATTTTAGCCCCTTTTCCTGGGAAAACATGCCCAGGCAAGGTGATCCATGGAAATATGTGTTCTGCTGGGGTAAAAGAAATTGTGGAATCTAGAAGCATAATTCATACAAGGTGAAGTAGAACGCATGAGCAGAGTTAACACACTGAATTTTTTTAAAGCATAAGGATAAAGTAGTTATAAATAAAAATCAAGTGGAAATTCAACATATGAAAAATATGTAGTTAAAAATAAGATCTCAAGTATAACTACAAGGTAGAATGGCCTTAACCAGGATGAATTGTTCTAATGAACTGACAAAGGAGCAATTCTACTATTAAAGTCATTAAATTAAAAAAATTAAGATACAGGGAAAAATAATTGTAATTTTGAAAAATAATAATAGAAATTTAATGAAAAAAGATAAATTTGAAGAAATAATGACTATGAGGAACTTTCCACAAAAAAATTAAGTAAATCAGGTTTAAAATGTTTATAGATTTCTAGACATCTTATAGCAGAAAAAATTAGCATGCTTGCACATTATAGTGATATGTAAAAACATCAAAGACAAAAATAAATTGCTGACGTTTTTCTAAAGATGAGAGCAGTACACAATAAAATAAATGGAAATTAAAATGTCTTCAGCCTTCTTCATAAAAATCCTGACCTTAAGGAAGAAATAAATTTATAGTTCTAAAATTTTGAAGAAAATAAATAATATTCTAAAATTTTATGCCTAGTTCACTATCTTTGAAATGCAATAGTGAAACACAGTCTTTCTGATGTACTGAGATAGTGGGATAAAAGGTAGAAGAAAAGGAATGAAGAAAAACAATCCAATTAGAAACTTTATTCATCCTACCTCAGTCTTTTCTCATATCCTTTTCTATTTCTAGAACTTAAAATTCATATATTACCAACAAGAACTGCAATAGAGTGTTAAGAGTGTACTGAGGGATTATTTTATAGAGAAATATTATAGATACTTAAGAAATGGATTGAAAAAAGTAAATGCAAGCATGATTTGTTAGGGAAGACAGAAAAAATGAGATGAAATGAATGATTTTATGTCCAGCAATTCATTCTATCTAATTAAAAACTGAAAAGAAGAAAATAAAAGTAGTAAATGAAAATTTACAAAATATAAAGCCAAGATTTAAAACAGCAGCAACATTCTAATAAAATAATGATAACATACAATTAGTGCCTTAAACTTAACAACAAAGTGGAAATACATTCTGAATGTAGAACTCCACAAGAGTAAATATTTTCATAGTTTAAACAGACTTTAAATAAAAATGACTCAGAAATTTAAAAATAAATAGTTAGAAACATATTACAGCAGTAGAATGAAAGCCTGGATCAAAAAGTGAATTTCAGAGTGAGTAAAATTTAAGGTAAAAAGCATTATAAGATGATACCAGCCAATGATATAGAAATAAATAGATAAATCAAAAATTATGTTACATTTTTTGATCATTGTCAGAAAAAAGAGATGTCAATCAAAAGAAAATGAAATTTTATATGTTTGTTATGAGGGTGTGTACTGAGTGTAACAGGATAGTATCCCATCAGTGGAGTTAGAAAAGAAAGTATGTGTAAAGATAGAGAATGAATAGATGGATATATAGATACATAGATCTTATATGAGATGCAGAGCAAGCACTCTGTTTTTATTTGTTTTGTTTTGTATTGTTTGTACCAGGGATTGAACCCAGGGCACTTAACTACTTAATTATATCCTCAGTCTCACTAAGTTGTTAAGACTGGCTTTGAACCCGAGATCCTCCTGCCTCAGACTCCCAAATCCCAGGATTTACAGGCAGGTACCACCATGCCCATAAAGTACTCAATTTTTTTAACCACATTGGACATTCATAGAAATCATCTGTATAGGAGGCCATATAGAAAGTCTCAGAAATGTAATAGGTATCAGAGAATAGTCAGAATTACAAATGAGTTATTTTTATTTAGAATGTATGAAATAGTCTTCCTTTTGGAGAGTGATATGCATATAAATTGCATACCAAATATTGGCATCAACATAAGACATGTGTTTTAGGAACCAAAGACTTTCCTAAATCTGTTTCTACACAACAGGATGAGAGAATAGAGTCATCCCTTTAAGCAAGGACAGATGTCCTTCATTCTAGGTTATGCCAACTCAAATTCTTTATGTACTTTCATCTTGCATGTATAGAACACAATGCTATAGGATATATTTTACAACAATTCCTGTATTTTTGTTCCATTTTTAATGATTAAAAATTCTTCAATCTTCAGATACGATTTTCCTGACACTAATAGTCACTTAGCTTGTGGAAACCATACTACTAAAGATCAGTCAACTTAGAATACATAAACAAAACTATTTTTTTTTTTTTTACACAGAGCCATCATTTTTTGCTTTTTTCACAGATAGACCAATATATAGGAAAAAATAAACCATTCTCAGAGGAAAAAGATGTGATAAAAGAAAAAGAATTCATCAAAACGAGAAGCTTTTAACATGTCCATGATTCAAAAAGATCCCTAAGAATAGGTGATTCGTACAGACAACTTTTTCTTTTATAATAAAAGCGAATCTAAAATCAGTTCCTATGTTTTCCTGGCTTCTGATTCCCTCATGCTGCCCTCTCTGCTTGCTGGTCCTTCTATGGTATCTTTCTCTGTGCAAATTCTACTTGAGCTTGAAGGCTCAAGTCAAATAGTGTGTTTGTTCTCCACGTCCAGGATTTTTTTTTTTAATTGTTATTATAGGTATTGATGCATATTAATTGAACAAATGAATGGATTTTACTGTGACATTTCCACGCATGTGCATATTGTGCTTTAATTGTACCTGTCTTCCCTACTACCTTCTTTTCTCATTCCCTCTCTTCTTTCTCCCTCCATTTCCCTTCCTCTTCCATAATAGTTCCTGTTATACCTTCAGGTCATCTTTTTGTTTGTTTGTTTGTTTTTGTTTTTGTTTTTTGTTTCCACATATGAACATAACTATTTTATGTGCATACAAAAAGAAAGAAAATACACAAAGAAACATGTGTGGAGTTAAATAGGATGTGAATTTTAGTCACTGAACGTAAAGCTAGCAAAAAAAAAATTGTTGTCTGAATACTAAGTGATGAGGCTTGTTACCCAAAATAAAGTCATAGGAAATAGAATTTAGATTGGTATCACCAATCAAAATATGCTATGAAGTTGCAATGAGCCTTTATTAAACTCCAGTAAAGTGTTTTCCTTTTTTCCCTTAAAAAGCTTTATTGGAACTAGCATTTTTATGAAAGAAAAAGAGTGTGAGGAGCAAGAAAGATAGCATACTTTTGGGTGATGATGTCTAGACTTTTGTAGATTATTTGGCAATTTGGACAGGATTGGTGACCTTGCAGTATATTAGGGGGAGCAGAGCTGGTTGTACTCGGAGAAATGCCACTTGGCTGATGCTTCCAAGATTGTTTCTAAGATAAATGAAATAGGAACTATGGTAGAAACTTGCAGGGAGATAAGTTCAATGTAGAATACTTAAAATTTTGCAAGTGAGATCAACTTTGCCATTATCCAGTGTATGCTTTACATAGCATGTGTTTGTCATTGATTTTCAAAGAAGGATAATTATGTTTGAAAATTTATTAACCATTAGTACAGATCACAAATAGCTCTTTCAATTCTGGCTTATTAAGAACATTGGGCATCTTCATTTACACAGGATGACACCTGTGTAAAGGTTTGCAGTTGTCACTGGTTGATATCATAAGATACTCTTTATAAATTCAATTAGTGCTAGGACTATTTTGTTGCTGGATATTCAGAAGAAGGTGGTTTACTTTTGGGTTGATGGCTATCCCAGAAATGCAATTCTAGCTCTGTTAAAAATTGTCACGTTAATTGTTTCTGTTTCTGCTTAACAGACCATCCACAAAAGCAGCTTGGTCTATATTTAGGAAGGAGATTGATTGGCCTCCACAATCCTTTCCAGGATTTACCAACCATATCTGACTAGGTCCTCTTTTTAATTAACCCTAATCACAACTCTTCTGTCTTTATTTTAGTTATGTAGATCAACCAACTGGCATCCTTCAGGCTTTGCTTCCCTGATTTAACAACTGCGATTCTTACAGTTTCATTACTATAACTCTGCTGAGGACTGTGCCCTGAATTTCTAGTTGTTCTCAGAAGAATATCCAGAGTAAAGCTCTATCTTCCTGGAGACGATCTTCTGCTTGTCCCTCACAAGTTTTCCTTTTCCAAATTTTAGCTCAGATGTTGCGTTCTTTGCAAAGTCCCTCTGACTACATATAGACAGAGTTTGTGTATTTCTCCGATACAACCATTTTTAGCAATTATGGCTTATTGTAGTTTACATGTTTTCTTTTGATCTGCATTGTGAGCAGCTTACTTGAGAGTACCATTTCCTACACTCATGCTCCCATCTTGAAATCCCTAAACCTTAGAACTGGATAAAGTATTCATTTAAAATGCAGTTTTTAATTGAAGAAAGCACATGAAATCAGCATTCTTTTCTGCTCACATGCCCATAATTATGTGTGGAACTTCTCTCAGCCCACACACATTCATCATACCTGTACCTACAGATTTAAGACTCAAAATCAAATGATATAATTTCCATGCTAAACCTGGAAAGCATTTGCTGATGTTATGAATGGAGAGGGGTAATTTATCTCATCATTATTTGGAAATATCTCTACAACAATTAATGTTGTCATAAAAGCACCTATATATAGACATCATAGTATTATGTACTTTTTTATCTAGAGAAAAATCTACAGAAAGTACATTAAATAAAAAGTGTAGAGAAAATATTTGCAACTCAATCTTTAATTTAGTTATTTTTTTGGTGATGAATATTTTCAAATAATTTGATAAATATAATCAGATTAACAGAATATATAATTTAATTAGTTTTCATAATTTTGTAATTTAGACTAAAACTAAATCAAGTGTATCACATTGGAAAAGACTAAAAATACTTTATCTAGAATAAAATCTAAAAAAAATGCCTAGAAAACATATCAATTTTAAATTTTGTCCCCAAGAGGCAGAATGAACGGATATATTTGAAGAGCCACTGTAAAATGGCAAAAAGAAATTGAACCCAAATGCCCAGTCCTCAAAAA
>NW_026000170.1:4692814-4703801 GCF_001458135.2 Marmota marmota marmota | reverse complement strand
ATATATATATTTTTTTTTAATAAATGTTTCAAATAGAATTTCTCTCCCTGTCTTCTTTCACAATCTGACATCTGATGTCTGGTTGCAAAGAAAATGTGTCCTCATGGTCAATGTTGGCAGAAGGAAGGGAGTAAAACCCCTGTGTTTCTCTGCAGGGCTGCTACTGAGCTGGCCCAGCCCAAGTATCTCTGGATGGCAGCTTCTGCCTGCACTGTCTGCACTGGCTCTTCTTGTGACAACCAGATCCTGTCTGGCCTTTGGGCATGTGCTGGAGCCCAGCACTGCTGACAATTGACATTGTATTGTCTGGCATTTTCTCCTGTCATTGAGTTCCATACACAGCAGCATCTTCTTCCCAGCCCAGGTCGCTGGCTATCCTCTCCATGTTTCCATGTCTTCTATGTGAGGCACACGAATAAATTCCAGACTGTTGTACTAGTCATACACAAGCCATGGAAAGGCCAGCTCATTTTCCCAGGTGATCTTTATTACTAAGCCACGGCCAACCATTACTTCATTCTTCTGATACCATTTTAAACATGGCTTTAAGGAAATGTGAAATTTCTCCTAAGAACTGTATCCCGATCAAACTCCAGACTATTCCCAGGATAGCTAGACACTGAGTCCAATATTTTCACAATCCTCACATATATCTGGGTATTTTTGCGATTACAGTTCTTTAGGTTTCCTTCCCATTATCCTGGAGACTGGAAAGATACAATTTGTGCCTTTTGCATGTTTCACCAATTTTTTTTCTAAGCCACATAATGACTTATTTCTATTTAGTTCACCTATCATCACTTGTCTTCATAACTGCTGTTCTCAAACTTTATTACGTGTCAGAATCACCTGGAAGGTTTGATGAAGCACAGATTGATAAGCCTCCTTCCCAGAGTTGCTTCCCAAATAGCTGAAAAGAGTTCCTCTGAGCAGGAACCCAAGAATTTACATTTTTAACAAGTTCCAAGGTAAAGTCAATGCTATGGGTTCAGGAACCTGTGTCAGAACCACACTGTGAGAAGTACTGACTTATAAAAAGATGACATCCAAGTTCATAAACATTGCTCTTGATAGGTTAGTGGTAGTCCAAGGAATTTGTATAACTCATTTTTCTTTTAAACAAAGCCTGGCTTTCAAAACTATTGCCTTGCAAGGAGTAAAGAAGAAATAACAGTCAAAGTTGAGAAATGGCTTTGTTTTTCTAGTTGGTAATTCATCCTTCCCTTACAGCACTGAAACTCATTGATTCAATGGGAGGGAAGCCAGAGGGCAGGAAGATTTTCAGGACATGAAATATTTCAAAAAATATTATCCCTTCTAAAAATGAATGTAAAGTAAGATGGAAACTAGCAAACAACACCTACATTATTGAAACTAAGGAATGGTCACAATCTTACGCCATAATTTTTAAAAAGTGGCAACCAGGGAAAGAGAGATAAAATATAGCAACAATCAAGGCTCAGTTTCTATATCAGCCTTCTCGGAAGTGTGAAGAAAAGCTAGTGGGGTTCAATCTCATAAAAGTTTTATATTTGGAGAAAATCAGATTAAAGAAATGATTAGGAAATCAAAAGAAATGACCTGAAAACTCCTGAATAAAAACACGTCCTTCTCACTGCCACAGTTTGGCAGGCAGGACACTTCCAAGGGTTAGGATTTGTTTCCCTATGAGGAAACGGGAGAACAATGAATAGAGTTGTGATCTCTCAAAGGTAGTTATTTTTACTAAAATTAGGACTAAACAAAAATTAGATTAAATATATAACTTGAACAACATGTCGTCTATGGCAATCTCTTCCTGGAGGAAGAGAGACAGGAGGTCCAAATTTTCAATTCTCTTTGACTTTTCACATCTTAGACATGTGCCCAGAGAAAGTGAAGGAGTGAAATGGATGGAAACAGAGACTAACACTGTATCATTTTGTGTTCCTCTGTAATAAATTTGGCTGAAACCTAGCAACTTAATAATTTGGATATGATTCCCTTACAGATTTGGAAGTCAGGAGTGTGAGAACAGCTTTACTGGGTCCTTCTCACAATCTGCAAGATGGTTGTTGCTTTAGATACTTTTTCATCTGGAGTTTTGATTGAGGAAGAATCATCTTCCATGGTCATTCAAATTGTTGGTAAAATTGCTTTGTGTCTCCTACTGTATGACTGAAGCTTCTAATAGGCTGTTAGCCGGACTCTGCCTATAGTTTCTTGCCATGGGACGTTTCCACATGGCCAATTACTTCATCAAGTATGCAAGGAGAGCTTTTAGTTCTACTTGGCTAAAATGAAATCCTGTATGACAAACTTAGTCATGGAAGTGACTTCTATCACATTTGCTATATTCCATTGGCTAGAGGTTAGTCACAGGTCCTGCCCAAAATACTTCAAGAAGGTGATTATACAATTATGCAAATACCATGAGGTGGAAGTCAACATCTATCCCCCACAATTAATTTTGTTGAAAAGGATTCCAAGACACCAAAGGATTCCAAGACATCTCCAGTTCATGAGGAAAGAAGAGGACCAACATTCTCATCCCTGGAAGAAGGTATTGAAAGTAACTGAAAAAGTCATATCAGCAAGCATGGCTGATCATTTCAGCTTTCTCTTAACTGTCCACTCTGCTTTCTCCAATACTACAAAAGTGTATATAACAGACATTTTAAGCCCATGAACTGAGGCTATCAGGAAGAAAACAATGGCATTCAATAAGTGGAATTGAGGGAGTGAGAAATTAACAATATATGGAGGCTAAATTAAGGTCTAGAAAAATCAAGACACCATTTAGAAGAAAGTATAATTCATATGAAATCCTCAGAGAAGAATTATGAACTTTGGAAGATTTTGCTAAGATTATTTGGAGCATAAAAGAAAAATATAAAAAAGGGAGGCAAAGAGTAGGCAGTACTTCTCAAATCTGAGTGAGAGCATCTAGAATGGCCTAGAGGACTTTAACCAAAATTGCTGGATTTAGTAGAACTGAGATGAGACCGAGTAATATGTGTTTTGTTTCATGTCTGTTTAGGGAGGGAGGGTCTTACTATGTTGCCCATGTTGGCCACAAAATCCTTGCTTCAAGATTCTCATGCCTCAGCCTCTGGAACACCTGAGACTCCAGGTATGCCATGGAGCTGGCTTGGTATACATTTCTAGCAAGTTCCTTTGTGATCTTGACCCCATTGACCCAACAGCACACTTGAAACCATTACACCAGTAGAGATTTATGTTTTTCTACACTGAATTTTGTTTTATAACAGGACAGATTGAATGCAAGTTTTCTGATTTCTGTGTCAGTCTAATGCTATAAGATGCAGGTGATTTGAAATATTATGGTAGCTGTGCATTCTGCCATTGGTCATTTAAAAATATTCTTTCATCAAAGCTTTCACAACATGACTTTGAATAGAATAAAAATGTCTACTGGGACAAAACTAAATGAAAATATGTATAAATGTACTTCGTATTTTAACTGGCATTCACAGGCACTCAATAAATGCTGCTTAATTTCCTTCTTACCTGAGTGAAAGAAGAATAAAAAAAATGGCATTGTTGATCTGACCCTAGTTATTATAATCCTGGTTCATTCATAATTGTATCACTATCTAAAATTGAAATATCAGATTCTACTAAAAATTATGTTAAAACACAGTGTCTATAAGATATGTGCCATTCCCTTCAAACACCCTTTGATACTCTTTTTCTAGCTAAATATGTTGAACTGAAGTCCAATTTGCATTATGTGTCAGAGAATGTGTCAGAGTAAGTAAGTAAAATGACTTAATGATAAAATTATCCATTATCAACTTCTAGGATCAGCCCTATTTCTGCTTATCCTGAGCACTCCGTCATAATTTAATTTGAGATCCCTTTTCACTGTGATTATGTAATTTCCTCTACCAGCCCTCTAACTAAAGTCACATCAGAAGCAGGACTGCCACTAAGAGCTGACTTATTTTTAAAGCAACAAATTATAATACAGATATAAGTGTGTAAGTGATGGTCTAATAAATTAAGGACGGTTTTTCCATGGATTGCATTCTGCCATTATTTCCCTTGGTTTTAGCTGAATAAGTGGCTGAAGGAAAGCAGTGATGAGAAGAGAGGAGTTTGATGAAGCTTAAGAATGCCAGGCATCTACAACATGGAGAAAACGAAACCTCTCCTACCTGTGCTATAGAAATTTTATGAAAATCAAATAAAATGATACACACAAAATTCTCCAGAAAGTGTCATGTAATGTAAATGTTTTGTATTTGAATAAGAACTTCATGGCTAAACAGGAAATTTTTATTACACATCAACAGCGACTACAGGTTTACAAAGGTTAAAACAGTTTAAGAGTAGAGACTAATGTGATGTATGGAGTGAAAGAAGGAAAAAAGAGGATTAAAGCAAAAGGAAGCATATGTACATGGAATAAAGACACGACAGAATATGACTAGAAAAATAATAAAGTAGAAAAATTCAGTTTAGACCAAAATGTATGTAGTGAAGATACAAATTATAAATGGACTAAATTCTTTATATTTATTAACTTTTAGAAAGCAAAATGGATGTATTCTAATGTTTAATAATGGGATAAAAATGCAAAGTGAATGGAAGAGCAAAGATAGCCCAAGCACACAGGGTTAGGAGTGAAAGGAAAGTGAGAAAGCAAGAGACAGGCTAGCGAGAAAGAAGGATGGAGACCAGGCAGAGATCCACACAAAGATTTATTTGTCAAAGCTGACAAATAGAGGCCATCTCACCATGGAGAAGAGAGAGGTCCTGAGATGTTCAGGTGTTCAGCTTTTGGGGGGTAGGGCTTTGGAGTTGTAGTTGTGGCGCTATGGGATAGGCTAGGGGTGCTTGTGTGAGGGCTAGGCGGATGGGGAATAGTATGGGATTGGCCTGGGTCAATGGCACCATGGGCTTTCCAGAGTCAAGGGATCCTGTCCTTCTGAGATTGGTTTAGGGTTATGGTTCCATGAGGTAGGTCACTAATGGGGGTGGGGGAAGTTTGGGTAAGAGGAAGTACAGGAAAGAAACTTATAAGGTGGTGGTTAACATTTAAGATGGCTGCTCAGATGTTAAATCAAGACTCTATAAGGAGCAGGTGGTAGAAGGATGTTGGAGTCACTTTATCATCAATGAGAGATTTGAATGATGGATAGCATGCATGTCATTGAGACCTTTTCTACTTGTGGTATAGTTTTTTTTTTTTGGTGTGTGTGTGTGTGTGTGTGTGTGAGCGCTATCTCATTGACCTCTTATTTTCCGCACAAACTCTAAGTTCCCCATGTTCTGAATCTCTTTTTTTCACATGGACAGTAGGATATCAGTTGTTCTTATGTCACCTTAATCCCATTCATGGAAGTTTATAGTCACTCTGATTAAAGGGTCCACTTCAAATACATATAGTAATTGTATAATTGTCATAATTTTTTAATGTCAAATAATATTAACTTTGCATTTGTTTACTTATTAATTAAAAGCAGATGGTAGAAATCTAGAAAAATTATGAGGATGCCAAAATATTTTTCTTGATTTATGACTCTCCTATGTTAATGGAAGAAATGTATTATGTAATTGAATATTAAAAATGACAGACATTATGTTTTATGATAACAATAAACTGTTCTATGGTATTGTCAGGTTTAAATATATTTAAAAATTAAACATAAATTAAATAGGGGCATTAATGTGAGGTATGAGAAAAGGAAAAAAAAATTATGATGGAAAAATGGAGAAAACGAAAACTCTCCTACCTGTGCTATAGAATTTTTGTGAAAATCAAAAAAAATGATGCATGCAAAATTCTTCAGAAAATGTAATGTAATGTAAATGTTTTGTATTTAAATAAGAACTTCATGGCTAAACAAGAGATTTTCATTACACATCAACAGCAATTACGGGTTTACAAAGGGTTTACACAGTTTAAGTTACCTTGTTCACAAGTAAAAGATCAGATAAAATAGAGATACTGTTACCTGAGATGATTAAAAAAAAAAACAAACTGGTGGCAGGTAGGTTTCAGGGTCTTTGAAAATTAAGCATGTATTTTAGGATATGCTAAAATTGAGATTCCTCTTATTTTCTCAAATGGAGATATAAGAGAAAATTTTATCAGTAAGTGATAGATTAGATTAAAATTTTCACGATTATCTTCTACACAGAGACAATATATAAAGCCACAGGGTGGATAAGAAACCTTATGCAGTGAGAGAAGTGAACAGATCAAGGAAGAGGAGAGGAATGGAGGGAAGGTAATAGGTCTAAGAGGAGAAGCTTCTGACAGAGGACAATGACTGCAATGCTTATGAGGGAGAACATCTGGATATGGTAGGGTAGGGGTCTAGAATCATTTTCTTTTAAAGAGTTTGAAGTAGGGAGGAGTGATTAATTGTGCCAAATATTGGCGAGAAATTAAAGAGATAGTGTTTAGGAGGTCTGAAGCTTATATAATGCACGGGTGATTCTACACATAACAATATAAAATTATAAGTGTAAACTATGTTGGAAAGTGAGTAATATATAGAATAAGAATAATAAATAAAAGTATATTACATATTTTAAAAAGCTGAAAAATACAAAGGGCCTCATCAAATCTGGAATGGGATAATAATAAAATTGTTAGATATAACTTCTCAATATAGCTCTAATCCTTTTTTTCCTATGTATGTTAGTAGGCTATATACTCTATCTCTTCATACTACACTATTCATTTTCTAGGAATGAAACAAAAGTATTGTTTTATTCCAACTAGTTTTTGTTGATCAGAATGTAATTATGACTGATAGTTTTTCAAAAAATGTTTCTTGCAGTTGCATAATTCATTGTTGATGTCATGAGATATGTTAAATTCTTGTCAACTATGGGAAAAATTCCACCATATCTCAGGACAAGTACATGAACTGGGCTTAATAATGTTACACACTCTTTAATTCAGCACATACATTAATCAGTTTGATATAGATGTCCCAATTTTACTGAATTATTATTATTATTATTATTATTATTAGTAGTAGTAGTAGTAGTAGTAGTAATAGTAGTAGTAGTAGTAATAGGGATTGATCCTAGGGATGTTTTACCACTGAGCTACGTCCCCACTTCTTGTTATTTTTATTTTGAGGCAGGGTCTTACTAAGTTGCTGAGGGCCTCATTAAATAACCATTTAATGAGTTGGCCTTGAATATGCCATCCCCCTGCCTCAGCCTACCTAGTCACTGGGATTATAGGCATGTGCCACTGTGCTCAGCTTGTACTGGTTTATTATTAATTTTATACCAAGTCCATGCTTTGTTTCAGTATGAAATTTTATATTTTTCTAATTTATTCATGATTTCTTCTTCATTGATTGGAGTTTTATTTTGGTTTTTCTTATAGGCAAAGTCATTCATTGATTGTATTTTTAAACAATTTAAGAACCTACATATTAATTCTACTGGGCTTTCTTTTATTATGATGATTATTATACCGAGCATTAAACAGAGGGCCTAGTACACGCTAGGCAAGGTCTTCACCACTGAGCTATATCCCAATACCTTTTCATTTTATTTTTGAAGTAGGGTCTCACTACATTGCTTAGGCTATACTCTGATTTGGGATCCTCCTGTCATAGCCTTTCAAGTAGGTGGGATTACAGGCATGTGCCACCATAGCAAGCTACTTCCTCTTAACTCTTAATGGATTATGGTTTTTGTTATGATCTGAAAGCTATTTTTGATGATTTTTATTATTTCTCTTTTCATTTTACTGTTTTTTTCTTCTGTTAATTTTTATCTGAATGCTCTCAATTCTTCAATAAACACATATAAATATGACATATGTTACTGAGAAGTCTGTTACTTTCCGTCTGCATTGTGAATTGCTCTAAGAGGTCTTCTTGCATTGCAGTGAAATAACACATTTACCAATAACCTCTGTTGGACTACTAGCAGCCTCTTGACTCCAGGGGAATTAGCAGAAAGAAGCCAGAGTCCAATAAGAAAGCTGATCCAACAATTGCTGTAAACTTATTTTTCTCTTGCAAATTTTACAAAAACTTATGCCTATGTGAAAACATATGCCTTTGTCTCAGGTCATGACAGAGGCTGAGGAAAGCCCTGGGAATCTGACACAATTCGTTAGATTGACAGCATACCCATCTCTGTCAAGAGTGGCTCCATAAGGTGGTGGGAATAGAATCCTGATTAGGTTAAAACAGAAAATTTAGGTACCACTCACAAGGATTTCACTTTGAAAGGGAGTAAAGGAACGCTTGGGATCACTAATTATTACTGAGGGAGTCAGTTTGTCTCATTTTATAATACAATTGGAGATATAATACATGTTTATAAGCATCTAGAAATGACCCATTAGAAAGGGAGAAATTGATGATGGAGTTTAAAAAGAGATGTTCCAGCTGTCAAACATTTTAAGGGAAGCAAGAAACAGGCTGCCTTTAAAAGGGAGGAGAAGCCAGGCATGATGGTGCACACCTGAAATTCCAGTGACTCAGGAGGCTGGGGCAGGAGGATCACAAGTTTAAGGCCAGCCTGAGCAACTTAGTGAGATTCTGTCTTAAATAAATAAATAAATAAATAGGGCTGGTAGTGTAGCTCAGTGGCATAGAACCCCTAGATTCAATCTTTAGTGCCTCCGAAAAATAAAATGTCACTGTCCACGCGACATTTATTCAGTTTACCAAATGGGGCCATGAGAGGATTGGAAAAAAGAACAAGCAGACACCAATATAGAGAAAGCAGGACTGGGTAGACCAAACCAAACTTCGTATGGCCATACGAAGGCTCAGCATGTCTATTATATGTTTTAATATCAAAGGGATTCATTGTAAGAAAGTTTCTTTAAAACAGAACCCAGGCTAAAAGTTTGAACAGCTCAATTACAGTCATCAGCTTATGCCCACAATTCTGCCCCAACCAGGGCAGCTGGTATTTGAACCTTAGGGCATGAACTGATAAATTTTGTGATAACCTTGGAATTTCCCCTTGAACAGGGCATTACCATACAACTGGATGGTTTTCTTGGTGCCTTTGCACTAAGAAATTCCCAAGAAAGGCATCACCTCTGTCTCTGGGCAGTTAGTTCATGGACCAGAATTCATTGGCTGCTTTCAACAGTAAAAAAATAAAAAGATGGGGTGCTGTGGGTCTGCATATTAATTGCCATATGAAAGTATCAGGGCAGGATATTGGAATGCTTCTGGGTTTGGAAGTTGTAAGATATTACATTTTTTCCCCCTGAATTTTTCTAGTTTCTCAGTCTAATGCTTGTATTGGAGATCATCCTCTGAGAGATTTGAGTACAAAAAATTAGAAAATAGCAAGATTGAGGGAATGAATCAATGAGGAATTCAATGTAGAATTGCTGAATTTGGTGCCCAATTAATGTTTATGAATCAAAATTCCAAGTGAGAACTGTCATGTTGCTTTTAGTATTTCTCCAGATAGATTCAGCTGCTTGTGTACAATTACAGAATTAATAGGTGGGTTTAACCATGGTTCAGATTTTACTGTGTGAATACACCAGATGGAAAGCTGTACAATGAGGGGTAGAGGGAGTATGCAAGAATAGGATTATAGAATTGAAAAGCAGAATCTAAGTAGGAAAAAGAAGAAAGCAAAATTCCAGGCAGCTGATGAACAATGAAAACCATTAGAATTCATGATCAGAAGGCATTGGTCAGAATATGGCTTTGTGAAAGTGATATAGTAAAAAGTAAAAAGATTAAGAAGTTGTCAGTATGTATGTAAAACCTTGCGCCTGAGAAAGATCATATACATTTTTTTTTGTAGAACTTATGGTTACTCATTCATTAGTCATTAAAGAAAACCTTAAATAAATTATAAAATGAAAGAAATGAATGAAACAGATTTGCTTGAAAATGCATTAAAAGAGAAAATAAGGGAAAAACTTAATAAATATCCAGCTCTACTGAACATATGTTATTCATGAGTGCCTGGACTTTTTAAAGCTTTCTCACAGCATTTTATATATTATTCATAGTATATTATAAATTCTCCCTGCATAATAAACTGAATGGGAGGGTGAGTGAATAAATGAGTAAATAAATAAATAAATAAATAAAGCACAGACTATTGTATCTTTAGTTTTATTTGTCATCAGAATACACATTTATCTCTTCAAGATGGCCTCGAACAGAGTGCATCACACCCTGTGTACCATGCCACTGCGCGGGTGAATAACGAGTTAGAACAACAAAAAACTATCTTGTTAGGAACTTACAGCAAAATGGGGGTGCACCAAAACCTAGAGGAAGGATTTCCAGCACCGAGGTCCGGTAATTGAGTCTCATACACGAGCCAACTGTGCGACTGGAGATCCGGGCTGACTGATCCATGCGGCCAGCCCCGCGGCTACAGACGGCGGGGAGCCACTGAGAAGCGACCAGCAGGAGGGAGATTCCTGCAGATTCTGTGGAATCCTGCCGCCTGAGCACTCATGGAGCCCCGGGCTGAGTTTGGGATTTCAGATGGGGAAGGAAGCAGGACAGCTCTATCCCCCACAACGGAAACTCCACCAAGGAAATCAGTGGCCACCATCTTGGAGAGCTGAAGTAACCACCACCACTCTCCGACAGATTGCAACAATAAAACAGGTGCGTGTTACTCAGCTCATCTCCCATACAGCGGCGAATTCGCATAAAATCTCTCCTAGGCTCTCTGGGGGAGGGATTATCAGAGCAAGCCTGCATAAAGACGAGGGGAAAACTAGAGACACCCGACCTTCAACTCCTCCTCCCATCAGCAGGGAAAAGGAAACCTGTATTGCCAGCACGGGGGGAGGGGCAAGCGGAAAAAATCAAAACAATAGAGTGCCTGGGGGTTCTCAATAGCCACCCTCCACGCCCAACAAAAGGCAGGCCCAGAGTACAGTTTGAACTGCTGAGAGGCATCACTCAGGGTAAAACTGGTCTAGCAGGAGAAACCAGGACTAGCAGGAGAAACCAGGGGACTAGAGGCCAGGCCCTCGTGACTGGGCGGCTGGAGA
>NW_026000170.1:4682486-4688728 GCF_001458135.2 Marmota marmota marmota | reverse complement strand
ACTGCTGGTGGGACTGCAAATTGGTGCGGCCAATTTGGAAAGCAGTATGGAGATACCTGGGAAAGCTGGGAATGGATCCACCATTTGACCCAGCTATCGCCCTACTTGGACTATTCCCTGAGGAATTTAAAAGAGCGTACTATAGGGATACTGCCACATCAATGATCATAGCAGCACAATTCACAATAGCTAGACTGTGGAACCAACCTAGATGCCCTTCAATAGATGAATGGATAAAAAAAATGTGGCATCTATACACAATGGAGTACTATGCAGCAATAAAAAATGACAAAATCATAGAATTTGCAGGGAAATGGATGGCATTAGAGCAGATTATGCTAAGCGAAGCTAGCCAATCCTTAAAAAACAAATGCCAAATGTCTTCTTTGATATAAAGAGAGCAACTAAGAACAGAACAGGGAAGAAGAGCATGAGGAAAAGATTAACATTAAACAAAGACGAGTGGGGAGAGAGAAAGGGAGAGAGAAGGGAAAGCATATGGAAATGGTAGGAGACCCTCAATGTTACACAAAATTACATAGAAGAGGATGTGAGGGGAAAGGGGGTAAACAAGGGAGAGAATTGAACAACAGCAGATGAGGTAGAGAGGGATGATGGGAGTGGAGGGGATGGGGGATAGTAGGGGAAAGGAAAGGCAGCAGAATACAACAGTCACTAATATGCCATTATGTAAAAATGTGAGTGTGTAACCAATGTGATTCTGCAATTTGTATTTGGGGTAAAAATGGGAGTTCATAACCCAATTGAGTCAAATGTATGAAAGATGATATGTCATGAGCTTTGTAATGTTTTGAACAACCAATAAAAAAAACAGAAAAAAAAAGAATACACATTTATGGCTTAGTCTCAGTCAATCAGATGTACTCCTGGGCTCATTTACTTTGATATAGAAAAACTAACATGAGAAAATCCAATCAGGGAGCAGTGTTCATTTTATGGCTATGCTCTTCAGTCAATGGCAGCAAGGACAGTTTCACTTTGGGACAGTGGCAGTGTCACCTGCAGCTTGAAGCAGTGGTAGCAATTTTCCAAACCCACACCATCATAGGAGAGGTAGCAATTCCTTGCAGGCAGTTCTATGATAAATTTCTTAGAAGTCTGTCTTCAGAAGCTCATTTAGAGCTTATTTCATCCCTTTATATTATCCCTTGGAATAATCTTATAATCTATGTATTTAATTCTTTTAAAATTATCTAGGAGATTCTATTACCTACAATTATGAATTCTAGCTAATATGCCACCCCTTGGAATTTGATCCAAATAAAATGGTTGTTTCTATAATTTCTGAAAAGTATTGAGATTAAAATGGAACTTCATATTAAAATATGAAGAAAATAAGAACAATAAGAATACAGTATGGAATGCAAATTGGTGCAACTATTATGAAAAGCAGTATGGGGATTCCTTAGAAAACTTGGAATGGAACCACCATTTGACCCAGCTATCCCACTCCTTGGTTTATACCCACAGGCTTAAAATCAGCATACTACAGTGATGCAGTCACATTAATATTTATAGCAGCTAACCTCACAATAGCTAAACTGTGAAATCAACCTAGATGCCCTTCAAAAGATGAATGGATAAAGAAACTGTGGTATACATGCACACTGGAATATTACTGAGCCTTAAAGAAGGATGAACTCATGACATTTGCTGGTAAATGGATGGAGCTGGAGAATATTATGCTAAGGGAAATAAGCCAATCCCAAAGAACCAAATGCTGAATGTTTTCTCTGATATGTAGATGCTAATTCACAGTAAGGGGTGGAGAGTAGAGAAGAATAGAGGTACTTTAGATTAGGTAGAGGGGAGCATAGGGAGGGGAGACAGTATGAGGGTAGAAAGGACAGTAGAATGAATCAGATGTACTTATATAACTGTATGACCAATGGGATGCTATATCATATACAAGGAGAAGAATGAGAAATTACACTCCATCTATATATGAAGTATCAAAGTGCATTCTAATGTCATGTATAACTAACTAGAGCAATTTTTTTTTTAAAGAATACAGTATGGAAGGTTTAGTTAAGAAAATTCCAAGTTCGAGGCCAGACTGGGCAATTTGGCAAAACCTTGTGTCAAAATTAACAAAAGGGTTGGAATAGAATTCGGTAGCTCAGTATAAAGGTAGTAGAGGACACCTGGGTTCAATCCCCAGTACTGCTAAAAAAAATTTAAAAAAAGCAGTGTGTCCTAAAGTATTAAAAAGTGTACATATTTATACTTGCAGGCAAATTCATATTTTTAAAATTTTAAAAAATTTGTTCTAATTAGTTATACATGACAATAGAACGCATTTTGACACATCATACATAAATGGAGTATAACTTATTCTTCTGGTTGTACATGAAGTATGATTACACCAGTCATGTAATCATATATACACATAGGTTCATAATGTTCCATTCATTTCATTATTCTTCCTCCCCTCAGATGTCCTCCCCTCTGTCTAATCCAAAGTACCTCTATTCTTCTCTAGCCTCCTCTTATTGTGAATTAGCATTCACATAAGAGAAAAAAATTGAATAATGCATGAAAATTATTTTACATATTTCCAGGAAAATGAGTGATTTGCTACAAATGGTAGCAATGATTATTAGTAGTGGAAAGCATTAAATAAAAGCAAAATGATACAAAATACTTTCCTTCTCAACTAGAGGAAAGCAAAACACAAAGCAAAGGTATCTATAGTAATCGTAGAAAATTAACATATAGCTAGGCAAATAAGGTAGACATGTAATGAGATTTGGAAGAAACTAAAATATATAAATACTTTTGAAGTTTTTGATTTATTTATCTAACTATTTCAGTTGTGGGACTGAAAGTTTATTTTTCTTTCATAAGGATTAAGTGTATAATTTAATGAGTTTTAGAAAATCATCAGATGATCAAGATATATATCCTTTCCACGAAATAGTTGTTTAAGTATATTGCTCATATAATGGTTTAGATGTAGTGTCCCCCAAAATCTTATGTGTGAGACAATGCAAGAAGATTTGGAGGGGAAAGGATTGGGTTGTAGCTTTAACCTAATTAATCCCTTATGAGATTAACTGAGTGGTAACTGGAAGCAGGTAGGATGTGGCTGGAGGAAGTGGTTGTTTTTCAGTCATCTTCTTATGGACCCCTAAAACTGCTCCTACCATATGATTCACCCAAACTTTTTAAAAAGTGAAATGTTGCAGAAATATCCCCTCAAGGACAAAGGAAACCAATAATACAAAGAGAGAGGTTTCCATTCCTGGTTAGGGTGTGAAACGACTTGCAAAATCCTGATGATTTTAAAAATTGTTCATAGATTTTATTTTTTATAAATGTTAGAGTCAGTCTGCCAAATTCTAAGAGAAAACAAATGAACTTCTTAGATTTTTAATTAGAACTGTTTTTAACCTATAAATCAGTTTGAGAAGAATTATCATTGTAGCAACATTGAGCTTACAATTCATAAACATAGTATATATCTGTAACTCTGTGTCTCCTTTTCTTTTTCTTTTTTTATTTTCATTTACATAGAGCTTCCTTAATTTTACCACATAATATGCATTTTTTCTGTGATTTATACCTCTTTTAACTTTTTGGTAAATATGTTTAATATAATAGCAATTAAAAAATTTTCCTTTTTGAACTGTTTATTGCTGGTGTATAGAAAAGCAGTTGGTTTTTGTATATTGACCTTTATATGTCAGACTGATAATTGACTTAATAATTCTAGTAAGCTTCAGAATAGATTTCTTTGTCTTTTCTATCAAAATAACCATCCTACATTCAAGTAGAGAGTGCTTTTTTTTTTCCTCACCTAGATTACGCCTTTCATTTCTTCTTTGAATTATTACATCAAATAAGACCTGCAGGAAAATTCTGAAATGGCATTGGGGAGAGCAGGCATCTGGATTTTCTTCGTGACCTCAAAAAGAAAGAATTCAGTCTTTTTCAATTAAAGAAGAAAAGAAAATGTGGGGCTCCATGTTCAGAAATGATCAGGAATTTCAAGACAGCAACAGCAGATTATTAAATCAAGGCCGGTACCCTTTGAAGCTAGGAATGCCTGTGACTGCGTAGGTCAGATGCCCATGTGGCTGGCCTTGATTATGATGCCAGCTGTGGGCTTTTCTTTAGTGCTCATTATCAGTTTAAAGATAGTTTGCTGAAAATGTTTATTATGAATGGGTTTTAAATTTTGCCATTTGCTTTTTCTGTACCTATTGAGATAATCAAATAATTTCTTTCCATTTTTCAGCTAATTTGCTGGATTAAATTGATTTCCATGTCATTTTAATATATTGCTGAATTCAATTTACTAGTATTTTGTTGTCGATTTTCACACATATATTAATGACATACAGTTCTGTAATTCCATTTTTGGTGATGTCTGTCTAATTTTGGTATCACAATTATGCTTATGCGCTGAAGTCACAAAATAAGTTGAGATGAGTTTCCTTCATTTTCTGAAAGAATTTGTGTAAGGTTGGCAGAAGTCATACCTTAAGGTTTAAGAATTCACTAATTATATTATGGGGCCTGGAAATTTCTCTGTGAAGAATTTTATTTTATAATTATCATTGCTACACATTCAATTTCTTTAACAGTTTTTGGGATATTCAGGTTTTCTACTTTTCAATGTTTAATTTTGTAAGTCGTGAATTTGAGGAATTTGTGCTATTCATTTGAAGGACTACTTTTCTCCTACAAGGGCCACAACATTCTACTTCTCAAATTCTGAGTTCTATATTTGTCAGCTTAGACCCCAAGCATACACTGAATAAATAGGTTAGTATCTCTGATCTAATGAGAAGTTGAATTAGTTGTTGTTTAAGTTATAGTTTTGATGACTCAATTCAGTTTTGGCCTCAAATTCTTTGAAGTTGAGTGAGTTCAGGGCTTCCAACTTCCGTTTTCAGATGGGCCCCAAGACCATGTTTATCAAGGTTGCTAGGCTTCAAAACCACAAGAACTCAAGAATATGAGGACTCTAAGTCTCCATCAGCTTTATAGATTGTCCAAGACAGGGAGTCCCTATTCTGCTTCCCAGTCTTGCCTCAGCCTCTGTGTATTCTGTCAAATTCCTTTGTAAAATCATTACTTGGCTGGTGAGGTTACCTTTGTCATTTAGGATACTCCATTTGCACATCTGATGGGCAAACTCACAAATAGCAACCATTTATCTCTTTCATCAGTAGACCATTGGCTTGTTCTTTGATGGACTTATTATTTTCTATACCTGCCCCAACCTCAGCATTTACCTCTGGGTCCGAAAGGGTCCCTAGTCAGTTGGAGCACAAATGGACTTAGACCTCTTGGTCTTCGTTTTAGTCTTCTTCTCTCTCTTTTTTTTTTTTAGAGAGAGAGAATTTTAATATTTATTTTTTTTTTAGTTTTCGATTGACACAACATCTTTATTTGTATGTGGTGCTGAGGCATGCCAGGTGAGCGGCTACCGCTTGAGCCACATCCCCAGCTCCATTTTAGTTTTCTTGACTCCTCAGGTTGTCACTGGTTTTAGAATAAAAATGGAGTTCTTTGTTTTTTCTGGTAGCTTATTGTTTTTTTCAGTAGGACTAATAATCTTTCAAGTCGTTTCACACCCTAACCAGGAATGGAAACCTCTCTCTTTGTATTATTGGTTTCCTTTGTCCTTGAGGGGATATTTCTGCAACATTTCACTTTTTAAAAAGTTTGGGTGAATCACATGGTAGGAGCAGTTTTAGGGGTCCATAAGAAGATGACTGAAAAACAAGGAGATCATTTTTGCTTGATGATATAAAGGGATTTGAATCATGTACATGACAAATAAATAAGGACGTATGGAAGAAATGAGAAATACCAGTTTGGAAATAAAATTTAAAAGGCATACAGCTTAATTATCAAATCTTTATCCTATTTTTAAAAAATATCATTTTAAATAATTTCAGGAATTTTTTACTATTGCAAAATCACTAAACATAAGTGACAAGACTGTACTTAAATTTGAAGCAAATTACTTAAAATGTTATAAAAAAATCTTACTCAATAAAACCATATTTTGAGCGCTGGCAAGGTAGAGGGAACTGTGACCATCCACAGAGCAGGCCCAGCGGCCTGCTGAGAGGCAGATCCGCCCCCTCCCCCCGCGCCTGCAAGGTAGACGGAACTGTGACCACCAGCAGAACAGGCCAGACCTGCAACCAATAGACAGAACAGGCCCAGTGGCCTGAGGAAGGGTAGAGCCGCCCCCCCCCCCC
>NW_026000170.1:4659737-4680191 GCF_001458135.2 Marmota marmota marmota | reverse complement strand
GGATGGGAAAGGCATCGGAGCACAACAGACACTAGGATGGCAATTTGTAAATCAATGGATGTGTAACTGATGTGATTCTGCAATCTGTGTATGGGGTGAAGGTGGGAGTTCATAACCCACTTGAATCAAAGTGTGGAATATGATATGTCAAGAAATTTGTAATGTTTTGAACAACCCACAATAAAAAATTAAAAAAAAAAAAATCAAATTACATAAACTTACAATGAAATACTAAGATAACACATACACAGACCCTAGACCCATCATGTCCTAATGATGTCTCTGCATTTTAGTTTGATCTATGCTCCTGAGCGCCTTTGTGTGTGTCACATCTGTATGATGGACATACAATCTAAGGGTGGGTCACCTCCCATCCCCTCACAAGTCCATGCCCAGTAACATCAGGCCAGGTAGCTGGACATCAGTTGGGGGAGGAGCATTTACAACCCAAGAACCCACAAAGGAAAAAAAAAAAAAATAAATAAAACCATATTTTATGCAACTCTTTGTCTATTATGTTGGCATTTTTTTTGCATTAATGTATTGAAATCATTTTAGAATCATAAAAATGACCCTATATTTCATGTGTTGTAATAAATTACATCAATTCTAATATGTAATTATGGTGCTGATGATTTCTAAATCTTAATGATGTTATACAAATTTAAATTCCTCTCATCTTCCTATTTTTGTTCTGCATCTTTCTTCCATTATTATTGTATTAGTGTGATATTTAATTACACACTTTTTGATAATTACACACTTTTATTTAATAAGATGGTTTGTGTGATACTGGAATCAGAATTTTATATTTTTAATTCCTCATTGGGTTTGTATAAGTCTAAATGATGCAAGGTATTATTATTATTATTATTATTATTATTATTATTATTATTGGTCTGGAATGAAAAGAACAAAGAATGCTTGTCTTTTACTGTCTTTCCACTTGCTTGCTTTCCTTATTTTATTTATATATGTTTTGTAAATCTGCAGAGATTGGAATAATTAGATTTCCCGGGCAGCTGCAATACTAAACTTTTTATAAACTGTTAGTGGAAAGAGTGCTTCAAAACACTTCCTTCATTTTACCTATAATTTCAACTTACAGCTTTTCCTAAATCTCTCTATAAATCACGTGGGTTCGATGATTCTTTGGCACTGCTTTTTTCTCCCTATTGTTTAGTAAAACTCCCAACCACAGTGTTTCTCATAACGTGGGAAATAGAGGACACAATCACACATGTGCATACAAAGCAGCCCAAGTTCTCAGCACTTGCTTCATGACCAGGTAGACTTAGGAAGTTTTGATATTTTCATGCAGAGTAGGGCCCCTTGCCACAATTGTGTTAGAGAGAAACAAGCAGATGGTCCATTTAGTTAAAGCACCATGTGGTGGAGTTGTCAACCAAGCCTCAGAACATTGCAACTGGGGAAGATGTAAATTACCGTTGTTGCAAATAACCTTGAGCATTTTATTATGTAGAAATGTTTATAGGCAACTGTAGTATTTATTTTTATCACAAAATGCTTAAGTTGACACCTTGCAAAATGTGGTTAAGTACTGTTACTACAAATTTCTGACCTCAAAGATATCTGTATCTTATATAATAAATGTTAGTAGTAGAAAATAATAGGTTTTTGTTTTTAAAGTCCAGTACTATGATCATTTTCTGTTGGACAAGTAGGATATTATAATAGCTGACTGAAGAGGAGTAGGCTGCAACGAGATAAGAATAAGGAATTTAATTACACCAAGAGGGTAGGGAAAAGATTTGACAATTGAGCTGTACTCTATTTAATTTTATTTCCAAACTGGTATTTCTAAGTTCTCCCATAAGTCCTGTTCTTAGAGGAAGCAAAGATAAATAATGTATGGTGCCTGGTTTGGAATGATATGCTAAACATATTGCACTCCTCCCCTTTTCCTCCTTTAATCTTTATAGCTGGCATTTAAGATAGTTATACATAAAAATGTTTCAAGTGATGAGATGAAACATAGCAATTTAATAGTCACTCAGTTTATAAGTGGTATTACAAGCCTCTAAAAATAACAATTTTTACTCCCAAGAAGGTTAATTTTTTTATGTCAACTTGGCTGGGTAAAGGGGTGCCCAGATGTTTGGTTAAACATTCTTCTGGGTGTGTTCATGAAAGTGTTTCTCAATGAGATTAATATCTGAATCAGTTAACTGGGCAAAGCAGTTTGCCTTCCCCAGCATATGTAGGCCTCATCCAACTAGTTGAAGGTATCATTAGAACAAAAATGATACCCTGATAAAACTTGCTTCCTCTGTCCGGTTGCCCTTGAGGTGGGTCATTGGTCTCCTGCCTTTGGACTTGGACTTGGACCATGGTTTATACTATTAGCTCTCCTGCTTCTGAGGTGTTTGGACATGCATTAGAACTATACCATCATTTCTCAGTCTCTGGCTTCCCAACTGCTTTTTTGGAATTTCTCAATCTCTGTAACAGTGAACCAATTTCTTGAGAGTCTTTCAATCTCTCACTCATTTTTCTGTTTTTCTGGAAAACCCTGACTAATAGACTTGAGGGAAAAACTTAATCCAAGAAATGATTTATTATCTGATTGGCTGATGTCAGCTCTCCAGAAGATATCCATGTTATGATCCTTAGAAACTATGAATTTCACCTCACATTATATACATTATGATTTAAGTTAAGTTTGTTGAGTTAGGATAATTTGAGTGGGCTCTAAAAGCAATTGCACCATATCTCCATATAAAAGGGAAGCAGAGGAAGAAGAGAAGACAATGTGACCAGGACAGAATTGAATGATATAGTTACATATAGGATTGTTAGGGGTCACCTGATGCTAGAGGATTCAAGTAATGGATTTCTCCCTAGAGTTTTCCAAACAAGCATACCTTTGCCAGCACCTTTATTTCTACTTAGTGAAAATTGTTTTATGCCTCTAGACTCCAAACTGGGAGATTGATACATTTCTGTTGTGTTAAGCCATGAAGTTGTGGTAATTTGTTACAGCAGCCATGGCAAACTCATATGTTACTCTTGCTGTCAATCTGGATTTCCTCTTGTGCTGATCCCTCTTTTCTGTAATTACTGACCAAAGAGATGAGAGGTAGGATATTATTGTTTATTGCATATTTCCATGTGTCGGGTACAGTGCTCAACATTTAACATACATTGTCTCATTGCCTCACCTTCTCTGAATAACATTCTTAAACAACAAAGCAGTGATTGTGGAAATGTACACTTCTCGGGATCATCATGTCCAGGTGTTGGCATTGATACTGTTCTTCAGTGGCTATCTAGAGCCCGACACAAAGATTGCAGTCTGTTGACATTTGGGCAAATCTGGCTCAAGGAGAGTTTTATTGGCGAGCACAATACTTTAAACTCCTTTGAACTTGGAAAATTTTAGAAAGATTTTAGCTAGCTCTCTAGTTGTTCACAGTCTGCTATTCAATGCTAATCACTACTGCCAACTTCACAAAATCAAATTTCCATTCTGGTCTCTATTGACATTTTTTGTATGCAACTCTGACCCAAGCTCAAACAACTAATGATGCCAAATCACCTCTTTTATGTTTTGTCCCTTATTTACCTGTCACCTGATGGCTTTCTCTCTCGAAATTTCTACATGTTTTTCTCATTTATATCAGGAGATCCCATTTTGGCCTTTACCGTGTTTCACATGGAAAGGAAGTTTCCTTGCTTCTGATTCTAATTCATCTCAGGAATCAGTTTAAGTAACCTATGACATAAAACCCTGTTCTGCTGGCTTCTACCTGAATCACACATCTCCTCTATATGTTCTTATATCATATGCCATTCTATAGCAATTCTTAGTATCTTGTGTAGTACATAGGAATTATTTTCTTAGTATTTAGTAATAGAAACTAAGTACTTGAAACAGAGATTGCATCTTATTTTCATTCTCAACATTTAACATAGTTCCTAGAACATAAAATATACTAAAATTTGCTGAATAATTTTAATCTGCATAATAACACAGGTGAACAGATATCATGGATTTTATATGTGGAAAAGTTTCCTGTTTGGGATATACCAGTGCATTGAACTCAGAACAGTGCACTTAGTCTTTATTCATTGTGCTTGAATTTTTGTTTTAAAGAGCTGCTTAGATATTTTGTGTGGAAATGAAACTAAGCGGTAATCATGGATGTTCATGTCTCTCCAAACCTAAAGGAAACTGGGACCTTTCAACTTTCTAAATATCCTCCCTGGACTTTCAAATCTCCTCAGGATAAAATAGTGAAATAAAGGTTTGAAACCCAGAAACTTTGGAAAGTGAGAAATAGAAGGTGAAAAAGAGGTGAGATCATTTTTAATATAATTTTTTATAATGAAGATTTAGAAAAAAGAAGTATACATAAAGAAATGGGGTTCTGGGGAAAGTTTGGCTGCAAAAGCAGACACTGGTGTGATTTATAGGATACTCAAATCTCATTGGGTGATTCCCAGAACTATAAAACAGGGAAGAGTTTAAATGACTGTGTATGTTTAGATTTGTTAAAGTGTACATTCCAAAGGATATTCAAATTAAAGTCAAGAACTTGGAGAGTCAATGTCTTAATGTAATGCAGTTACATTGTCAGTGGCATTTTTAGTTTTTATTTCATATCTTTCTATTTGATTCCTAAATCTAGCTGCTCTTTTAACAACCCAGTAATCTACTTTTGTTATGTATTAATTCTATTTTCAGAGATAGATTGGAATGTTTAAAAGAAAAAGGCCATGCTTTTATTCCTTTTTGTTGTTTTTTTTTCCACATAGTGCCTAACAATTATCATTGATTATTCCACAAATATGTTGAGTCTTAAACTTTTTATTGTTATGGCAACATTTGGTAAGAATATTGTTACAGTAGTCCTCATAATAAAATGTTTATAAGCTCTGTAAAATTGCTTATTTAAGTACCAAGTTTAAGTAGTAGTTTGAAAGACTAAAATCTTGTGCACCAAATAAAGAATACCTGTGCCTGGGCTGGAAAGCAGATAAATTTATATTATGAGGGCAAAAATACTTGAGGATGATTATTAAGATATAATAGAGGTGGGGTTAGTTGGCTCAGGTCTTAGCAGCCCATGAGCCTATGTTTATAAAGAAAATAGAGGAATTCTCTAACAAAAATGCAAAATGTAGCCTCAGTCTCATGGTAGTAGAGCTCGAGATGAGTTCTCCGGGTGTGCTTGAATGCAGATGGCATATGGAGAAGTAATGCTGAAGCCACTGCAATGGTGGCTTTCTGTGGGGCTATCCACATTCAAAGATGGATAACTGCCTATGGCCAGCGCGGACAGCTAAACTAGAGGTTGCTTGAGTGAATTTCCTAAGGTATCAAATAAAACACAGACACACAATTTACCTTTAAATTCAAGCCCCCGGACAGCTCCTCTGCCCTCGGCCTCAAGTTCCCCAAATGGGAGAGTGAGGAATGTCATGAGAGGCTGGTGAGAGAGAGTTAGCACATTTGGGAGTGGTCTTTTATTGGGGGGACTCTTGTTTTTAGAAATTTCCATCCAAAAAAGGTCAAGAGGGTCAGGGTTACAAGGACAGGTAAGGTAACTCCATCTCTGGGAATGTAGGAAGGCACTCCCATACATGAAGACACATTTGGCAACATTTTTAGGACTCTCGAGATCTGAGCCATTGTCTACAGCCACTTTGATGTGGCCAGATCACTGGAAGTGGCAGGGTCTCAACCAATCAGGAGAGGAAAACGCTGGTCACATGACGTGGAGGCGTTCCACAAAGGAGGCATTTCATGATTAGAATTTCAACACTAGGGATAGAGAAAATACTTACAAAATGGTGAAGTATCTACTGCATCATTATTCTTTTGGTAGTGTTTGTCCAATGACATAAGACAAATACTATACTTAAGATCAGGAATCGATATTTTTTAATATAAAAACCAAATGGCAACTATAAAGTCAGATGCCTACTGCATCTATTTAATTCTGCTATTTTAATACAAAAGTAGCCACAGGAACAAATAAATGATGATTTCTTATATGTTATAGCAAACTTTATTTGCAAAAACTAGTAGTAGGCAATTTGTGTCCACCTAAAATATACTCTTGTCAATTCATAATTTAGAGAAATAGGACTAAAGAAAATATGAATTTTTCCTTCATACTTTTATCTGGGACTAAATGTTTTAAACTTGGGTCTATTATGTGTCTAACTTACAACTATTCAAACCAAATCTTCAACACAATATAAAAACATATCTTTTTAAAATGAGAAAATAGCAAAATGAAACAAGAACATGCAATCTGAAAATGTAGATATCAAGTAAAGATTAGTCCAAGAAATCAAAGCAAATGCTCTCCAGTTACACAATGTAATTGCAAGAAACACACAAAAATTATTTTTTCTTTATTCTAAATAATTAAAAGACTCATTGATTAGAGGAATTATACATAGATAGCAGAGTCAATTCTCTGTTGTTTATGGAAAATGAAGCAGGAAAAAAGTGGCAATCATATAAACAAGACACCTAAAACTTGAAACAAAACTAATATCAGAAAGTTTTATATAGAATTTTCATAAAATAATGGAACAATATATACAGTATCTTGAGGGAGCAAGTTCATGAACAGACTTACAAATATAAGTCCAGTGTATGATTTTTGCGAGGAGTAATGGACAGGGTTATGTGTCATGCAAGCACTGTACACATCCTTGAGTGATTCTTGCTGTTATGAAATGAATGCCAATTAGGATCCCATTATGTATAAGATTTGCTATAAAAGAAAGTGTAATGAGCAACTGTGTCATAAACATCATTGTAATTTGTTAATATGGTTCTGAAAACAATACAAATATCGAACATATTTTTTTAAATAAATGATATAAAATTAAGAGTTCATCAAAAATTATGGAAAATAGATGAGGAAAATGGTAAATAAGCCAGTAAAATAGGTTTTCTGGACCCTTATATAATTTATGTTCCTTGAATTTTGATAAAGAACCTGAATTTCAACTATATTGACTATAGGTTCACCATCGGTAAAACAGAAACAAGCGGTACAATTCATGAATCATTTTAAGTAAAGTATTCATTTGTCCAAATCATGTAATTAAATTAACTCTTCCAAATTATTTATTAAAATAGAACCAAAATTTGTATATGTAGAATAGAAAATATAAATAAAAATGCCAAATATCTAAAATGATGAAAAAAAAACTATAGATGATTATTAAAATATAATAAAAATTTAAAATAATAGTTTTTAATTGTAGATAGACACAATACCTTTATTTTTATTTGTTCATCTTTTTATTGGTGCCGAGGATCCAACCCAGGGCCTTACACAATCACTCTGCTACTGAGCCACACCCTAGCCCAAGGCAGAAGGTAATTTATAAGTATATAATTGGCTAATAGTCAGTCCATGTACATAGTAAAATAAGGCATCAAATAAACCAATAAAACTAAAATGGAAAAAAAAAAAAACAAAAACTGAAGTAATAGTGATTAGGAAGCATGTAGAAGAGAGTTAAGCAGATCTTGTTCTCATATTCATAACAGAATTGTAGGACTCCTCAAATGATTAAGCCAGAAAAATGAGAAAATAATTTTAGAAAAGAGCATATAGAGCTTTGTACCCCTTTTCTTATGAACTGTTCTTACAGTGTCAGTTGCCTGTTCTTTCCAATCCCTCATACAATTCCATATTCCAATTCCAATGTACAGGATCAAATACGTTTCTTTGAAAACTGACATGAATATAGGTATAAAGTATCCCTGTGTGAACAATCATTTACAATAGAAATCCACTAATTCATTTTAGGTCTATTGGACTGTTAAGTCATATTTTAAATTTATCATATGATTAACTGAATCTCATCTTCATGTTTTCACGAATTTTCTTATTGATTTGCAGGAGCTATATATTTTTAAAGTATGGATTCTTTGCCTTTTTATTGCACACATTTTTTCGAGGTTGACAGTTCTCCATTTATATTTTGTATGACCAGAATTTTTTTATTTATATAATTCTCTCTCTCTCTCTCTCTCTCTCTCTCTCTTATTTATTTTTAATTTTAATTTTAATTTTTGGCTGGTGATTAAATTCAGGACCTTGCGTCTGCTAAGCATATACTTTACCACTGACCTATACCCCCAGCCAAGAATATCTTATTTTTTAAAAAAGAAAAATATGCCAGTCCTGTGTGTCTGTGTGTGTGTGTGCATGCACATGTATTTGTGTGTTTTACTAGGGATCAAAACGGTCTCTCTCATACTAGGCAAGTGTTTCACCCCTAAGCTACATACCTTCTTAACACCTTTTATATTTTATATTGATATTGTACTTTTTTATATTTGCACAGGCTGGCCTGGAATTTACGATCCTCATGTCTGGCCTCTCTAGTTGCTGGGATTACAGCTGTACATCACAATTATTTTCTGCAAAGATATCTTTTTGGTACCAGTGATTAAACTCAGGGGCACTAGACCACTGAACCACATCCCCAGCCCTATTTTATATTTTACTTAGAGACACCATATCAGAGTTGCTTAGTGCTTTTCCCTTGCTTAGGCTGGCTTTGAATGCCAGATCCTCCTGCCTCAGCCTCCCAAGCTGCTGGGATTACAGGCATGCACCACTGTGTTTGGCAAGATTTTTTTTTTCTTTTGCTATCTTACTTAAAATATTTTTCTCTGCCCCAAAGTAAAAATATTTATCTTCAATGATTTTTAATTTATTGAGGAACATTCAGAGTGTTCTACTTGGTGATTGTATTAATTTAATTTCCCACCAACAGTGTATGTGAGTTTCCTTTGTCCTTATCCTTTCTTGCATTTGTTAATTAAAAAAAAATGATAATAGCCATTCTGTTTGTCATGAGATGCTATTTCATTGTAGCTTTGATTTGCATCTCCCTGATGACTAATGATGTTGAACATTTTTTATATATTTATTGACTATTTTTAATTGGATTATAGGTTCTTCTATCAAGTTTTTTGAGTTTTTTATATATTCTGGATATTAACTCAGATGAATAGCTGGCAATCATTTTTTCCTGTTCTGTAAGAAAGCCCCTCACTCTGTTAATTGTTTTATTTGCTGTGCAGAAGATTTGTAGTTTTGTGAAATTCCATTTGTCAATTTTTCCTTTTGTTTCCTCTGCCTTTGGGGTCCAATTCAGAAAATCATCAGTTGTACCAATACCTTGAACTCTTTCTCTTATTTTTCATTCTGGTGGTGTCAGAAACTTGGTTATTATATTGCAATGTTGAACTCATTTTGAGTTGATTTTTATACAGGGTGAGAGACAGAAGTAAAGTTTCAGTCTTCTGAATGTGAATGTCCACTTTTTCTAGCAGCATTTGTTTGAAGAGTATATCCTTTTTTTTCATATAGAAAAGCATATGTCCTTTTTACAATGAGTTTTTTGTCAACTTTCTTAATAATAATAAAGGATTTATTTTGTGTTTTCTCTTCTGTTCCATTGTGCTATGCAGCTGTTTTTAATCCAATATGTTGCTGTTTTGGTTATATGCTCAACATGCTAGTATGTCTTGAAACCAGGTATTGAGATCTGTCCAGTTTTGCTCAGGATTGATTTGGATCCTTGGGATTGTTTGTGCTTCCATATAAATTTTAGGATTTTTTCCCCTAGTTCTATGAAGAATGGCCTTGGCAGTTTTGTAGAAATTTTCATTAAATTTGTAGATACTTTACAGTACTATGAATATTAGTAATGTTAATTCTCCTAGTTCATGAATATGGGAGGTGTTACCATCTTTTATTGTCCTCTTCATTTTTTATCTTCAGTGTTTTACAGTTTTCATTGTAGAATACTTTCACTTCCTTAATTCAGTTTATAGGCATTTGTGTGTGTGTGTGTGTCTGTGTATGTGTGTGTGTGTGTGTGTGTGTCTATGGTGAATGGATTGTTTTTAAGATTTCTCAGAATATCCATTATTGGTGATTAGAAAAGTTACTGTTTGTTGTATGTTGATTTGTACCCTCCTCCTTTATATATAAATTCATTTATCAGTTTTACTAGTTCTTTTTTTTGGTGGAGTATTTAGTTTTTTCTACATAAAGAATTATATCCTCTTCAAATAGGAATAACTTGACATCCTATTATTCTAATTTATTCCTTTATTTTGCCTAATTATCCTGCCTAAGGTTTCTGGCGCTATATTAAATAACAATGGTGAAAAGGACACCCTTGTCTTATTCCTGATCCTAGCATAAATGCTCTCATAAATGTTCTCTCTCTCTCTCTCTCTCTCTCTCTCTCTATATATATATATATATATATATATATATATAGTTGAGGTATGAGCCTTTTATACATAATTTCATTAGGGCTTTTATCCTGAGGGAACATTGAATTGTATCAAATGCTGCTTTATATCTATTGAGATAATCATGTGCATTTTATCCTTGATTCCATTTATGTGCTGTATTATGTTTATTGATTTGCATATGCTAAACCATCTTGCATCTCTCGAACGAAAATTAAAAATGTCGTATATGATCTTTTTGCCATGCTGTTGAATTGTATTTGCTAGTATTTTTGTTGAGAAATTTTGCATCTACATTTATCAAGGATATTTGTGTAGAGTTTTATTTTGTATGTGTGTGTGTGTCCTTGTCAGGCTTTATATAACAGAATAATCCTGGCCTCATGAAATAAGTTTGGAGGGGTTGCCTCCCTTTTAATTATTTTCAATACTTTGAGAAGCATAGGCTTAGTTCTTCTTTATATGATAAAATTCAGCAGTGAGGTCTTCTGGTCCTGGGCTTTTCTTTGTTGGGAAACATTTTGCTACTGATTCAATATAATTGCTTGCTATTGGTCTTTTCTTTTTTTCTTTCAGTGTTGGTGATTGAACTCAGGGGTGCTCAATCACCATGTTACATAACAAAACATTTTTGGTTTTGAGAGAGGATCTCACTAATTTGCTTATGTTGGCCTCAAACTTGAAATATTCCTGCCTCAGCCTTCTGAGTAACTGGGAGTTGAACAAGTGCCCAACATTATTATTATTTTTTATATCCTCTTGGTTCAATGTTGGTAGGTCATATGTGTCCAGAAATCTATTCATTCTTTCTATATTTTTCAATTCATTAGATTACAGTTTCTTAGAATAATTCCAAATGATCCTTTAATTTTTTTTGTTATCAATTATAATGTTCCCTTTTGCAACTCTAATTTCATTTATTTTTGGTCTTCTCTCTTTTTTCTTTATTAGTCTTGCTTAAGGTAGTTGAATTTTAAGGAAACAGCTCTTCGTTTTGTTGATCCTTTGTATTGTTTTTATTTTATTTTATTTAAATTTTATATAACAGTGGAATGCATTACAATTCTTATTACATATATAGAGCACAATTTTTCATATCTCTGGTTGTATACTTAGTATTTCACACCAATTTTTGTCTGTATTGTCTTTTTAGACTTCATTTCATTTTTTGGTTGTGATCTTTACTATTTATTTACTTGTACTGATTTGGGGTTTGATTTGTTCTTTTCTATGTACTTGAGATGCACAGTTATGTTTTTACTTGAAATTTTTCTCTATTTTTTAATGTAGGTATTCATTGTTGTAAATTTTCTTTTTAATATTGCTTTTACTGCAGCCCAGAATTGTGATATGTTATATTTCCATTTTCATTAGTTTTAAGAATTTTCTTAGTTTCTTTTCTGACTTCCTCAATACACACTGTGCAAAAAGTATGTTGTTCAGCCCTCATATACTTTTATGATTTCTAAAGTTTCTGTTATTGACTTCTAGTTTCATTTTATTATGATTAGAAAAGACACAGGGATTTATTTCAATTTTTGAAGTTTTAAGTGTTGTTTTGTGACCTAATAAGTGGTCTATTCTAGAAAAATTCCATTTATTTTGTTGTTGTTAGTTGGAATGTTCTGAAAGTTTATTTGATTAACTGTACAGCTTATGTCCAATATATCCATTAATGAGAGTAGGGTATTGAAACATCCCCTATTATTATGTTAGAGCCTATCTCTTCTTTTGAATTTAAATGTTATCTGTTTTAAAACTTGGTACTCGAATATCAGGGGCATATAAAATTACAATTATCATATCTTCCTGATGAATTGATTTCTTGACTATTGTATAGTGACTTTATCTCACAGTTTTTTTCTTAATTGTGTTTTATCAGATATAAATATAGCTATTCCTGTTGTCTCAGGATGCCAATTGTTTGAGATATCATTTTTCACCTTCACTTTGTGTGTGTCTTTATTATTGAATTGCATTTCTTGGTAGCTTACCCATTATTGGATTTTGTTAGACATTAAGGATTTTTTTTTTTTTTTGCTTGTTTGTTTGTTTTTGGTACCAGGGATTTAATTCACCAAGCCACATCCTCAGCCCATTTTGTATTTTATTTAGAGACAGAGTCTCACTGAGTTGCTTAGCACCTCTCTACTGCTGAGGCTGGCTTTGAACTCACAATCCTCCTGCCTCAGCCTCCTGAGCCCTGAGATTAACAGGTGCATGACATGGCACCTGGTGAGTATATATCTTTTAACTAGAAAATTTAGTACATTTTCATTCAAGGTTATGAAAAAGACAGGGGCTTATCACCATCATTTTGTCAATTTTCTTCTAGTTGTTTTTGGATATTCTTTGTTTTCTTCCTTTTTATTTATCTTTGTAGATTTGCTGGTTTACTGTATGGATAATGTTTGTTTTCTAGTTTTATTTTTTGTATATACATTTTCCATGGAATTTGTATTTTCGCATACCATCCTAATGGTAATTATCTTTCTTTCACTTTTAGACGTAGGACTGTCTTACGCATGTTTTATAATGTTGATCTGGTGATGATGAATCTCCTAAATTGTTGATTATCTTGAACTATTCCCAGTGCATGCCTGTAATCTCAGCAGCTCTGGAGGCTGAAACAGGAAGATTGTTAGTTCAAAGCCAGCCTCAGCAATGGTGAGGCGCTAAGCAAATCAGAGAGACCCTGTCTCTAAATAAAATATAAAATAAGGCTGGGGATGTGACTCAGTGGATGGGTGACCCTGAGTTCAATCCCGAGTACAAAAAAAAAAAAAAAAATCTTTAACTCTTCACTGAATTTGTCATTCTTACCCTGAATTGTGTTCCTAATTTCATGTAACTCTATCCTCTTGGATCTCAGTAAATTAAAAAAATATATATTTAATTCTTTATCAGGCATTTGGTTCATTTTGATCTCTTTTGAATCTATTACTAGAGAGTTATTATTATGGAGATGTCATTTTACATTGTTTTTCATATTTCTTGAATCAGAGATCTCTGTGACTTTTACGAGATTATCCTAGTTAAGCAGGTTTCTTGCAAAGAGTCTTGGAATATCAGTTATTTTACAATGTTGTTTTTTTCTTTTTCTTTTTTTCCAGTTAGACACTGTAATGAAGTCTCCCTATAGCTTATTTGACTGTGATTATTGAGTTTGGACTCAGTGCATACAGTTTTGAAATTTGAGAAACTACTGTGTCTGTAAACTGTCCAAAAAAAGACACATTTCTAGTAGTTCAGATATGGTGTAGACAGCAGAGTGTGTAAAACTCACACTAAGTTGCTATTCTTAGAATTGAAATGGTAGCTTCTGTCAGATAATGGGGTTTACTTAGGAATCAGTGATTTCAGCTCTGTTACTTATAAGGGTCTACAAAATAGTATCAGAAACTACTGCAGATTAAAGTAGAAATTCAGCCAGGATGAGTTCCTTTCTGGTTTTTATTCCTTATTGGCCTTTAAGAGTATATTAATTCTAGTTATGCATTTCTACCCTTTAAATTTTAGGCTAAAAAATGTTATTTGGTTATAAGCATACAGGATAATGTTTCCCTGTGATCTACTATGCTTCACTGCATAGCTGGGCTATGTAGCATGGAGTGTGGACATAGCCTCCAGATGGCTGAGTGTGATTCCACCTTTCTCTACTTAATTAGTACCTAGTTTCTTAACTGTTGAAGTAAAAATGTTTAAAAGTATTCATGGTACAGTTGTGAAGATTAAATGAGCAGTTATATTCCAAGCATTTAGAGTAGTTCTTGGCAGGGAGTGAATAATTTATAAATCTTACATATTATTATTCAAGATTATATTAACTCTTGACCTCCTGCAGGTTTGACAAGTCATACAATTATTCCTTTCCTGGGGTACCTTGCTGCTGGAACTTTTCTTGTTTTTCCTATAAAGACACAAATAAGAATTCATCCCAAAACTGGTTTTAAAATATTGTATGTGTATGCATGAGTGCATGTGTATTTAGTTAATTTGTATAAGTAGGATCAAGGGTCACACATTTCAGCTCTCTCATTGCTTTGTTGAAAATTCAATTATATGTCTGTTATTTCATATACATTAGTTCATTTTACCCTTACAGCATGTGTCTGGGGAAATATCACTATTCCCATTTTACTGATTATTGAACTGAGAAAACTTCAAGTAACTCAGCTGGTTAGTATGTGTTAGTGTTTATCTATGGAATTTCCTCTCAAAGATCTTGTGTTGAAAGAACAGTTCCCAATGCAACAAGTTCAGAGATGAAGCTTTTAGGCAATAGTTAGATCATGAGTGCTCTGATCATTTGATGGATTAATCCATTTATAGCTATGTGGGTTACTGGGAGGTGGGACATAGTTGGAGAGATAGGGCACTGGGGGAGGATTCTGTAAGGATTTATCTTCTCCTTAGCTTCTCTCTGTCTCTCCAGTTAAGATGAGCAAATTTCCTCTGCTATGCCATTCTGCCATGATGTTCTACTGTACCTCAGACCAAAGGTACTGAAGCTATCCGCCATAGAATGAATCCTCTGAAACCATGAGAGAAAATAAATCTTTCCTCTCTGTGGTTGTTCTTCTCAGGTATTTTGGTCACATTGATAAAAAGCTAACACAACATGGAACCTGGTAATCAAAGCTTTTTTTCTCCCCCTGAATTGTTTTAATATTAAAATTGTGCAATAATATGATTGATTGTTAATCACTTTTGATGAACTATTCAATTGGTAAATAATAGACTAATCAAATACATCTTCTTTTTTTATTTTATTTTTTTTATTGTTGGTTGTTCAAAACATTACACAGTTCTTGATATATCATATTTCACACTTTGCTTCAAATGGGTTATGAACTCCCATTTTTAGCCCATATACAGATTGCAGAATCACATCAAATACACATCCATTGATTTACATATTGCCATACTAGTGTCTGTTGTGTTCTGCTACCTTTCCTATCCTCTGCTATCCCCCCTCCCCTCCCCTCCCCTCCCCTCTTCTCTCTCTACCCCCTCTACTGTCATTCATTTCTCCCCCTTGTATTATTTTTCCCTTTCCCCTCACTTCCTCTTGTATGTACTTTTGTATAACCCTGAGGGTCTCCTTCCATTTCCATGCAATTTCCCTTCTCTCTCCCTTTCCCTCCCACCTCTCATCCCTGTTTAATGTTAATCTTCTTCTCATGCTCTTCGTCCCTACTCTGTTCTTAGTTACTCTCCTTATATCAAAGAAGACATTTGGCATTTGTTTTTTAGGGATTGGCTAGCTTCACTTAGCATAATCTGCTCTAATGCCATCCATTTCCCTGCAAATTCTATGATTTTGTCATTTTTTAATGCAGAGTAATACTCCATTGTGTATAAATGCCACATTTTTTAATCCATTCATCTATTGAAGGGCATCTAGGTTGGTTCCACAGTCTTGCTATTGTGAATTGTGCTGCTATGAACATCGATGTAGCAGTGTCCCTGTAGCATGCTCTTTTTAGGTCTTTAGGGAATAGACCAAGAAGGGGAATAGCTGGGTCAAATGGTGGCCCCATTCCCAGCTTTCCAAGAAATCTCCATACTGCTTTCCAAATTGGCTGCACCAATTTGCAGTCCCACCATCAATGTACAAGTGTACCCTTTTCTCCATCAAATACATCTTCTTAAAGGGAAGAACTATATACCTTAATTGTTTCATTCTCTGAATCACAAAGAATATGTAGGACTATGGTTTATACAAATGTATATTCAACAAATTCTTATGTTGTGTTTTATATGTGATAAGGGGTTGAAAGTGAACTAAATATAAATCTTCCTCTCTGGGAATTTGAAATATATCATAAACATTAAGTATATCAATTGGTAGAAGGAAGTTAATCTCATGAGAGAGGCATAATCATCATAGAAAATGGAATTTATTTAAGGCCTAGCATATGTCAGCTTTTGGAATAAGAATTTAAAATTTCCCCCTTTTAACTTTCCACATGTCATATGATAAAGGTATAATTTTACTCACTTTATTGAAGAGAAATTGAAGAAAAGAGAAGAACATATCCATGGAAATCATATAACAAACATATTCAACCACCCATGTGACTACTAATTTCCACAGTTCATTTTTCTTTATATCTGTTTATTGTATGCCCTAGAATAGAAAAAAAGGTTACAAATACTGAATATTTATTGAAATACAGAATTTACAGAAACAATTATAAGTCTCTCACAAGTTTCATATATTGGTTATTAAGTTAACTTCTTTTTCTTTTTGCACTTCTGTAATCTCTTTTTTATTTTTATTTTTTTAAATATTTTTAATTGATTTTTAAAAAATAAATGACAGCAAAATGCATTACAATTCTTACTACTCATATACAGCACATTTTTTTTTCATATCTCTGGTTGTATATAAAGAATGTTCACACCAATTTATGTCTTCATACATGTACTTTGGATAATGATGTCCATCACATTACATTGTACCATCCTTGCTAACCCCCTGCCCTATCCCTTGCCCTCCCACCCCTCTGCCCTGTCTAGAGTTTGTCTTGAAGTTAACTTCTTAAAATCATGTCATGAATCCATTGAGCAGCCACAATTGATTTAATTATGATATTTTATCCTTATCTTCAAGTATAATGGTTATTCATCATTTCAATTACTGTTTAGATTTAGCAGACAATTACAGAGGACATCTATAACAAATAAAATGATTTTACATACATAAGTGAACTACAAAATTAATTTTTTAAGGAATTGAAAATTTATTGGGGAGATAAGATTTCAAATCTCAGGAACAGAAAATACAAGAAAACACTAGAAGTCATCCAGTGTAATACTTTAATTTTATAAATGGAAAACTGAATGAGTGAAGCTCAGGAAAATTATCTAAGATTATAAAGAATCATTTTTTGTTGGGCTGGAACTTATAGGTCTTATGATTTGTGGTTTAGTTTCCTTTCCACTACTCCTTTTTAAAGTTATTTTTTTAAAAAAATTAACTAATACTTATATACATTTATGGGGTATGATGTGATGTTTTGACCTATGAGTACATTATAGGAAGATTCAAACTGATTAACATCCATTACCTTGCCAATTTATTTTTGTGGTGAGGACATTGAAAACTTATTCTTTCAGTAATTTGAAATATATAGTACTTAAAATTATCTGTAGGGTATCTATTTTTTATATAAAAGGTAATACAATACAATATGGCGTTTAGTGCTGTTACATATGTTAAATATTAGAGAATTTACATTTTAAATTGTGCCATACCATTTTCCTTGGTGAATTTTTCTTCACCATCTTTTATGAATCTTAATAAAATGCTCCTAAATTGCCATCCTTTTTTTAATGGTTTATTCTTTATGGCTATTACAGTTCTCATTTAAAAATCCTCTTGTGGTAAGTTAATTTCACACTGTAAAGCCAACCTGTATGATGTGAATAAAACCTAATTCCATGGAAGGTGTGTTTGAATGGAAGCACATTGTTTAATGTTGCCACCTAACTTGAAACAGAAATTTAGAGAAATGTCTACAAATATGCTTCTCTATGCATATATATATATATATGAAATTGAATCCCTTCCAAATATAGGATATTATATATATTTTTTTAAAGAGAGAGAGAGAGAGAGAAGAGAAAGAATTTTTTAATATTTAGTTTTTAGTTTTTGTGGATACAACATCTTTATTTTTTTATTTTTATGTGGTGCTGAAGATGGAACCCAGCGCCCCGCGCATGCCAGGCGAGTGCGCTACCGCTTGAGCCACATACCCAACCCAGGGTATTATATTTTTGCAGAATTAAAAATGTTTATTTTCCTAGTAATGCAATCCACATTATTAACACAATTATTGGAAGACTGTTTTTCCCAAATAATTATTCATGATACATGTAAATTTCAGAAGCCATTAAAAATGAATACAAATGAGAACATTTAAAGAAAATGACTGTGTGAAACAATTCATTAAATGTACCACACAAAAGTGCTACCATTTTTTAGGGTTTAGAGGAAAATCTAGGTTATTTTCCTAATCTTCCATCTATCACATGGTTAAGTTTTTATCTTTCTAGGGCGCTTATTTCTGTTTTAAAGCCAGGTGTGGCTTATTATAATTACAGGCATCACAGATTTATTTTTAATTATTCATAAAAGTGATCTCAGTAATGGAATTCCCAAACAGAAATACACAGTGCCGTGTTAAAAGACATCTGTGACTGTTTCAAGTACCAATGAGATGCCAATTTTGGTTTCCATGTCAACTTAGATTCCTATTGATTTGAAGGGGTATATATTTTCCAAGATATGACTTTTTTTTTTCTACCAGGAATATACAACATCGTATGTATGAGACATAAAACAATGTCCATGCTGCTACAATGCTTTAATGGTAAACAAAACCAATGGAGACTTAAGATGGATTGACATGAACTCAATTGATATAATTCAGCATAGGTCGCAGGTAATAGTATAAAGTATCCTCTACTTTAATGCTGAAATTTATGAAACAGAAAAACAATGCTTCCAACTTTACATAACAACCGAATGCAAGTTGTTCAGTGTTTTACTGTGTCTATTGAGAAAGAATTTCAAATAGGTCAGGTAATAGACACAGGCCATCATCCCTCAATGAAGACAGCCTCACCTCTGTTCAATCTCAGGCAAGTTAATCAGTAATATGCTGCACTTAACATGATGAAATCTCATTTTTCCATTGCATTGATTTGTGTGTGTGAGTGTGTGTGAGGGCATGTGAGTGTTTTATATTAGAAGTATAGTTCATGGTTTTTGTGGGAAAAGAGACCACAGAAAAAAAACACAGAAAAAGTTTAAATAATAATAATTACCCCATCCCTATCTTAACTAGTCATAATAGTTTGGTGTATATATTTTTCTTTTTTTTTTCCTAACAAATACACAGATATGTTTTTGAGTTTTTTTTTTTTTCAGAAATGGGATTTTATGCACATTATTTTGTGATCTGCATTGTAGTAAATATATTAGGAAGAAATTTCCATGTGATCCTGTATGCTTTTACATTAGCATAAATTATTGAATTGCTTTCCCAATAAGAAATGCATCATAATTCTTCAATTATTTGTCTACTGTTGGAAATATTTCATATTTTAAAATATAAAAAAGTAAAAGTCCTTGTTAAAATGTTGTGATTTATCTTGGAAGAATTTGTATGAGTGGATTTATGATCAAAGTATTTTGGATATTTTTCTTTCTTTTATATTGTCAATATAAAATATATTTTATAGTTCTTTTATATTGTTTTATATTGTGAAATTATCTTGAGAAATATTTATTTCCATTAACGGTTCCTCTAGATATGATAAGAGTTCCTTTTTATGAGTAACCTCTGTTCATTATTCATATTTGAAATGTGTGTATGTTTATTTCATTAATTGCATTTACTTTCACTTAAAGTTTTAATGAGTTTCTGCCACAGGGGATAATGTGACGCAGAGACACAAGGGCAACTAAACATGTGAAGAAGAGAGGGGCTTCATGCAGTTTATGTAGGAGATGGGTCCCTGCTAGATGGTGCTGCATATGAATTAAGGAAGGTAAGTGGAGTGGAATCTGATTGGATAATGTCAAGAAGTGGGGCCATCTGATAGGCAATCATAACACATTAAGTCTAGGAGGTGGGAGGATTAACGTTTAATGAGTATTCCCGATGCTAATGAAGCAGCAGTCAATCCTGTTATCAGAAGAATATTTAGTCTTTTTTTTTTCTTTCTTTCTTCCCCTGGAGAGTGTCTTTGCTTCTTTCTTATTGTAAACATAGTTTCAGTTTGGCTTTGTGTGAGCACTGTTCAGGAATTTTATGCTGTAACTGTCAGCAAGACCTTTTTTTATGTTCTTAGTTGGTAGATTAATAATTGCTTCTTTTGTATAACAAAAAGCCAACTCAACATTTGGTGACTGTATACATTGTGTTGAAGACTTATTACCACATTGAATTATAACGTGGTCATTTAATGAATTTTATAAGGGTGTTTCTTTGTGGCTAATGTGAACAGACGGTACAAGTGGAAAAGAGATAAACTATGTCTTATTTTCCTTTAAAAAAAAAGTCAACTGTATTTGGGGTAAAAATGGGAGTTCATAACCCACTTGAATCTAATGTATGAAATATGATATGTCAAGAGCTTTGTAATGTTTTGAACAACCA
>NW_026000170.1:4634605-4659716 GCF_001458135.2 Marmota marmota marmota | reverse complement strand
ATATATATATATATATATATATATATATATATATATATATATAAAGTCAACTCAAATAAATGATTTCAGTATATCTTTGATGGATTGATAATATCTCACATGTTACTTTAGAGACTTACAGATGAAATATTCTAAGGTAATAATTATAGTATTACATAATCATAATAATAATGATAATATATATATACCACTATATATCACATTATAATTCCATTTTCACATTTATAGAAAATATATAATATTATAGACATTCTCAGAAATCATGTAATTAATTTAGCAATTAATACCAAAAATGATCAAACAAAATGATCATTCTATCTAGATTTTAAACATATTTGGAAAACTTCTCTCTAAAACAATTTTTAGCTTAGTAAAATGAGGCAAAATAAAAAGAAAATATTTGTAACTAAGGGATGTGGCTTAATCTGTGATTGAAAGAATATTTATAGTCTAAGTTACTCATCTTAATAAACACAAGAGGATAAAGACAACTGAAATAAGCACTTGATGGAATATTTAGAAAAAAGTAGCAAAACTTGAAAGTAAACATTATATAAAGACAGACAAAAATTATAAAAGAAAATATAGATTCAAAAGCAAGAAAAATGTGAACTTTGTAATATCTAATAGGTTGCATTTTAGTCAGCTTTATGCTGCTGTGACCATAAGACCTGACAAGAACAATTTTAAGGAGGAAAGTTTATTTTGGGGTTCATGGTCTCAGTCCATAGGCAGCTAGATCCATTCCTCAGGGCTCCAGATGAAGCAAAACATCATGGCAGAAAAGTGTAGCTAAAGAAAGCAGCTCAGATGATGATCAGGTAGCAGAGAGAGACTCCACTCACCAGATACAAAATGTATACTACAAAACCATCTCTTTCAGCAACACCCTACCTGCCTTCAATTATCACCCAGTTAATTCCATCAGGGATTATTTCGCTGATTGGGTTAAGGCTCTCATAATCTTCTAAATTGTCTCACACATGAGTTTCTTTGGGGAGCACCTCACATCCAAACCATAACAGGTTGATAAGCACTAATTTAATCTTGGGAAATAGGCTGGGAATAAATATGTAAAAATAACAAGATAAGTAAATATGAATAGAAAATAACCAGAGATAATAGGAAACAGTCACAAAGAGGCTTTTTTTCAATTGTATGCAAAATAATTTGAAAACCTGGATAGAATGGATACTTTTTAAAAATCCAGAGAAAAAATGGAAACAGATGAATTTTTGAATTAAAAAAAACTGTCAGGGAGCCAAAACTTTCAATCATATAAAAATAAATAAACAAAATATATAAAAGTTTGATGATTGAACAGAGCACAGATGATTCCCACTATTTTTAATATGGGCCTATACATAGAATAAAAAGGAAATAATTATGAGGCATATATTGTCTTGTTACCTCAACCTTGTGTTTATTGTAAAACAAAAACTATAGACCAATCTCCAATATGGTTATATTTATGTCAGTACATAAAAATAAAAATAACTAAAGTGACAAAAAATTAAAGGAAGAATCTAAGACTTTTTTTGGTTCCAATAATTCAAAAACACCTTAAATTTAGAAAATTTAACTTACCATAGTAATACATTTTGAAAATATTATTTTCTTGGTATCTAGAAATATATCTGGTTAATTATAACAATAATTTTGACAGTTGATAAAAAAGAGACAAATGGTACTTCCTAACATTATAAAGGTATATGTATATATGTTCACATAATTCCATAAAATAGTAATTACTGTTTATTAATATAATAAAAACACTCTCACTAAGGAAAAATGTGAAAATAAGGATGTAGAAAAATTTAATTATGATTGCACAATATCACAAGTGCTAGTCAACACATTTAGGAAAGAATAAAAAGGATTAAAATGTTGATATAAAACAATTTCTAATTGTTCTCAATATGTATATATACTCAGAATATCCAAGAAGAACAATGACACAGCTACTACTACTCAGAAGAAAATTGTATTAGTTAATTATGAGAAAAAATTTTCCAAATAAGTCACAGTTTTTATATATTTTATGTCTCTTTGCAATATGTTGATTAACATGTCCCTTTTTATGCCAATTCCATATCATCTTATTTATTTTAGTGTTTTTGTAAGTCAGGTGGTATAAGTTCTTAATTTTTTTTTCTGAGAAATAGTTTTTGCTATTCAAAGTTCTTCATTTTCACATATAAATTGCCTTCGAGCTACAGATCCACTTAGAAACAATTAGCAACTTAATTTTTGGCCTTCTAATCTATGACTCCTTTATTTATTCACATCTTTTTATTTTCTATTATTATTATTATTTATACTAGGGATTGAACTCAGGGACACTTAACCACTGATCCACATTCCCAGTCCTTTTTTATTTTATTTTAGAGACAGGGTCTCACTAAATTGGTTAGTTCCTTGTTTAGTTGCTGAGGCTGACTTTGAACTTGTGATCCTCCTGCCTCAGCCTCCCAAACTGCTGGGATTATAGGTATGTGCCATTGTGCCTGACCCCTGGGTAAATTCATTTATTAATTTTAGTAGCTATCTTGGAATTTCTTTAAGATAACCAACTGAAACTGTAATTTTACTTGTTCTTTTCTTACCTCTATATCTTTTTTGAAACAACTTGCCTCATTGCATGATGAATTTACCAGCATGATGTTGAATACAAATGATGACACAAAATATTTGGTAATAGGAAGTCATTCATTCACTTATCATTAAATATTGTATTTGGTATAATATAATTGCTATAGACCAATCTAATGAATACTGATATATAATTATACTATATATAATAATACTATATACTGATATATAAAATACCGTATATAATTACATTATATATAGTATACTATAATTGATAATTATTAGTAGTGTATTAGTTGATTTGCTAATATTTCATTTAGAATTTCTGAGTCTAAGCCATGGCATAAGACCTTGTTTCAAAATAAAAAAGGTCTAGGTGTATGGCTCAGGAGTATATGGTATGGCTTTTCTGGGTTCAGTCCCCAGTACTGGAAAAAAAAATAATACTAATTTCAAAAAATAGGTTGATAAAATTTTCTCCTTCTTCAATTTTCAAAAAAAAGTTCTACAGAATTGCAGAATTTATATTATTGTTAAGTGCTATCAAATATTTCTAAAATGTTTGATAGCATTTATTTAAAAATGAAGCCATCTTAACCTGAAAGTCTCAAAACATGAACTCAATTTTTTAATAGATGGTGTTATAGAAGTTATCAAAATCTTAGTGAGTGAACTATGGAAGTTCATGTATTTTAAGGAATTTCTTAATTTCATTTAAGGTATCAAATTTATTGACATAAATACATTACTTTTTTTATTATTCACTTTCTAATAGCTTTCAGAAATTTCTTCTCTCATTACAAATATTCATAATCAGGATTTTATATGCTTAGTTTTTTCAATCTTGATTGTTTTATTATCATTACTGATTTATTATTATGATCAAAGAAGTTTCACACTCAGTAACATTTTTCTATTTTTTTCCCTTAAAATACTAGTGATTTCTGCTGTTACCTTTATTGCTTCACTCATTCTGCCTGCATTGGAGTTAATTTCTCTATTTTCCCTGTGTCAATATTATTATATGTTGTTTTTTATTATTATTAAATTCAGCATTTTAATTTGTCTTCTGACCTTGTGTAAGAATGTTTGCGGGTGTGTGGGTGTGTGTTTAGAGACAGAGACACAAGAAAGGGAGAAAAGAGAAATTGTTGATTACTTTGTTTTTTGTTTTCTTTTCCATTACTTACTAGGGATTGAGCCCAGGGGTTCTCTACAACTAAGCTACATTCCCATCTTTTTTTCTTTTTCTTTTTGAGAGAAGGTCTCACAAGTTGCCAAGGCTGGCCTTGAACTTGTAATCATCTTGTCTTGGCCTCTGGAATCTCTGGGATTACAGGTGTGCACCACCTGCTTAGCTGCCAGTCAATTACCTGAAACATGAATCTCCAGCCTTCTGGACTCCTGCAGATATTATAGCATCAGTTCACATTCATCATGATTTACTTCCCCTTATAATGCTGTGTATAGATACTATTAATATGCATGCTATGCAGATAAAGAAATGTAGGCTTATAGTGGTACAGTAGGTATAGTTATATCCTTTGTCTCAACACTAGTGACTGGTAAATGATGAAATCTAGTAGAAATCTTCAAGTTGCTTTTTTGGTACTGGGGATTGAATTTAGGGACACTCAACCACTGAGCCACATCCCCAGACTTATTTTTTGTATTTAGAGTTTTGATTTAGAGTTTGTGGCTAGGATGAGCAAACTAGTGAGACTCTGTCCCAAAATAAGAAATAAAAAGTATTGAAGAAGCAGCTCAATGCTTAAGAACTCTGGGTTCAATCTCCAGTATGAAAATAAATAAATTAAAATAAATGAATATATACACAAAACAAATCATTATCCAGACATTTTTATTAATATGGTTACACTTTACTTCTTTGTTCTATAATTATACTTTCAGAGATGATACAATTTCATGAATATTGATTTTTCCTTATTCCAATATCAAACCAGATACTGCATCTGGTATTTGCAATGGAAAGCCATATTAATAATATTATTTGTATAAAATAATTGGTCCAAAGAATCATAACTATTTTGCATATAAAATTTAGATGGCTGACATTTGTTACATCTGTATTTCAAAAGCAATATTATAGTTTAATATTTAATACAGATATAATAAGTTACTTATTTTCATTTTCCAATACCTGGTGTTTTAAGAATGCAGCATTAATCACTGCTTAAATTTGGAGATTATTTGGATGGTATGACCATAAAAAGAATGTGCCTCTTATAGTCTTAAGTCTAGTATTTGTTTCATATCACAGTGTTTGATCTTAAAAAGTCCCTATTCATGTTCTCTGAAGTGTGTGGGGGGGTGTAAGCTAAGTCTGCCAAAATACCCAGCAGGACCCTTTGTCTGGGCAATTTCCCTTTATTCCCTGAGGCTGCTGAATCACATTTTGCATTTTCCTTCCTCTGCTAGTCCTCTCCCTCCTCCTCTCTTCCACTTCAGCTTTTACTTTTTTTGGTATGGATTTTAAACTCCATTCATAATAGGATGATGTTGATGATTATGATGATGATGATTATGATGATGATCATTTTTTGTAGACAGAAAGAAATCAGCTTCATTCTATTTGATAGAGATAGGTTTGTCCTAAGGTTTTCAAATTCTGTTGATTTTTCAGCAAAGAGATCTAAAATAAGAGGTCTCCATTTATGAAGTGGCTCACTCTGATATCTAAAATTAATGATTGTAGTAGAGCTTAATCATGAGCTTCTCTATTGACTTCCTATCAAGTGCAAAACTCATATTACAGTTGGAGGCTGGAAGTCATTTTAATATCATCTTGCATTTGGCCTCATTGATTCTAAAAAGGCTCAAAGTATACTCTGTACATGGAATTATGCTTCAGGGGTTTTATTTGTTGACTATTTTTATTTTTAATTGACACATAGTAGTTGTAGGAATTTGTGGGATACAGTATGACATTTCAATACATGTATACAGTGTGTAATGGTAATTGGCCTATCTATCAATTCAGATATTCATCATTTCTCTGTCTTGGAAACATTAAAAAAAACCTATTATGAACTATTCCATTAATTGTCAACCATAGTTATCCTACCATGCTATAGAATATTACAAGTTACTTATCCCATCCCTTTGCAACACCTTCCTGTTAATAATCATCCCTTCTCTATCCTTTTATGCTTCAGTTTTTAACCACCCTCTAAGGGTTTATCCATTTTAATATTTTCCTTTTTCTCTAGCAGTCAGTGTTTGGGAAAGAGAGGATTTAAATGCTTGCCTTCAAGCTGTCATTTTCCCCAGAAGTATAATTTATCTTGTTTAGATGTCTCATCACTAAACACAAACATTTATTATTGGTCTGTGCCACATTAACACAGTGACAATCCCAGGAGCTATTGAGGTTTATGGGACTATTTTATCATACTATAAATTGTCCCAGAGCACTGTTTTTTTCCTTGCTCCAGGGCTGTCACTTCTTAGTACTCATGTCGTCTCTAGATACTAGTCAATCTCCTCTACTATTTTCCTCATTTTAATATGTTGAGGGATTAGAGAACAGATATTATATTTGTTTCTCTTAGGGTAAGTTTCAATAAAAACTCTTCCAGAATAAAGAGTATTGTATTTAACATGAACTTGCTACATTTAAAATTATATATGTGTATTTTTATCATGCTTTTTATCACATGAAATTTTGACCAAGAACTAAGTCTTAGTGGCCTAGTTGAGAATGTAACTCCATAGTTCTTAAGTAGAGTCCACAGTGAACAGCTAGTAAAAGACTTCCTGAACTTTACCTGTGATGAGCACTAAAATAGGAACAACAGAGATACAAGGAAAGTTAACTCAACACTTGTGTGTCCAACATGTGTTCAAACCAATAGTAATCAGTGAAGGACCTTTTAACCTACACACAATATTATTCAGTTTAATTAATAATCTTATAATTACATATTATGTACTGTCCTTATGTCATTTATGACAGATAATGAGGATACAAAAATAAATAAAACTTATGTATGTCTTACGAGCAGGTCAACCTCTAACAGATACTTGGTGATTATACACTCTGGAATGGAGTAAGTTCTGCAAATGGTTCATGATGACAGAGACAAGGAAGCAATTAAATTGTAAGGAGGAGAGAGGATAACATTTGTTTTTGAGCTTTAGCTCATGCATGGAATTTCAATGGATTGAAGAGAAAAAAAAAGAGCTCAGACTTAGGAGGGCAATTCAAAGCTGATGGAAGGAATGAACTGAGAGCAGTATGAGAAGAGTTGGGCAGGAGGCTGGACACATGGATTGGGACTTGCTATTTTTAAAGGTTTTAAAGAAAAATAGAACTATGTTTTCAGATAAGTACTGAATAGATACTGAAAATAAATAGTATTGAAGTGAATCATTAGTAAAGTAATACAGGAAAGAATATCATAACAATCTGACTAATTAGCACATGGCAAACAGTTTATCCCTGAGTACCAGACTCATAGAACCAGGACAGATATCACATGGCCTATGTATTAATTTACATTGAGGGTGGTCTCCGCCTTAAAACTTAAAAATTTCAGCCTTCTGTAGGTTTCAGACCTTTCAAAACTTCAGTTGTCTTCAATATGTTAAGGAATTCTAATTATGTATTTGATCTTGGACCTCATTACCAAATTTTATATCTGTATTTTCAAGTAAAATCCACCTATAAATTATCCATAGGCATTTAAAATTTAATGAACTCATTAGTTAATTCATCATATTTCAAAAAGCCTTACTTCTTCTGTTCCTTATTGCTAACATATACTTTTCTCTAAAGTATGAATAATAGTAATAATAATAATAATAATAATAATAATAATAATAACAATAATATATCTTTGGTATTCCTAGGGAAATGTGTGCTTCCACTTTGTTTTGCTTCTCTGAACAAGTATTCATTCCTTTATTTTCCACTGGTGCTCATCTTTCTATTCTTCAAGATCCTTATGTAAAATTTACTTTATTGTAGCAGATATTGTTTTTTCCATATATTTTTATTAGTGCATTATATTTGTACATAATGGTGGGATTTGGTGTTACACAATTATACATGCACACAATATAAACAATATAGTCTGGCCAATATCATTCCCCAGTTTTTCTCCGTACAGCATATATTAAATAAATACTTTTCATTTTCACACGATAGATTATCCAGAAGTGAAAAACCTCATTTAATAATCTGTCTAGGATTAAAAATCACATTATTTAATGTAATACTTTTTCTATTTTCCTTTCTTGATGTGGTATTTATTGAAGAATCTCTCTTCATTACTGGCTATAGCCTGACTCATTCATGAGATATTTTTCTATTTATGCTATGACATAAAGTAAAAGTAAAAGAACAAGAGTAACAAATTTAGGTATAAATATATAAAAAAATATAATCAGTGATGTTATTTGAAGGAGAGTTCTGGTATCATTTGACATTTCATATGTTAGAGGGTGAGAAGTGGAAGAAGGAGGAGCAGAGCTAAGCAGTGATCCCTAATCTCCCCATAATACAGAAAGGAGGCTGTGAAGGGACAGCTGATCTGAGAGTTAGGTGACAGAATAAATGCTCTAAGACAATATTATGCAACCTGAGACCTGGAGAGACTTGAATTTCAGTTATCAGAGTAGACAATAAGGGCAGAATTCCCAACCCTGAGCCCCCAGCAGGGGAGGGTCAACAGAGAAAAGAGAGACAGATAACTGGAAAAACATAAGGTCATCTCCTTAACAAGGACTGCAAAGAAAAGCAGATGAAATTAAAATGTGAAAGGAGCAGTGGTGTCCTGGGATCAGATCAAGCAGTTTAAAACCCACTTGTGACTAGAAAGCCATGCCAGGCTCCACACCCATTTTATGAAGTCCACAGCTGATCCTTTAAATAAACACAGAATCTCCTTACCTCCAGTCAGCAGCATGCCTGTAATGGGATCTCCTTGGAATCCATCTAGAAAGAACTTGTAGAAGGATCACTACTAGCCAACTGACTCCCATGAACAAGGGGAGTGGGATGGAATTGCCTCTCCTGGATAATGCTTGCCCAATCCAGAGCTCTGAACTGCTTCTGCAGGAGCCCAGGCAGAGACTGAACAGATGACAGACCGCAGAGATGGAGCAGAGGAACATCATTCATGGAAGCAGGAAGTGATAGCTCATCTCCAAGCAGCAAGACAGTTTTGGTCCCAGGCAGAGGTAACGGAAGGCATCGGAGTGGGTTACACAGCTGGCACTGGCACAGGTGCACCACAATGGAAAACTGTGTCTTCCTGGAAGTATGGGGCCTGTACCTGGATCTGTGAAGCAGGAACCAAGAGCCGTGTCTTGGCAGGAAGTTGTTTGAGTCTTGGAAAGCCTAAAGGGACTGTCACCTATTGTGGCCACAATCTGTGAGGCTTAATCTGGTAGGAAGCTGTCTAGATCTCTAGCTGCACAGAGGGTTGGTTTCTCCATGGCAGCAGCCAAGATAAGAAGATTCATGGAGATAACTTGCTTGAGATGTAGGGAATGGGAGCCAGATCATGACTACAGCCAGCACCAAAGTCAAGGTGGAACATTATCTGGGTCCAAGGTAGCAGATAGCAATGGCACCCAGTCCGTCCTATGATCACAGCTGAAGAGGCTGGATGCTGTCTCAGGCAATCCACAGAGCGAAGTGGTGACTGCCATTTACAACCTGAGGCAGTAGAAGCCAAATCCCAAGTAAACCAACTGGGTCTTTTCATTCAGTAGTAAGGACAGTACCCCAGTGAGCCATGTTGGGCAGGAGGAATGCTTCTGCACCACAGATCACCCACAGAGAATCCACAACCACAAGACTGTGCTTGAAGTCAGGAGGGTCTATGCTACACTGAAAAGGATCCTATAGAGGAGAACAGGTGTATGGTGACCCACAGCAAATCAGTGACAGCCCAGAACCCTGCATCATAAACTGCATGCAATAGAAACAACCAATAGCCACAACATTATTCCCTCCAAGCAGTCAGCCTCAAGCCCCTGAGCTGACAAAACAGAACCAGCTGGTAGGGGAGTGGCTCATGTATTCTAGCACCTCTGGAAGTATCCAAATAAAAGGATCATGGATATTTTCTAAATGTCCCAATCCTGATGAAATTCAAATAAGGATTCAATAAGAATTTTCTTCACCTTGGCATATTTTACTATACAAATCTTTAACATCAGCATTGATCATATATATCACTCTTTACCTTGATTTCCATAGTTGTTACCTGAAGATTCAATGGAATGACTTCACCTATTTCAGCATATTTCTTCTAATGGTTTAAATCATTAATTGGAACCATTCTATCCTTGTTTTCCTAGCTCTAGTTCATACTTTCACTTCTAAATCCTTCTCCTTCTTACATTATTTGCTATTGCCTCTAATCTATCACCATCTATCTTTTTCACCATTTTTTTGCATTAGTGTGTATTATTCCTTTCTATCTTTTTTCTTTTTCTCTCTTGCCTGATTTTCTCTCTTCCTCCTTTCATCCTTATGTAATGTTATGGCAATTATACCATATTTAGTAACTAATTTTTGAATCTATTCCAGAATTTTACCATAAGTTTATAACTGGATTAGAGGAACTGTGGAGAACAGTATCAACAATATTCTTGCTTTTCATAAAGTGGAATAATATGTGAGTTTGCTCTGAAATAATGGTAGTAAATAGAGTTCAGTGGTGTCTTTTAAAGTGATGCTGATACTGGGAATAGCAGAGGGCACACATTGAGTAATAAAAGTATCAATACCCGGATATTTGCCCAGCTCATGGCTCTTAAGAGGCTCATTGAATTCTCCCTTACATAAAACAAGAAGCAATAATCATCCCAATAGATGGCTATATTTACAAGCAGTGTGAAAAATCAAGGGAACAAACCACCCCAAACAGCTGACAATACTTCAACAACTGAGTGCATAAACACCACAATGGAGAAAATGTCAGATAAAAAATAAAGTTCATAGTTTCAATGACCTAAAAAAGACAAAAGAAATTTATTTAGAAAATACAGGAAGTGCAAGATCTGATAAAAAGAAAAAAGGAAAATGATCAATAAATTAAATTAAAAATTCAATAGAAAGCATCACTAGTAGATTAGACCATTTTGAAGACATATATTTAGGCCTTGAATAAAAGGATTTTATCTTGAAAATAAAGTTGGACATAAACCAAAGATTTGAAGAGACCATGACCAGAATGTTCAAGAAATGTGGGACAACAATCAAGAGACCAAATTTAAGAATCACTAAAGTGGATCAAGGCTCACTAATGGGGTGCTCAATTTTTTCAATGAAAAAAACGAACCTAATATTTATCCACATCTTATGGATGAGATAGAAATTCAAATATAAGAGGCACTTAGAACTCCAAATAGAAAAATAAAATCTTCAAATCACATTACAGTTAAAAGTCCTAATTTAAGAGTGAGAATAGAATTTTAAAAGCTGCAAGTGTAAAACAACTGGACATATTTGGAGGTAAATCCATTTAGATTTCAACTGCTCTTTCATCCCACACCTTGAAAGGCTGGAAGAGTTGGAATAATATATACCAAGCTCTAAAAGAAAATGAGTGCCAACCAAGATTACTATACCTAACAAAATTATCCTTCAGAATTGAAGATTGAAATAACTTTCTATAATAAGCACAAACTAAAAGAATTTGTGACCACAAATCTTATACTACAAAACATACTCAATGAAATATTTCATGACGAGAAATGAAAAATAAAAAATGAAAACCAGCATGATGATGAATTGTACTAGAATAGTCAATTAAAGGAGAATCAAGTTTGAATTAAGCATTATACAGAAATCAAAATGGTGGGAAACAAAAAATTATCTCTATATTTACATTGAATGTAAGTGACCTAAACTCTTTAATCAAGAAACATAAATTGGAACGTTGGAATAACAAACAAATCAACAATATGTTATTTGCAAGAGACTCACCTTAAACACAGAGACATCCACAGAATGAGGTGAAGGTATGGGAAAAGATATACTATGCAAATGATAGCCTTAAACCAGCAGTAGTACTTACTCTCATATCAGAACAAGTGGACTCCAAGCTGCAATCACAAGAGACAAAAAACTCATTGCATGCTGATTAATGGAATCATTCAACAACAGGATATAATCATTGTAAATATTTTTGCCCAAAAGAATTGAATGGTATATATATATACTTCTCAACATTAAGAATAAATAGTTCACAATACAATAATATTGGGAGATTTCAACATAACCCTCTTACCAATATATAGATCATACAGACATAAACTAAAGATTTTTCAGAACTAAGAAATATTATTGATTAAATGGACCTAACCTACATCTATAGAATATTGCATCCATCAAAGATTGAATTCACCTTCTTCTTAACTGCACATTTTCCAAAATAGATCATATTTTAGATCACAAAGCAAGTCTTAACAAATGCAAAAAGCAAGATAATTCCTTGCATCTACTCAGATAATATGGAATGAAATTAGTAATCAATGACAATATGAAAAGAGAAAATACTCCTGAAGATTAAATAACACACTTTTGAATGATAAATGAATAGCAGAAAAAATAAGAGAGGAATAAACACATTCTTAGAAACAAATAAGAATACTAATACAACATATTAAAATCTTTTGGACAGTGTGAAGGCAGTTCTAACATGAAAGGTTATAGCACTGAGTTCATACCTTAAAAAATAGAGAAGAACAAAATAAATAATCTAACATTACATTTCATTTTCCTAGATAAAGAAGAACAAAGTAATACTGAAATCAATAGAAGACAGGATATTATTAAAATTGGGGATGAAATCAATGAAATTGAGAATAAAAAATAAACAAACAAAGGATCAATGAAACAGGGTTGGTTGTTTGTTTGTTTTAAAAAGGATAAACAAGGTTGATATACCCTTATTCAAACTAACCAAAAGAAACTTACAGAAGAGCCAAATGAACAAACTTAGATAAAAAAGGCACTATCACCATGGATGTTAGAAAAATCCAGAGGATTATTAGAAACTATTTTGAAAATTTATACTCTAATAAGGTAGAAAATCTTGGAGATATTGAAGAATTTCTAAAGACAAATGACCTACACAAATTGAACCATAAATATACAGAAAACTTAAATAGATCAATATCAAGTAATGAAATTGAAGCAGCTACAAAGCTGCCTTGAAAAGTGCAGGACCAGATGAATTCTTAGCAAATTCTACCAGACCTTTAAAGGTATTATTCTGTGAAATGAACAAGGAGGGAACCCTGCCTATGTTATTTCATGAAGCCAGTTATCACCCTGATCTCATAAACAGACAAAGACACATCAAGGAAAGAAAACTTAAGGCCAATATCTTTGATGAACATAGATTCAAAATTTCTTAGTAAAATATTGGCAAATCATTTTCAAAATACATTAAAAAAATAGTGTACTATGATCAAGTGTGTTTCATCCCAATGATGCAAGGTTAGTTCATCGTATGGAAATCAGTAATTGTAATCCACCACATAGATAAGAGTTAAGAACAAGAATCATATGATTATCTCAATAGATGCAAAAAAAAAAAAAGCATTTGACAAAGTCCAACACTAATTTGTGTTTAAAACACTAAAGAAAGGGATAAAAGGAACATATATCAACATCCTATAGGCTGTATATGACAAACTCAAGCCCAACATCATATTGATTGGAGAAATACTGAAACCATTTCCTTTAAAAACAAAAATAGGACAAGGATATCCTCTCTTACTACACCTATTTAACATAGTCCTTGACACTCAGAGCAATCAGGCAAGAGAGGAAAATTAGAGGGAATGAATGATACACATAGGTAAAGAAATTAATTATCACTGTGTGCTAATGACATGATCCTGTATTTAGAAGACCTAAAGTATCAAAATACATGGTCAACATGTGTACATCAAGTGCTTTCCAATTCACCAATAAGGAAATGCTGAAAAAACTATCCAATTCTCAATAACCTCAAAATAATATTTGGGAGTTAATCTAATGAAAGAAGTGAACAACCTCTACAAATTACAAGACACTGAAGAAAGAAACTGAAGATCTTAGAAAATGAAAAGATATCCCATGTTCTTGGGTAGACAGACTTAATATTGTCAAAATGACCATAATACCAAAAAGCATTACATAGATTCAATGCAATCCCCATCAAAACACCAATGACATTCTTCACAGAACTAGAAAGAGCAGTTCTAATATTCATTTGTAAAAGTAAGAAACCCAGAATGGCCAAAGCAATCCTGAGCAAGAAGAGAAATGCTGGAGGCATCACAATACCAGACCTACCAGTGCTACAATAATGAACAGCATGGTAGTGACATCAAAACAGGCATGAAGACCAGTGGAACACAATAGAGGACACAGAGGCAAACCAACATAGATATAGTTATCTGATATTAGACAAAGTTGCCAAAAACATTGTTGGCTATCAAACTTATTACAACACATATATGTATATGTATACATTAACATATAAATATACAAATACACATATTGGTGCCATCTCTGCTCTCTCACAAGTTAAAATGTTTATTTTTACTTATGTTTATTTCAAAATATTACATAGGGTTATGTTTTCACATATTAACATTAATTATGCTGGATATTTATTTTCATAAGATAAAAGTGTATTTTATTATTTTCTAATATGTAATAGAGTTTCAATGCCATTTAAAAGAATAAAATGTCATTTTTTCATCAAAGTAATTATAGACAACATGAAAATTGGTGGGTGGATTGAGATCTTTTCTTGGATATCTATTATCTCATGCTAAATTGACTGCTTTTGGTAAAATTACCAGTTTTAAAAATCACTACAACATAGTTACAAAATAAAATTTAAATACAGATGAACGACTACTTATGATAGGGATACACCAATATAAACACATTCTAGTTTAAAAATATTACAAGTAAAAATGCAATAAATACATCCTAACCAGCCAAATATTATTCCTTAGCCACACAGTTCACTATGATTGTTTACCCTGAGATCACATGGCGGGCTGAGAACTGCCTCTTGCTGCTCCCACCCAGCATTGAGGGTATTATACTGGGAAAGGATCAGAAGTCAAAATTCAAAGTATTGTATTTTTACTGAATGTGTATTTCATTCACATTATCTTAATTTTTTTAAATTTAAACCATTTATACTCAGGAACTGTCAATAACACTAACTATATTTTACTTTTACTAACTATATTTTACTTTTCATTTCAATATTCCATATTGTATATCCTGTTAAGTATTTCCATGATATATATTGATATATATAGTGTGTTTTAATGTAAAATATATATTTTACATTAAAACACACTTGGAAAATTTTAAAGACATACTTTTGGCAATGAACTGGATATTTGTATGCCCTTAAAATTCATATTTTGAAATTCTGAGTGTAATGATATTAGGAGATGGTATTTTGGAGAGTGATTTTTGTCAGGAGGGTGGAGCTTTCATGAATACTACTAGTGCCTTTTTATAAAGGACCCCAGAAGGCTCTTTGGTCCTCTTTCCACCATGTGAAGATTTAATGAGATATTTGTCATATGCAACATGGAAGAGGGTCCTCACAAGACCCAACCAAACTGGTGCCTGTTTTCAGACTTGCAAACCCTAGAACTGTGAATAATAAAATTTTGTTGTTTAATAAGCCATGCTGTCTGTGTTAACTTTGATACAGAAATCCCAAAGGACTCATACACTGGAATTTTAAATGTTATTGGAAATTATTTAATAAATTCAGAAGAGAAAATATCTCTTCAACATTGTCTTCCTTATCAAAAGATTAGTAAATTACTTAATTCATTCAAAACTATTCTCATGTCCCTAAATACTTTTCATCATACAGTTCTGACCATTTCTTGAAGTGGTTAGTTATATTTTTGTAGTATCTGTTAATATGTTATTTAGCAGTATCAGGGAGGATTCAGATTGGAAAAGTGGATTTTTTGATAGTTAATCTTACTTTGAACTCCAAACACTGGCTTTTATGGGTCTATATCTTTTAGGTGGCAGATCAAGAGACTTTTCAAACTCCAAAATTATGTAAGCCAATACCTCAAAATGAATTTCTTTCTATAATATCTTCATTTCCCCCCTCTGGCTGTCTCTAATACAAATTTTAAGCATGGTTTAAGAATACATTTACAGTGGTTATATGCACAAAAAGAAAAATATAAGGGATATTTCTATTAAAACTTCAGAGAGAAGCATATGTATACATGTATATAAAAGCATTTATTTTGGGATAATAGAGTATTTGAATGGATTAGTTCTTTTCAAATTGTTTAGTAACTACTTTTGTATCTTAATTTGAAATTTCATTTTGGCCAATATATTTGATCTTTGTCATTATGTAATTTTAAATGGTCAGCTTCTGCAGTGTTTTATAGAAATGATGAAAAAGTGTTGTTAACTGAGAACACTAAGTATTTAATTCTGAATGAACTTTATTTCTATTATACTCATGAAATGTGTTTAATGGTCTATTTATAGTGCCATAATAATTTTCTCTATTTAAAATTTAGTGCAATAATTCTGTAATAGACAAATCAAAGCTATAAAATAAAAGTTCAAATCTTGAATTAAATTTTTTTGTCTAATATGTAATGTTACTGACAGTTTATTAAAATATTCTGACTTATAAGAACCAATATTTATAGTTTTTATAATCAAAGCCTGAAATTTTATTTATTTTGTAATATATTTAAGGGCTGTGAATTAGGATTAAAAGTAAAAATAAACTACTACTAATAAATCTTGATTCAATATCAGATGATTGAGTTTAAGCTAAAATTTAAGTATGCTTTATTTTTCAGGAGTGACAAGGGGGGGGGTGAAGAGAGACTGAAAAGCAAAAATAAAAGAAGAAAAAAATCAAGAAAAGTATAAGAAAAAGAAAAAAAATAGGAAATTTCTTGTTTATAAATCTACTTAGCCACTAGTCATATATGTAGCAGTGCTTTCTTGTTTTATGGATAATCACTAAATATTTGTTGAACAAACAAGTTTATGCCACAAAGTAAATGGAATCATTAATAAAGATGTAAGTAATCAAATAGAAACACAAAAATATTCCAAGCCTTTAATTCATTTAATAGGAATATTAACACAGAAATTAAGATCTGAAAACTCTCATTAATAACTTATTATTATTAACATATTAATAATTTTGAACTTTACAGAGAATACATTTTATGTACTCATGCAGCATCTGCAAATTATTTTGTTTGATCCTACACATTAAAATAAATTCCAAATGAAGAATTTTATAAATTTTATAGATTATAATCTGGGGATATACAGTTCCACAGTACTAAAACCAATAAGAGAAACTTAAGCAATTACATAAATAAGGAAAATGTTCAATCAAAAATGCAAAATATTCTCCTAAATAACTTTTTACTAAAATAAGAAATTAAAAGCAATGCAAAACAATTACTAATTAAAGATAAAGAGCAAATTTATATAATATAAATAAGTAAATTATGTTTGCATAAAACAACAAAAATTTAGGAAATAAAATTAGAAATAGTGTTACACTTAAAAGAAAAGTTCATTTGCCATTAATGACAGAGGAAGTACCTAAGGATCAACTACTCTAAGACAAAACTTCAGTTTTTGAACCTAGAGCAAAATCAACTACTACAGGTACCAGAGAAAGAACAGAAGCAGAGACTCAGATGGGGAGGACACAGTTGAGCGAGGAATTGAACAAAGTGAGTTAAATTCTGCGATTTCAGCCTTAGCACAGATGTTTTTGGTACAGAATGCAGAAAATTTAATTTAGAAAACTGGAACCATTGGAGGAGATAATGAAGAGATCTCAGAAAATAATTAATAACAAGGAGGATTCCAAAGGTTTTCCTACCTACATTTCTAGCATACAGACCTAGAAACGATGCAGAGTATTTCAGCTAAAAACAAATGATCTTGGAAGCAAAACAATGAAACTTGAGTTTACAATTCAAATCCAACCAAAATAATAAACTGGTAAAAAGAAACAGTCTGTTCTGAGAAATATAACACAAACCTAAGAAAAAACCTACAATTACCTGACATATGAAGGACAGTATAGTAAACTACCAGAAGATAAAATCAACTGAGATCAAACCTGAGATGACAAACTGAGAAGGGCTATCCAATTTTTTTTAAATAAACAAATAGAAGTTCTTGATATGAAAAAAAATATACAATTAAATAAATAAATTCACTGAATGTATTTGATGTGCCTATAGATGTTAGAAAGGAAAAACTAATGAACTTGAATATAGATATATAAAAATTATTTAATATAAAAAAATGGAGAGAAGAAAAAAGATAGCATAAAAAGAAACACAGTTCTAGGTCTGTAGTCAGCATAGACTGCCATAACAAAATATCATAGATGGGGAGACTTCATTCATAGGCACTAACGTTTCACAGTTTCAGAGGGTAGTAGTAACCCCAGGTCATGGTCTGGCAGGGGTGGTTTCTGGTTAGGGCTCTGTACAAGTCTGCTTTTTCCTGTCCTCACAGAATCCCAAAGAGAGAGCACACTGCAATCTCTCTTCTTACAGAAGAACAAAACCCATTGGATTAGCACCCCACCTTCATGACTTGGTTTGTCTATTATCTTTAAGTATAGTCACATTGGGAGTAGAGCTTTAATATGTGAATCTTAAGGAGAGACAACAATCAATCCATAAGAAGATCACTATTAGCAACACACAATCTGACAAACTTAGACTTGGAATTCTAGGGGAGGAAGGAGAACTTAGGGCAGAAAAAAATGTATTTAAAAAGAGAACCAAAAAAGCTCCCAAATTAAAAAAAAAAAAAACAAAAAAACAAACAGATAAAAAAAAGAACCCTAGAGGTACTATATGAATGGCAGACACCAAGCAGTATAAACAAACATGGCAAGGGAGTCAGTCAAACTTTTAAAGAAAAAGAGCAAATGATGGAAAGCAGTAAGAAAAAAATACTCCTAACATGGCAAACAATGAGATTCATTTAAAAATTGCCTGCTCTCCAAATGCCATGAACAGAAAAGAAAGTACAACAATATCTTTAAAGTTCTGAAAGAAAAGAAAATACTATCAAGCTACAATCCTATATCCAATGAAATATATTTCATGAAAGAGGGCAAAATAAAGATATCCTCAGATAAAAGGAAACCAAGAAAATGAGTTGTCAAGAGACCTGCACTATAAGAAATCTTAAAGGAAGTTTTCAAATAAAAGCAAATTGTGCCAGATGGAAGCCTGGATCTTCAAAAAAGAATGGAAAGCTTTGGCAGTCACAAATATGATTTTTGTGTGTGTGTGATTTTATTTACAATACACATGAATACTTAAAACTAGAGTTATAACATTGTTTAATAAGGTTTGTTAGTATGTAGGAGTAGTTCATAAAGAGAACAAAGGCAGGCAATCAATCTATGAAACTGTAAAATTTTTACATTTTAGGGAAATATTACCAGTAGAAAGATAGTGAAAAGATAAAAAAATAAATTTAATCTAAAATGATAAAAAATATATATTTTGAGTGATTACTGGACAATAAACAGAATTATGAAATATACACAAAGGATCATAAAATGTATACAAAAAATCAAATTCGGATATAATAAAGGATAATAAAGAGAAACATCGCGGGAACCAAAAGCAAAAGACAGAAATAAAACCGTAAAATTGGAGGCAAATGCATACTTATCCCAAAAATATTACATTAAATATTTCTTAATACATCAATTCAAGCATAGATTTTCAGAATATATATAAAATATTCAACTGCATGCTATCTAAAAGTTTCATTTTCAATATGAAGAAACAGATTAAATTAAATGAATAGAGTTTTGGTATCATTCTGGTTAAATAAATATCTTACAAAGCATCTCTTTGGACTTTTAAATTCATAAAGTTTGAACAAAATGAAAAAATATAAATAAATTACCTAGGGATTCTGAAAAGTGGAAATCAAAACACAATGAATGAGGGAGTCAAAGCTTGTGGAACTGGTACATGGGTGAAATTTCTAGATATTTCTTTTCTCATGGATTTGGCCCAAGATAAACCCAGAAAATTCACAATGCAAGTGGCTAGCACTTGAATAAAAAGCTTTGTTGCAAATAGGGGTTCCACTTAATATAGCAAAGATGTCAGTGTAGCTCAAATTTATCAAATGATTTGATGAAATTCTAATAAATGCTGTGTCTATTTCTGTTTCCTTTTTTTGTTGTTGTTAAACTGAACATAGATTATCCTAATATTTATATGAAGATATAGATGGCAAAAAGGACAAAAATACCCTTGAAGTATAAAAATGAAGAAGGAAACTTTCACTTTCTAGCTCTGATTAAATGATATGTAAGAGATTTTTTTATTCTTGCCTATAATAATTAAATAGATAGATATTTATCCATCTATCTATCTCAACCAGTCAAACAATCAACAGGCAACAAAGTTTAGTAATTTCTGAAAAATTAGAAATAAATGAGATAGCCCACATTGTTGCCTTAGCTCACTACCTGGAATGGTTTTCCAGACTATAGTGTGGAGGTGGGAAAATCCAGGCTTAGCCCAGTTGTTTCCATAGGAGTTGGGCATCTAGAGAGGCCAAGGCATCAAAAATTCATGATAGAATACCAAAGACAAGAAGGTCCACAGACAATGAATTCTGGGTACCCATATAGGAACCTCTTTAAATGTTCAGCTGAATAAAGAGGAGAACATGTCTGTAAGGAACATATTTAAGGCCTGGAAAAAGATTCTGAAAGCAATAGATAGAATAATCTCCATGATCAGACCAGGCCAGGAATACTACCCATAGCCAGATTGGAGGCAACTCAAAATCTACAGAACAATTAGAAGAATACTAAAACGCATCTTATCCTAGTAATGGGGGGTGGGGGGAAGATAGATAGCTCTAGACTACATGCTGTTCTCATTTTGCCCAAAAATCCTACAATGAAGATTTAAAAGGATCATACTTTCACCAGTAACTTAAACACATCCACAGACAAAGCTAGAGAATAACTGTGGAAATTAAAAGTCCCGCATCTATTGAGGTAAAATTCACAGTGTCTGCCATCCAACAAAGAATGACTAAGAGGAAGGAAAAATTCGGTAAGAAGAAACTGGGTACGTGTTTGACATCAATGATAGAATTAGTGGAAAAGGCACAGGAAACATTACTCTCAATGGTGTTTCATGTATTCAACAAGCTAGAGAAAAAACTATTAAATAGAAGTATGAAGAATATAAAAAGACCCAAAATATATTGTTAAAGGTGAAAATTAAAATGTGTATGATAAGTTGTCTAATATATAAAATTAATCAAAAATTAAACATTGCAGAAAAATAACTGATTTTGGTGAAGATAAAAACACAACAATATAAACTAGCCTGAATGAAACAAAGAGAAAAAAGAGTGAAAAAAAAAAAAGGAGTATCAGAGAGCACTACCAATTAGCCTAATATCATGTGAACTGATCACCTGGAAGGAGGAAAAAGAATAGAGGACAGAAAACATATTTGAACAAAATACTGTCACAAAAATTTCCAAAATTGATGAAAATTAGAGAAAAATCAAAGATCCTGAAAGTTTGGTGACCAACAGCCCCCAAACCTTAAAAAAACACACTATTCCATGGAAAATGAAACATTGTTCAAATATAGTGAAAAAGAAAAGTTTAAAAATAGCCATAAAAAGAAGATGCTATGTATTGAGCAACAAGGATAGGACAGCAGATTTCTCATCTGAAATAACTCAAATAAGACAAAGTACAAAAACTTTATCTTATTCCAGAAGAAGAAGAAAAAAAAATATATCAACTTCGATTCTATACTAAGGAAAAATATCTTTTTTAAAATAAAGGCTTTTTCAGACATCCAAAGTAGAAAACACTTATCACTCACAAAGCTGCAATTCAAGAAATTTAATTTAATCTTAAAGAAAATCTTTCAAGCAGTAGGAAAATTATCCTTGATAGAAATATGTATGTATCGAAAGACATCAGAAATGATAATTATGTGAGTAAACTTACCCAATTTTTTCTTAGTATTAAATCTCAGTATTCAAGGGTGATTGATTTTTTAAATAAAAATAACGATATATCATGAAGTTTAAAATTCATAAAGCATAAAAGCCAGAAGATGACAAGTAAATGTATTCTATAATATGGATCCAAACCATCAGTGAAATTGCTTAATATCACTTGAAAGTAGGTGTTCATGCATTAAGTCTCATATATAATAACCTGTAAGCACTGTTAGGATAGCAGTCAAAGAGTTATGACTAATAGGCCAAGAAAGAAGACAAAATGGAATCATAAAAACAATTGATAACAAAGGAAGAAATGGAAACAAAAGAGGGGTAGATAAAAAGAAGGAAGCATAATAGAAAGCAGATAGCAAAATTAGAGTTAAATCTAATCCTTTCAGGAATCAAATGGAATGTAAACCAAGGGGGTCAGCAAACATTTTTCTACAAAGGACCAAATATTTTAGGCTACACAAACCATATGGCAACAGCTCAATTTTCTGCTGTTTGTCAAACACAGTCATAGATGACTCTAATTGTGTGGGTGCTGGATGGATTTGGCCCTCAGGACAAACTCTTTGTACTGGACAGTGTTATCTGACTTTTTTACATTAAAGAGACATTTTTACCTCAGATTAAAAAAACAAGATCAACTTTTTGCTGCCTTCAAGAAATGCACTTTAAATAAAAACAATACAAATTAATTTAATGTGAAATAGTAGGAAAGGAGAAAAGTATGCTAATGTGAATCACAAGAGCATTTAAATTGCTAAATTTCATTAGTTAATTTTGCACTCTATCTCCAGAACAATTCTCAACATTTGGAGGGTGTAAACAAAGGCTCTGGAAGTTTCTTTTGCTTGTCTCGACTACTATTCTTAAAGGGAGGATAGGGTGTCTTGCAGTTAATTGAAATTCTGAAAAGACTTCATTTCTACCATAAGGCATAGCATTGTAAAGTGGCAGCTGTAAACTAGGAGAAAAAAATGCATTGCTCACAATAGTCATGGAATCAACCTGTGTCTATTAGATAATAAATGGCTAAAGAAAATGTGGCATATATGCACAATGGAATATACTACTCAGCGTAAGGAAATGCTGTCATTTGCAGCAATACTGATGAACCTGGAGAAGATTATGCTACATTAAATAAACCAGGCACAGAAAGGCAAATGCTGCATTATCTGCCCTATATAAGGAGTCTAAAAAAGTGAGACCAGAAACCCTGCACCTACTAGAAGAAAATGTAAGCCCAACACTCCAGCATGTCAGCTTAGGGACCACTTCCTCAATAAGACTCCTAAAACACAAGAACTAAAATCAAGAATCAGTAAATGGGATAGTATCAAACTAAAAATCTTCTTCAGAGCAAAGGAAACTATCAAGACTGTGAAGAGACAGCCTACAGAATGGGAGGAAAATCTTTGCTATCCACATCTCAGAAAAGGCATTCATTTCCAAGATATACAAAGAATTCAAAAAGCATAACACCAAAAACAAATAACCTAATTCAATAAGTAGGTAAAGTAACTAAATAAACAAAAGAAGAAATACAAATAGTCAACAAAAATATGAAAAAAATTTCAACATTTCTAGCAGTTAGAGAAATGCAAATCAAAACTACATGAAATTCCATCTCACCCCAGTCAGAATGGCAATTATCAAGAATACAAGTAACAATAAATGTTGGCAAGTATATGGGGAAAGGGGGACACTCATACATTGCTGGTGGGACTGCAAATTGATGCAACCAGTCTGGAAAAAAGCATGGATATTCCTTCAGAAAACTTGGAATGGAACTACCATTTGATCCAGTTATTCCACTCCAAAGAACTTAAATCAGCATTCTACAGTGATGCAGTCGCATCAATGTTTATTAGCACCACAATTCACACTATCTAAACTATGGAACCAACCTAGGTGCCCATCAACAGATGAATAGATAAAGAAAATGTGGTTTATATACACAATGGAATATTACTCAGCCATTAAAAGAATGGCTTTATGATATTTGCTGGTAAATGGATGGATCTAGAGATTATCATGCTAATTGAAAAAACCAAAGGTAGAATGTGCTCTCTGATATGTGGATGCTTACATACAACAAAGGAGGAAGAGGGGAGGAACAGAAATTCAGTGGATTAGAAGGAGGAGAATGAAGAGAATGGAAGGGGGATAGGAATTAGAAAGACAGTGGAATGAATCTGACATAACTTCCCTATGTACATACATGAATACAACACAGTGAATCTCAACATCGTGTACATCTACAAATTGTGATCCTAATTAGAATAAGATTTACTCCATGTTTGTATAAATATGCCAAAATAGAGTCTACTGTCATGTATAACTGAAAACAACATATAATATTTTTAAAGAAAATTGAATACTTACAAGCTGGGCAAAAACTGGTGGTTACCAGGGACTAGCAAGTGTGAAGGTGAGGTATTGGGGAGATAGATGTTGACTGAAATTTACAAAATTTGAATTAGGAAGAATAAGGTCAAGAGATTTATTTTACAACACAGTGACTACAGTTTTAACAATGTATCATATTTTTGAAAGTTGCTAAGGGATTTTATGTGTCCTCAACATAAGGAAAGATAGGTGAGAAAATGCAAATATTAACAAGCTGGATTAGACCATTCCTCAATGTAAACATATTGTTAAAATGTTGTACACTATAAATTTACATAATTTTACTGGCTAAATAATAGATAAATAGGGTTTTTCCCATATCAACTTATTAAACACTGATCCAATGTATTGGGGTGACTAGATTATCTGGAAACATCAGGTCTAGAAATAAAGTTCTCTCTTTGGGAAAGTGTGACCAAACAGAGAAATAGCTCTTGAAAATGTATGCCCATTTTGCTTTGTTTCTTGCTTTGTAATTAATTATATTCTGATTGCTGTTACTATTTCCTTTCTCTCACAGTACTGTATTCCTTTTGTTATTCTGTTTTTAAAGCTAATTAACCCTCTCCAGCTTTATTCTTAATTACTTAAAAACTTGATTCCATGTTTTAAAATTCATTTATTTCATAATTAAAAAATCAAATTTTGCCTTGTGTATATTTTGATAAGTTTTCTTTTCAGCTTTCCTCTTTTCTAAGTACTATGTAATTGGAATTAGTCCTGCTGTATATTTAGAAAGCTGTTTTTATTTAACTTCTAGATATTTTTGCTCTGATTTTTATGTGTTTTGTTTGGAATTTTATTATTCATTGCTAATTAGTTTTGCTATGGTCACAGAATATAACATCCATCAAACTGTTAACATTTAATGAAGTTTAATTTGTGCTTTGGTTTATAAAAAAATTGTAACATTTTAAGCACATTAATGTATTTTTGGCAAGGTAAAATTAAATATATTAATACTTAGTACATAAGAAGTACACCAGTATTTCTTACTATTGTACTAAGTTTTCACCTAATCATTATATATATATA
>NW_026000170.1:4611826-4629389 GCF_001458135.2 Marmota marmota marmota | reverse complement strand
TATATATATATATATATATATATATATATATATATATCCATATATCTTTATGTGTGTGTGGTGTGTTTATATGTGCATGTATTTAAGGAGAGAAAGGCCAGTGAGATAGGAAAAATTCTGTGAGAATATTGTTGTCCAATTTCAGAATCCCTTCAATGAGGAAAGAATGTGTTGAGTACTAAGGAGGGTTTTGACTAGGCTGAACATTGTGAATCAAACACTGCATGTGGCAAAAATGGTCAACTTTATGACATTTAAATGAGTGGTCTTGATAAATTAGTGGGAAGGAAACTCTGTACAGGGAGACACATTGGAAACCAAAGAAAAAGGGAGACTGCCAAACCTCATACGAATGTAAACGAAGGTGGAGAAATCGAGAGGTGGATGTTATGACCCGGATGGAATGAGTTTTAGAGAACAACGGTATATATCTCTTAAGGTGGAAGAGTTCTCCAGGGATCCCTCTCCTACAACCAGGCCAATGGGTAAGAACATGATGTCACCTGGCTTGGAGTTGTTGGGAATCAGAGTTGAGGAGTCAAGAGATGGGCTTTAGATGTCCAGGATATAGTCAAGATGCCAGATGGGAGCAACAGGGAGCCAGGCTGGATGCTGGGTGCAAAGATGGAGCATTTGGTCAGCTGAAGCCAGATCAGAAGAGGCCAGCCCACGTGGACACACAGGATCCAGTCAGGGTGAAGTTTCCCTCAATGACACTGCTCTTGCAGAGATACAACCCCTGAGATAACGGTGTTGATTGGAAGATGAACCTAGGACCTGTCCAGCCAGTCAAAATCAGTGGGGAGGAGAATGACACTAAATTGGGGAGTTACAGACAGAAATCAAAGTAAATCCTCTCTGAAAGAATGCTTCCCAAAGTGGGCATTGCTGAGGTCTTACTGATAAATTTACAGAAAGGATTGCTGGAAATAGGAGAAGGCAAGTTATTAGGATGTAAATTTAAAAAGTACTGCTTTTGAATATGTTGACAATGAGATGAAGATAGTATGACTCTGAAGGCTCTGAGCGCACACACACACACACACACACAGGACTGGGAAAGAAGAAAGAGGAAGGAAAAGGAGAAGAGGTAGGACAAAGAGAAGTGGGTAGGAGGGGATGTGGAAGAGAGAAAGGAAGAGGTGAGATGGAGGAGGATCACTAGCAGTTACGATGGGAAGTCTTTAATGTTGGATTGCTGTTATTCATCATGGAAACACAGGTTTGCTTTGTGTGGTCTGCTGGCTTTAACCTCCAACTTAGTAGAAATCAATATGTATATATTACTTCAGGCCCAAGGACTTTGACTAAATTATTTTTTTATGTTTTGCTGACAAATGTGAATAAATATTTGTTTCTGTTTCACTTTTGAAACAAATTAAGTTTCATTATTAAGTAGATTGATTGTAGGCTCAGGTCCCATGTCATTTGTTTCAAAATTTTAATCACTCATTAAGTCATTAGCGTGATTATTTTGCTAAAGGGTGATGATGTAATTAATGATTTAAGTGGATTTCATCAATTATATTCAGAAAGTCAATTCTTAACTCTCTCAAAATGCAGATCATATTCTCACTTTCTTTCATTCTGTCCTTTATGATAATGAGAAAAAAGTTTGGTATTTTCTTGGAAGCATCTACTTTTTTAAAAATAATAAAACTGATGAGAGACATATGGAGAAATGTTTGTAGAATTGATTGAAGTCATATCAATGTTAGGATAATTCAGAGAGTGTGCCATGATGAGTTTCCTAAGGAAAATCATACCATCACAATTTTTTGTAGTCTTGCAGACAAATTTACTGTAATAATTATAATTACCAATCTCAATTCTTTTATCTGCTGGCTTGCTATTTTTATGGCAGATTAATATTTCAAATAGTTTTAAGATAACCAAAGAGGTGAATATGTGCAAAAAGTTTAATATTCTTTATTTTTATAGGTGTCCACATTATAAGAATAACTGATATATGCAAAAGGCTTATAGCCTATAATCAAAACTTATTGACACATAGAGAGATATTTAATACACTTTTGGAATACCTTTTAATATTTCTCTCCTGTTTCTCATGAAAGCACTGTATTCCCTGTTTTTAAAGCTGTGACATATCAGGCCTCAATCCTCTAGTTTAATAATGGATATGACAGTTTGTTCTTTAAAAGAGGCTTTGTGATATCTTGTGTTGGCCAGCTATTGCTTTCTTTAGTTTGATCCATTCCCAAGTTGAGAATGTTTTATGGAGATAGGTTCTTTTTTTTATTTTTGGTTAGGAGAAGACATTTAATTCTAAGAAAAAATAAAATGAAAACCAAGTATATAGAGATAATAAAAGTATTCAATAGCAAGAAGTGGAATGAGACGTGTGTGTTGTTAGAAAGTGCCAAATAGGAAGAAAAGCCAAGTGATAGTTTTACTGATTATAAATATAAAATGTAGCACAGTGAAACTTTTAGTGGTTTGAAACAATAGAATAATCAAATAATACTTATGAATTAGGCATTGAGCACTTACTACATGCCAGATACTTTTCTAGTTGTTTTATATGAATTAATTTATTTAACTCAGAGTTTTTAAATCTTAGTACTACAAACAATTTGGGTAATAATTCTTTCTTGGGGTGAATTACCTTTTGGATGCCTTTTGGATGTTTGACCTTATCTTTAACCTTCACCCATAGATGCCAATACCAACCCCCACTGCCATGGAATGAACACATCTGCAACCATTGACAAATGTCTGCAAGGAAGCATTTCTAACTACTTGACAACCACTGACTTAAACCCTAAAACAGCTGTACGAAATTCATACTGTCATTCTTTCCATATGACTTTTAACGAGATGGAAATAAAAAAAATCACTTAAGTCACTTTTCTAAGCCAGTAATCTGATAGAATCTAATCTAAGTACTTAAGTGCTTTAGATCATGTTCTTAAGTACTATGTGATACAACTTTTCATATTCTTCTCCAAAAGAAACAAGGGTTTATATAACTAAAAAAATAGCAAAATTAGCCTTTAAGCAAATAACAATTTTTTATATTTAGCATGCACATCACACTTATTCTTAGAAGGGAAGAATTAAAGGAGTAGTGGCTGAGGAAGAATCAAGGAGATGTCACCTGAGTTGGCTTGATGGTTGTGCTGAGATCTGACAGAAGATACAGATTCAGAAAACTGTACTATGCTGTAAAACTGTGCATAACCATTCCCAAGATGTTTATGATTTTTGTGAGTTTTCCATTGTGCTGGGTTTTGTTCAAATGTAAAACAAAAGTAGCAGCAATGAGACATTAAAAAAAATTTCAGGGTCAAAAAATGTGGCCCAGTTATGTTTGGCTTTCTTTACACATTGCATTGTCCAGCATTCTCATTCTACATCTGGGGCCCCAAAATAATATAGTGGTGGTATAAGTTGAACTTGTTGATTTTATAACAATTCTTTTTTTCTTATTCTAGCTTCAAAAACTGTTCATATACTTCTGCTGCCCATAATTCTTGCAGCCAGAATGGTTACAAGCCCCTGGAGTATTCTAAATGACCTGAAACACTAGCTTTCAGTTTCTAACTGACATGCATGGAAAGCATCAGGGCATTTGTAGGGGATACTAGCACATCTCTTTAAAAATGTTCTGGGAAATCAATTAATGAGGAGGTACATTGTCGATCCACTTCGGGATGGGATGTAGCCAATTCTTGAGTAATTTGTGTTCTAAATATAAAACAGTTTCCTGCACTCACTTTCAATTTTAGGAATTGTTTCACTTGCTATTAGTGCTGTCAGATTTCTATCTGTGGTAAGTAGAGAACCAGATCAGCATCGAACTTTACTTTGAATTTCCTATTCTTGGCAATTACATTTGTGGTTAAGAGTAGAAAGTACACAGAAATGAAGGTAAATGTCAACTTACATGTTCAAACAGCAAATAAATTACTTCAGCCCCTTTTCTATAACTAGGTATCCAAGAGATTCTATGTGCTAATCTCAGCTTTATAATTAACTACCTGCACCATTCTGAGAATATGACTTGACATTTCTCAAATGAAATGCCCTATCTATACTGTAGGACTTTGATCATTAGATTTTAAATATCTAGAATGTATTATTTTATAGTTAGCAACTTTCTTCAATGTGAAGCCAACTTTGCCACTTATAGTTCTACCTCAATAAAAATGACTTTATATTTGGAGGAAGAGATGATCTCAACATGGTAAGTTTGAAAATCCTGGAGAACAAAACACTGAATATTTCTTGCTATTTCCAGCACATTGCATTTGTATGGGCTTTTCCTTAGACTCTATAAGTGGGTTATAGGTTTTGCTAGTAAATTACTATATTCTCATTAATTAGAAAGTTGGGCTTTTAAAGAACAAGAACATTTCTCAGAATATATCAAAAAGTCCCACATACATATTTGGCTAAAACCCTAGGCTGAAGCCAACCTGGAAATAAGGTATGTCAACTGGATAAAAATAAATATGAAAAAATGAACCAGTACCTACTTTTGATATAAGGTTTCTAAGTCAATTCATATTGGGACTTAGAATTTCTGCCTTTAGGGAGACAATATTTATTCTAAGGCTAAAACAATAAAATTGATTGCTAAAGAAACAGAAGAATTGTGTTGCAATATGTCCAGGCCCATAATGGTAATGATGAATCCAGAAAGTAAAGTCATCCTTAGTTCAGTGTGTAGGATAGAGGAAGGGATATTAGGACATATTTCCTGCCCATCAAAGCTTCAGCAAGGCCCAGGAGTCACATTCTATCAGAGAACCCAGCTGGCTGTCCACATGAAGCAAGCAAGTTCTTTCACATTAATGCAATACTTCAAGGATGTAAATTACAATCTGGGATAATATACACCCAAGAAAGTATTGCTCAGATTTAAAAAAATAAAACTTTTCCCCTATAGTTATTACAGATTTTTTTTAAAAAATTAACTTGACAAATAGATTTATGTTCCATTGAATTCCTCCTGAATATCCTTTTCCTCCAGTGTGTTCTTTGCCACCTTCATGTATTTATTGCCTTTCAATATATTTATTGCCTCTCTTGTCTCTAATTTCTCTATACCTTAGCCAGAGTATGTTCTCTAAGATACAAATTGTTATTGAATTATTTACATAAAAGATATAATTTTATAATTTCTTGTGATAACTCAATGTTAAGTTTTTAAAATTTATCCATAGTTACACATGTAAATGTTATTCGGTTGTTCTGTTTCTGCATAACAATCCATTAGTATGACTATACCAAAATTTACTTTTGCATTTATTTATACTAGTAGATATTGAGTTTCTTTCTCCTCCCCCCTCCTGCTCCCCCTCCTCCTCCTCTTCCTCCTCCTCCTCCTTCTTCTTTTTGTGATTTATCAGCTTAGAGATTGTTGCAATAAATATTCTTGTATAGTGACTTTTATTCCAATGGGCAAAGTACTTGTCCAGGACTCAAACATCAAAGCTGAATTTCTGGTCATAAAGTACACACATTTTTATTTTTACTAGAGGTTTATAAGTTGCTTTCCAACATGATTTGTGGCAATTGCACTTCCTACAATAGATTATTAAAGTTCTTTCTCTCTTACCCTTGTGAATGCCAATTTGAGAATTGTGAGATTTTATCTTCCTTTGTTGGATATTCCATATGTTTTGATATTTGAAGTTGTCATTAATCTTTGAATTCTCTGAAATTTTTCTCTATTTAGCTAAGAGCTATTTGGGCATATAAATATAATTGGAAATTGTGGCGGGAGTGGGTGAGAATGGAGCACAATTCACATCCCTGTAGATCTCCCATGTCCAGAGCTATGAGCTGTGCCTGGTCCCTGGGCTGGTCGTGCTTCTTCCTGGGGTACCAGGAAACATAGAGACCCCAAAGCAGTATAGATCCTTATTGTATTGGACTTGGAATTTGGAACACAAGGCAGTGCCATTACCCTTTTGGAAGATTTATTGGCTGCTTATAGAAAGGCTTGTATGTATGATGTGAAATAAAACAAAACTATTTTTAATTTCCCCACAATATTTAAAAAGGGTTCCCCCCCAGAGATATGTGTTCTGTACATAATATAATGCATCTTAGAGATATTTGATAAGGTAGAAAAAGAAACTTAGATATCTTGTAAATGCCCTTCTGTTAAGGAATAATAGATAGGATGTGCTTCTTGAAAATGACTTTTGGAAAGGAAATTACTGGACCACCTGAAGAAGTAACAATAGGGAATGTTAGAGGAGGTGAAATGGAACACCAAGAGGAATGAATGTCAGTCCAGTTTGTGCTACTGCAACAAAATACTTGAAGACAGACATTTTATGATGGAAAGAGGTTTATCTGACATAATTCTGGTGGCTGGAAAGTCTACACATCATGGAGTTAGAATCTGGCATGGATCCCTGGGCTATATCACAACATGGTGAAGAAGTGGAAGGGGAAATGGCTCTGTGCAGAAGAGATCAACCATATGTAATGTATTCACATCATAACAATCCATCCTTGAAAGAACAAATCCAGTAGCATAAGACCTAGCACTCTTCAAGGCCCCACCTCTTGAAGATCTTACCACCCTTCTCTATCATTGCATTGGGGACCCCATTTCTAGTATATGAAAGAATCTAGAAGGGTTCAAACATAAAACAATAGCAAGGAAGAAGAAGAGCTTTTTATGCCAAATTTAGAAGATATTTCCATTTTACAATTTTGTTCTGTGTGTATTTTTTTTCACTAGTATATATGTGATTAGCAATATTAAGTTTTCTCTCTCTCTCTCTCTCTCTCTCTCTATATATATATATATATATATACACACACACACACACACACACACACACACACACACCACACATATTATGTATATATACATGTATATTTAAATGGTCTGAAGCATATGATATGTGTTAAGATAGAGTGAAATAAAACTTTCATTTAAAATTCATAAGAACTATTGTCTTTGGATATGGATTTACCTATTATAAGTGAAACAAAAATAGATGTGATACATTGTTAGCTCCATCTCACACACTCCCAGCTGCTCTCTATGAGGTTAACCAACTTTTCTAAGTGCTTTTGCTCTCCTGCTACTGCTGCAGCAGCCAACGTCAAGGCCTCACCATGGGGTGGGAACGGAAGGTTGCATCCACTGGGCTGCTACCTTAATGGATTTCTCACTCTTGTGAATCCAGAGGTTTAGTTTATGGTTCACTCAGTCTCTTTGAAGCAGCTAGTCTGCACCCTCTATTTCGTGTTGCAGGCCCCAGTGGTCTTTTCTGAAACTATCATTACAGCATTGAGCCCCAGCTTACATTAGCCATCCTGGAAAGTGTGGAATTTGTTACATGTTACCAGTGGCAAGCCTAAATTTCTAAATAGAAAAGAGTGAGAAACACAGTAGAAAGTTAATATGGGCAGACAGAGAATTTTTCTTGTAAATTCAGTTACATTGTATAATAAAGCAAAAAACATAATAAAAATCTTATGTTTATTTTTGGTAGATTTGATAGAGATAAGGGAGATTAAAGAGGCAAACGCCATTCCTAAGCATTGCATAGATCCCATGACAGCCTTTGACTTTGGCAATGGTTTTAAAAGAAGAGCTAGAGTGTGGGAAATCATCATGTTTCATCCCAAGAAGATTTTGGGGAGAAGTATATTTTTCTTTTTAAATAAACCATCCAATAATTTTTAGAATTAAGAAGAGTATGTATTCCTCATGCTTGAGTTCAACTTAATTAGAGCAGAACAGAATAAAATCAGCACGTGATGACACATGCTTCTAGGAGTTTTTAAGAAGATCAGGGACAGCAGAGAGATTCCCACCAGAGTTCTTGGATTTTATATGCATGTCACAGAATAGGGACTTGAACAGTTAGTCTGGGAGAAGTCCTGGTGAGTAATTCAGAGGAGAAGATACTCAAATAATATGCTGTCTTCCTGTAATTTTTGCATGCAAATAATGACAGGGTTGGTGGAGACATGTTAGCTCACACCTATTTGCTTCTGTATTTCTCTCAGTCTTAACAGGTAGGCTCCAGGTTGACTCTTTGCTTTCTCTTCAACCATTGTGCTCAGTCTTTTACTTTGTTTCTGTTGCTGTTTATTCTGGGAACTTGGCCTCTGGTATTAAGTCTGGCTTATAGAAATAACCTATTTCTTCAAGGTAAGAATGTGTACTTATCTGCTCTTTTTCTCTCTTTCTCAAATATAATGTCCATATTTTGAATTTTTTGGCTCCTAACTCCATTTGTTTGTTCTACTTCATATTCATCTTCACTCTCTAAGTCTAGTTTTTTTTCCTAAAAAATGAAGATATTCATCATGCCAGTTGTAATTTTGAATATTGTACTTATGTTTTCCTATCAGTGAAAACTTTTTTCCTGGTTTTAGATTTGTCGTGTTTTGTAGCTATATATATGACTTTCAATCCTTATGGAAAAACATCCTCTGGACTGTGGATGTGCCTTAAATGTTCATTTGCTTCTTCTTACAAGCTCTTTTCACAGTAGGGGTCTTGCTCTGACACCACTAATTGTTTTTCTTCTTTGGAATTAAAGAATATTTTTATGAGTCTAGGGTTTTTTCTTCTGTCTTATTCAAATTGGCTGAAAGTAACTGAATAATAAAACTTTCATGTACAAAGGGTCTCTACAAATATGTTCTCTATGTGGCTCACTTGAAATAAACCTTATTGGTGTATATTTGATAAGAGCCATTAGTAAGAGCCCAAGAAAAAGAAATTAAAAGCACAAAACATATCTTTATGTTAAATTGTGTCTGCTAACATAAAAATATATTTAAATAAAGGAAAATGAGGCTAAGTAATAGATGATAAACTGTAAATTTTCTAGGTACAGTTTGTAGATTTATGAGGACAGTATATTATTGACTTCTGTTTGCTAATTTTTTATTTTGACTCAAGTCCCCATTTTATTAGTTTAATATTTATACTCAAAATTTGAGACAGGGATGAATTTGCAGTATATTATTGCCTATAAGTTAGAAACCCCTGAAGCAATTATAATATATATTAGATCAATATATTTTATATATGTATGTTATTCATGTGTGTGTGTGTGTGTGTGTGTGTGTGTGTGTGTGTTTTGGTAAAACAAAATATCCAAAGCCTGCTTTTATAGATATGTCTGGCAGTTCTTTGGATCATGCAGTGTATTATATTTACAAGGAGACTGTGAATTGAGAGGGTTTTAGAGATATGTCATTCACATATCAGAGGTCCCCATTTTAAGAAGGACATTGATTGCTCAGGAGAGAGCAACGAAAATGATGAAGGTGAACTATAATATATTCAGCTACCCTTAGCAGGCAAGGCAAGGGAGTAATAGAGTAGCTGTTATCCAATGTTTGAAAGGTACAATAAATTTATTCTACTGTGCTCCAAATGGTGGAAATAAAATTAAAGGATGAAATTATAGTGAGAATATTTTGTTCAATAAAAGGAAGACATTTGCAACACTTAGAACCCTTTTTTTTCTGTAGCCACTGAAGCAGGGGCTGGAAGGAACATGGTAAGATTTTTATGGGATTGAGTGGGGCATTTCTTTCAAGATCTCAAATGAGCCTTTCTTCTCTTGAGTTCCTGTAATGATTCCCTTAAATATCATGTTTGATTTTGCCAGAGTTTTAAGGTTAGAGAGCATTTGTTCTATTCCATTCAAGTAAACCTTTGTAATTAAAGGAGTGTTTGAATTGTGAAACCTGCAAAGTTAAATTTCTTTGCATTTAATTTAGCAAAATTAAAATGCCTAGTGACATCCTGGTTAGAACATTAGCCATATTTAGACAGGTAATTAATGTCTAATTGGACACTAGTACTCAATTTAGCAGTAATGAAATAATGGCTAAAAATACCAACCAGTATCTTAAAAGATATGTGATATATATCCTGAAGCAATTTTCGTAAATGCCAATTATAATTTGACATTTAGAGACTGAGAGACGTGATTGCTGATGAAAGTCATACTGTGATCCTATGGCACATGGCCATGCATTCTGATTTGGGGGATAGAAAATACTTTTAATAATTTATAGGGATTTTGAAAATAAAATAGTTTGGGGAAAATATATATATATATATATATTTAATTAAAAGTTCTTGTATAGCATAGAAGCTGAGAGAAAGAAATGACACATTAGCAACTCTGAGCACATATGGAATACGTCTACAACTAAAGTGCAAAGAAGCATGGCATTTTGTCAAATTCTGGATCTTATTTATGTGAAGAATTTGAGTTGAAATTAACTTTCTAATACTAATTATAAGACAATTATATGTTGTCAGTTAAAAAAAAAAACTCATATGCTTTAACGGACATTTGGAAAAATATGTTATATAATATTAGATGGTACCGGGCCAGAATGTGTTTTATTATTTATTTATTTATTTGGATTTTTTAGATATATATGACAGTAGAGTGTATTTTGACATATTATAAATACATGGAATATAAGTTATTTTAATTCAGATTCTATTCTTGCTGTTGTAGATGATGTATAGATTCATTGGTTGTGTGTTCATATATGAGCATAGGGAAGTTATGTCCAATTCATTCTACTGTCTTTTCTATTCCCATCCTCCCTCCTTCTCTTCATTTCCCTCTGTCTAATCTAAGGAACTTCTATCCTTTGCCTCCTCCTTATTGTGTGTTAGCATCCATATTTCAGATGGAACATTTGGCCTTTGGTTTTTGGGGACTGGCTTATTTCACTTAGCATGATATCCTCCAGTTTAATCAATTAAATGGAAAATGCCACAATTTCATTTTTTCTTTGTGGCTGAGAAATATTCCATTGTGTATATATGCCATTGTGTATATATCCTATTGTGTATTTATGTATTTTCTTTAACCATTTATCTACAGAATGTTTTAGAAAGAAACTTACTATATTGTCTTTCAGAGCAGAACCAAGGAATAGTGTGTTAATCAGCATTTTTCAGGGAAAGACACACACACACACACACACATGTGCCAGTTATTATATGGAATTGGCTCATACAGTTATAAACTAGCAAATCTCATAACCTACAGGGTGAGTCAGAAAGCTGAAAAAGTTAAGAGAGATGGGAGTGTAATACAGTCTGAAGGAGGACAGGCTCAAGACCCAGTGAATGTTCCAATTTAAATCTGAAGGCAGGAAAAAGTTAATGTCCTGTTTCAAAGACTGTTAGGAAGTAGGAAATCTCTCTTAAGTTGTGGATGTACAAGAGTGTCTGTGTTTTACCCAGGCCTTCAACTGATTGGCTTATGTATACCCACACCAGAGAGGATGATCTGCTTTACTCAGTCTACTGATTGGAATGTTAATGTCATCCAAAATGTCCTACAGAAATATCCAGAACAAGGACTGACCAAATACATAGGGATCATTTCAGCCAATCAAGTTGATACAATATTAGCCACCAGAGTTAATATTTGCAGACAAGTTGAAAAGTATTCTTGCAAAATATTTTGAAGTGACTTTAACAAGATTCTTTTATGTTATTAAGACCCCCAAATATATTTACATGAATACATTGTGCTATAAACTTGAAATGCTACCATAAGCCATTATGGTAAATTGAAAAACAAAATGAAATAAAACAAACAAACAGACAAATAAAAACTGTCAGTAAAGACCATGGAGGTTGGAGGTTGTCTGGCTTTGAGTAATCTACAAGATGGAGGTGGGAAAGAAGTTGTTCTTGGGAATCATCATCATTATCATCATCATCATATCATCATCATCATTTTGATGTGGTTCATGTATCTGAAAAAACATTTTCAGCTTTTTTCCTATGAGAAAATTTATAATTATATTAGAAAAGTTTTGTTCCCACAAGATTTCCAAGATTTTATTAAAAATTATGATTAAAATTAAAAAAATCAAGAGTAGAAGATAATAAAGGTTACTGTATTAATGCTAAATCACTGCATTAGCCCAAGATTTTATAGAACTATTCATACTGATTATTTATTACATAGTTTAGGAATAATTTTAGGAAATAAAAATCTACCTTTCAAAAAACAGACAATACTTCAATACCTGAATCTGTGGATGGCTTCAGTTTCCATGGGTTTATCAGAAGAAGACAGGAGGACACTATCTGTTAGCATAGCCCATTGTGATGAAAAAAATTATTGCTGTTACCACATTATTCATATGTATGTTATTTATTCTTGATATTGTTCCATATGTGTGGCTTGGGTATTCAGGCTTTATATTCTTTAAAGGATTTTATGTGGCTAATACAAAATTCTATGCTGAACTGCTAGGTGCATAATAGGTGCTTGGTTATAATGGTCACTTTTTAAAGTTATGGAAACACATCTATAATATATTTATAGAGGTGAATTGATTATTCAAACTATTTTTAAAATTTAGCCACAACCAATAAATGAGCAAACATACAGTAACATAAATGGCTATGGATCAGCAAACTGGTGAGATATAGGAGACACTCCCCCCACCCCCAAATTGAATGTATCTAAATCCCATTTATGGTATTGTACTAATAGAATCCTTTCAAATAGCACAATGAGGTTGGTTGATTTTGACATTTTACTTATCTCAAAATCAAGCATGTAAAATCCAATTAGGAAAAAAATCAGCAGTAAATATTATTGAATTTGTGGTAAATATCCATCACACTTGTTAGTGAAATCAAAGTCAGGGCTAGAAAATGTGGAATGCACTATAAGATGTTCTTATATATATTAGTTACATTCAGTTAACTAAACTAGAGTTTTGCTGACATGAGACTTTTTTTTTTTTTTTTTTAAGTCTATAGGCTGTATTTCTATTCACCTTAGAGTAGGAGAAGCCATTAGATCATGGAAAGGAATTATTGTCCTTGGAATGAAAAAAAACAAAACAAACAAACAAAAAAACCCAGAAGTCCTACTTTATATTCCTGAAGAAACTGCACATCTCCAGTTTCTGTCTTCATTTTCATTATGTTAGGTATGAATACCACTGTCACCACCAGTGGAGGATATGCATGGACTTATGCACCTCTAAGCTGATGAAATAGGAAATGACTGTGCCCACCTATGAAGTAGGATGGAGTTTTGATTCTCTTCAGTGGAGGTACTTATGAGAAACTGATGTGACTCCATTTTTGAGAAACCAGCTTCTACCTCAAGGCCTGTCCTAAGGAAGGGGGCTTGACCCTTGTCCTAGGAAAAACCCACAGAGCACTCCTAGGCACATGCCCACCCTGCTGAGTTGTTTGTCTGTAAATAATAGGAGAGATCTGTGGCCGCCAGGTGTCCCTGACTCTGTTAAGCTAGGTGAGGACCCATAGCAACACCCTAGCAACCTCCAATCAGCATGAGACAGGGAAAATACCTGGGATGTCAGATGACCCCTAGTAGTTTATGGTGGTTGATAACGTGTTGGGAAACCATGTAATTTAGCATGAACACCACTCATGGTCTAAACCAATCAGTTCAAAGGAATCCCCCTCTTGTACTAACCAATCACCCCTACCCAACTTGTTCCCACCAGTGAATGTGCTAATCAATGTTAAGGGTTGTTGTTTGATTTTCCCACAGTATGGTATGATTTGCTGTGTGATGTTGTGACGCATAGAGTATCCCCCCAAATCCTATAAAATCTCACTGAACAAAGGACTGGGGCTCACCTTCTGGGACAGCTGCATCAGAAACGGTTGTGAGTCCAGGGTTGAGCTTGCAATAAAGACTCCTGTGTGATTGCATCGGATTTGGCTCCTGGAGGTCTACTGGGGTCCCACAAATCCGACATTACACTTACATACATGATAAATTGAATTGAAGAGTTAGAATATAGGTTAGTTTTGTTTGTTTGTTTGCTTGAACTCCTTTGCTCATCTGTATGGAGAGGCTACATTATATAAAGGAAAGGGCACTAAGGAAAAAGTCCACAGACTTAGACTTGATCTTTTTCTAACTGAAATTTCAACCTCCTACTTCTGTTTCCTTATTTATGAAATGTTAACAATATTTCTACTACTGTGCTGCAAAACTTATATGCTAATGCTTTCTTGATACCCTCAAAGGGGAGAAGCAGAGATGGGAAAGGGAAGTGAGGGAGGGCAGCAGGGAAAATAAATGTAACCTTACTAAGTTAGCTATAGTATCTTCACAAGAAAAGCTGGCCATTAGCTAGCTCAAGTGAGCCATTTTTAAAAAAGTTATACACTATCCCTCAATCATTGGCTCAGTTTGTGTGAAGGAAACAAAGAAATTAGATTTATCTTCAAGTCTCCTTCCATTTTTTATTGGTCAAATTTTGACTTATGCTACATTAATTCCACTGTGCCTCCAAGTTACTAATTCCCCTATTGTAGCTTCTAGAATAACTAGATCTTATGATTCATAAGGAAAATGTCATCTAAGTCTGCCAGTGAAGACAGAAGTCAGATCCTCCTATCTGAAGATGCCCAATCCTTAAAATACTTTGTTTCCCGCATCAGTGGAATGCTCTGTCACAACCCTTTCCTAAGAGACCATGAGATCAGGGATGTGAGACAACTGGGTTATAGTTGTAGTAGCCCGGGCTCTCCTTTATGCAATCATAATAGGTCTCAGGATTCAGGTGGGTACAAGAAAATTGAATTGATAACCAGTATAGTATCATGTGCTTTAAGAAAAATGAGTTAACCTTTCTAAAAGTTTTGTTGCTTTTTAATCTTCTGCAGGATGTCTAAACAATTACATACTGCCTTTATTGCACCAGTTAGTATCATGAGATCTGTAGGATCTGGGGAGCAGTGTGTTTCCTATCTCCCTTTATATTACTCTATAAAACTTTAGGAAGACTTTAGGTGTTTCTGGCAGAACTCATGTATTGGTAAAATTGTTAAAAATAACCTTGATTTTACCATCTGGGGAAAATAAAGTGAGCATTCTGCAGGATTATTTGATACCCAGTGACAATTCATGAAACAGTTTGTTCTACCAGAAGCTGGGCAATATGCTTCTGTCTCACTAATTAAACATCATTTCTGGTCCTGGTTTGGGAGTCCTTTAATATTTCTTGGATGGGGTGGAAAATTTTGTCAAACATACAAATGACATCAAGTAGGACAGATACAGCTTCAGGTGCATATTTCCCCTTAATTTGGCTCAATAATCAAATCTTCTAGAACCCAACTGGGGGTAAATGATTGTCAAAATGATTTTCTCTCCATACGAGAATGGACATTAATGCAACTATTTGTGTAATGAACAAAAGTAGGTTTTTATATGAATAACTTCCAATTGATAAAAAGTATTCTATTAAAAAAAAGGGATTAAGGAGGCAACTTCAGGGAAGAAGGATAAGAGAAAAGAGTTGCACTGCTTGATGGTGGGTTGCTTAAGAGGGCTGGAGTTCATACCTTCCTGTCCTCTCTTGCCTTAAAATTCCCTCCTTTCCTCCCTTCTTCTTTTTCTTCCCTTCTTCTATCAACGATTGTTTGTACATCTGAACTTGGAACATCAATGTTAAGGGAGAAGGGTTTTCAGAAAGCAGCCCAGCTGGGTTGGTAAACTCTAGCTTAAACTTGGAATTGAATCCATGTGATGCCTAGCTGAATGCAAAGAGACCATTACATCTCTGGTAGTAAAATGATAAAAAGTAAATTGTACATTTTCTTTTTAATGATTTTTCATTTCCTTTTTATGTTAAAAGATAAGAAGTCTAGTTACAAATGCTTTGAAAGGAACATCGTCCTACAGAGTAAAGTAACAACAGGACATTTGGAGCATTATGAACCTTGTAGATGAAAAACATTTCAATAGAACTCAAAGCTGGAAACAAATTAGATGGAATTCTTCATAAGTTTTGGATTGCAACAGTAAGAATACAAGTTTTTCCCTTTCTATGCAAGGGTCAAACTTACCAGGTGAGAATGTTATTTCCCTGGAAGCCGGGACATTGCTGTGATCAACTCTTGTTTAGTGAATCAGTACATATAGAGCGAATTTGTTCAGAAACTAGTTCCTTATATAAATAAATCATGTCATTGGGGGGAAATTTAGAGTTTTAAACTTCCGAAAGTGTTGTTATTTTTGAGCCAAATTTGTTTGAATAGGTATGGGTGGCCTTGCAGCAAGTGTTGTAATAGAAAAATTTAATATGTTAGTGAGAATTTTTTGCTTTTCTTTGGTAAACAGGCTGATATTTAGGTTAAAGTTGCTAAGTAATTTGAGGACTTTTTTCTTCTTTTTGTTTGCTTTGATTCATTTTATTTTTCTTTTTAAATTATGGTGCACAGCCACAGCAAAGAAGAGGACTGTGGACAATGTATTAAAATGTGTTTTATAAATTGAGTTTATGTTATAGTACTAATTTTATAGTTCAAATGTATACATTTCCTCCATTTGATTTATTTCTATAGAAACAAATAAATTCTCTCACAATACCAGGAAGAGACATGGTTTGAATTGTGTCCTTCTAAGTATGATGTGTTGGAATGTTAACTGTCAATACCTCAGAGCATGACTATTAAAAAACAGGATCTTTACAAGTAAGTTACAATTAGATCATTAGAGTGGGTTTCAATCCAACATGCTGATAACCTTTAAAAAAAAGGGCAAATTTAGACATGGAAACACACAGAGAACGAAGATAATGTTAATACACAAGAAAAATGACACCTACAAGCCAATTCCTGAAGACACCAGGAAGAGAGGCATGGAATAGATTCTTTCTCACAGCTCTGAGAAGGAATCAACAGTGCTGACCTCTGGACTCTAGTCTCCAGAGCTACATGATCATAAATTTCTGTTGTTTAAGCCACCTGCTCCATGGTACTTAGTTATTGTGGTCCCAAGGAACTAATAAATTTTTTTTATATAAAATCATTCTCAAGATATCATTTTTGAGGCTCTGGGTACTCCAAAAATCATCTTGGAAAATGATTTACTCAATATCATTATGACTGAGAAGTTTAGGAGAAGATAATCAACTTCATAGATTATTATCACATAGGAATGTGGTAGGTTGGAGTAAATATAAAAAAATGTTTATTTACTCTCTATGTGAAAATTATAAAAAGCACTTATTTACTTTTATGAGAAGCTTTCAAATTGAGAAAATTTCTAACATATGAGGAAAAAGCAAAAGTGATGGGAGAAAATAAATGTGAATATATAAATAACAAAAGTTCTTGGTAATAAGATGTCCCTCTGATACTTGTCCCTTCCAAGTGTACCAACCCTGAATATTCTTTGAGTATAAGGGAAACTTATAAATATGATGAGATTTTACTCCCATGATTTTGTCCCAATTTGTGACAAAAGGAATTTTGCAAATGTATTTATGGTTCCTAATGAGTTGACTTTGAGAAAAACAAAAAGAAGTGTGACTTACATAATCAGGTGAATCTTATAAAGTGACTGGAGATATTAAAAGAAAGAAAGACTTTTCTGCTAGCCTTGAAGGTATGAAATGTCCAGGCTGGAGATAAGACCACATGACTGGAAATGGTGGATAGTTTTTAGGCATGGAGAATGTTCTCCAATTCGGAACTAATTAGCAATTCAAAAACTTTGCCCCACTGTATTATTCTAACTACACAAATGACGCCCCCCCCCCCCCCCCCCCC
>NW_026000170.1:4601739-4611803 GCF_001458135.2 Marmota marmota marmota | reverse complement strand
CCCCCCCTCCCCCAGACTGAGATCAGTTCACAATGTTGATTAACACACTTATTTTAGACTGGGAGATTCTAGGCAGAGAATTCAGTTATGCTGAGTTAGACTTCTGAATTGAGCACTATGATATAAATGGATGCTGTTTCAAATTGCTAAGTGTGTGGTAAACCGTGATGCTGCAACTGAAAGCCACAAAATGTCCTTAAAGCACATGGGAAATGCAGTACTTTTATTTTAAGAACAACTATTAATAATTAAGTAAGTGTACTATAAAGCATATGATAAGACATAGAATAATTTCAAAAGTGAAAAAAGTTGTCAATAGTACAGTAAACAAAAGGTATAAAAATACCCCCAATAACTCAAAAGAAAGCAGAAAAAAAATAGATGGAACTAATTGAAAAATCTCTAGAAATTTGGTAGATTTTTATAAACTACATCAAGAACTGCAGTAAAATACATAGTCTAAATACATCAATAAAATGACACATTTTCATGTTAGATAAAAGGAAAGATTCATCTGTATGCTATCTACAAGAAATTCATTTAAATACAAAGTTGCAGATTAGTTTAAAGGATGGAAAATATGCAATTTCAGCACTAATAAAAAAGCTAGATATTTATGTTCATATGAGAAAAATAGGCTTTGTAATGGAAGGTATTACTGTGACTAAAATGGATGATTACATACTAATAAAGAAACCAATTTCTCATATATATATTTTAAAATAATTAAAACAAAAGCAACAAGTTTTCAAAGTATATTATACAAATTGAAAAATAGGCAATTCCATAATTATATTTGCACACATCAATAATCATATTTCAATAGTTAATAGAACAAGAGCAGGTGCTTCTCCAGAAGGTTCACTGGTAATAGGCTGGTTAGGTGCACTTGTTTCGCAAGGTGCCTCTGGGTTTTTCACCAGAAAATTATGCCTTCTATCCCTCACAACCCTTTGTCCAGGGGCAGTTGCCTGAATGAGCACATCTCTCTCCCTGGTGCTCTGATTTGAATCAGCTGTGCTTCAGGGAAAGGAGTTTTTATAAAAGTTTTATAATGAAGCAATGATATCATTAATTTACTTTTTTTTTTCTTTTGGTCCTTGTATGACCAGCATTCCAAGGAGCCTCTACCCTGAAGTGCATGGAAGAAAGCAGCTTTCTACAGATAACACCAACATGTCCTAGTTCCCAGCACACATGAGAGAAGTCAGTGGCCTGGATAAAAGCTATACAGGCATTCTAGCACAGAGCAGGCTCTCAAAGTTCCCCTGGCTTGGCTACATCCTTGGGATCCTTGGCTAAATCCTTTCAGGGATATGATGTTACTGTTTTCTTTTCTTTCTTTCTTTTTTTTTTCCAAATATGAAACACTGCACGGATTTGCATGTCATCCTTGAGCAGGGGCCATGGTAATCTTCTTTGTGTCCTTCCAATTTTAATATGTGTGCTGCCTGTTTTCCTTTCTTTAAGGATGATACAGTGTGTGTGTTTGTGTGCTTTAATTGGCAGATAGCATTATATGTTTTTATTACACATGACATGATCTGTATATATAAATTGAGGAATGGTTAAATATAGACAGATAAATACTACATTATCCCACTCCTTTGAAAAAGGTGATCTCATAGAAATTGAATGTAGAATGTTTTTACAATAAACTGAGGTGTTATGGTTTGGATGTGAGATGTCTCCCTAAAGCTTATATGTGAGACAATGCAAGGTTTGGAAGAGAAATGATTGGGTTATAGCCTTAATTTAGTCAGTGAATTAATGGGGTTAACGGAGCAGTAACTGGAGGCAGGTGCCGGGTCTAGAGGAAGTGGTTCAGTGGGGCCGTGGCTATGGGATATATATTTTGTATCTGGAGACTAGGGTCTTTCTCTGCTTCCTGATGAATCTGTGAGCTGGTTCCTTCAGCCACACTCTTCCACCATGGTGTCCTGCTCACCTCCAGCCCCAAGGATTGGAGCCTACCTTCTATGGATTAAGACCTCTGAAACTGTGAGTCCTCAAATAATCCTTTCCTCCTCTACAGTTGTTCTGGTCAGGTCCTTTCAGTCACAGCAGTGAGAAAAGCTGACTAAAATATGGAGTATTTAAGGGCAGAAAGAGGAAGGATGGAGGTTGGTCAACATAACCACAGTTGGATTGCTGGAATAACTTTTAAGAGTTTCGTGTGCTTTTTCGTGGACTGCCTTTTTGAAATTGTGTATTTAGGGCTTCCTTCACATTCCTGAAAAGGTGAAGAGCTTTTGCTTTGTTAAATTTTCATATTACCTACACGTTGGAAGCAGTTCTTATATACTATTTTGAAGGGACAAAGAAAATAGATGCAGAGTCACATAGCAGTCACACAACCATAGTATACCACATTGCATACTTAGGCAAGTTTTTCTGACAGTGAATGGCAGATTTAATTATAGGCTTAATGAGGCTAAGAATGTTAGATGATTGTATGTGCCATAAGGTTAAGGGTACCAGAAAAAAATTTGTAACTAAAACATAAAAATATCAGGGTTATAAGTTTTAAATGGAGTATATAAGAGGAAATTTTCTGAGTAATCTTGATTTACCAAGTGAACATACAGCATGCACTTGACTGGAACATTAGCAGTAACACCACTTTTGTGTCTCTCTTTGAATAATGGCTTAATGAAATGTAATCTGCCTTCCTCTATTATTATGCATTCTTTTTTTTATCATAGACTAATTTATAATTTTTAAAATTATTTACTCAGAGTTCAAATGTATCATACACTTATTCTGTGGTCCTTGTAAGTCCTTATCTTCATGTTAAGATATGTAATTCATTAATATGAGCAATCTATTTGGTCCAAAACCAGATACTCTTTCTATGTAGGTAGGGTCTTTGAGGAAAAAAATGGACAAATTCAGGAACAAGCCTTCAGTATAGTGGGTTGGGTCCAACACTACCTTAACAAACACCTCTGACTTGGAATTTGTAAGAATAACAAGCTCTTGCATGATAACTTAAAGGCTTGTTCTTTGATTGTTATGGGACTATGTTCAGTGGACATAAATAATGTATGAAAAGGGTCTGCAAAAATACTCTGTGAATGAGTGTATATTATATTTTGTATTATTTTCAAATTTTACATAGTTACTGGAGCTTGACACCTTGTTTTACATGTTCTTATACTTCTGGCAACCAGCATGAGCTCGAGAAAGTTTCCAAGTTTCTGTGAGAGAGCTGTTTTCCATCTTTTAAAAATGAATCCAGCATCCCTGGACAGCCACGGGTAATAAGGGGGTTCTTGGTAGTGGTAACACAGTCTATATTAGCATTTTCAGATAATCTTTGACGATTTGGTGTAATAACTGATGCCTGTCTAGTTTCCTAAAATTAGCTCCAGCAGATATGCCCTTCTTCCCATTTCTTATTCATAATGTCAGCTACTTTCATAACAGCTGCATTTGAAATATATTCATCTTGTCATAAAAAGCAAATCTACCATCTATTGATGAATGTAAGATAGTGAGGAGGTTTGATGGTATTCATAGACTGTATCATACTTCTTTTGAGATGTCTTTGCCATCAGAAAATAATGTGAATAGTTTGAAAAGTTTCACTGACAAATCTCTAGCCTGTTACTGAAATGTAGTTTATCTCTCTGTTCATATTGATTTTCATAAAGAGAACTGAAGTTTGAGATATACTTAATACTTAGATTTTGAACTTCTGTAAGAACTATAAATGTGACTTTTAAAAACTTTTCAAATATTGACATTCTGAAAATGTGTTATTATCATGAATTTTAAATATGCTTTCAAATATAATTCAGGAGTATTGTATCCTATATGTGAATTTTCTGTGTTACATTTTACTGTGAGAATGATGGATTCAAAATGATATGAAATAAAGTTTTAATCTTTATCTATAAGGCAGTTTTCATTCTATCAAAATGATAGATAAGGAGAGAAGTTCTAGTGTTAATACACTTCCCGAAATAAGATGATTATTTTTAAAGGCTATTTTATTTTTTCTTGTTTTATTCATGAAATTAAGGAATGGAGAAAGCTAATGTGCAAAGCTTCAAATAAAACTGAGATACTGATCAAGGGAAAACTGAGAATATAAATGTCTTTTCAAATAATGTGTTTTTTGTTACCTGTGATTATTTTTCCCCAAAGCACACTTTTAGACATAAATTAATTATATCTATAGAATTCATTTTGCCCATGATACAGCATAATACTATAAAACTAGACTCATTATAGTCAATATAGTTTGCTTTTTATAATGCTTTAGATATCAATAAATCTAACTTCTTTCATTCTGCATGATAACATATCATACATTGATTAAAACAATACATTATAAATCAACATAAATTACTTAAAGTAAGTTAGGAAAAAAGACAGGTCAAAATTTATCATTCATTACAAATTAAATACATCTCTTTATCTTCTGGAGTTTTTTAAGAAACGTAACTGTGTTGATGTCAAATGGTAGACTTTTTTTAAAGAAATTTTAAGGAAAGGGATGATATCACAACCTTTTTGAGGTTCCTATGCAATTTGAGATATTAGAACCTTTTAAACTACAAATGGCTTGTACATATCCAAGACTGCCATTAAGAAATATGTCTAAAATTGAAATGTAGTGGAAAGAAGGAGATAGTTTAATACAGTTTAGAGCTATCATTACTGGTAACTTAGCTAGATTGTTACTTGTCATCTTTGTTCTTTGTTGTTGCAAGCCTCAAAAATAATTTTTTGAGTGTCTTTGTTGGGGTGGGGGATTACTATTACCTTTATGAAATTTTTGAATTATGGTCTCAAATTTTCCCATCTTTTCTGACTTCCAAATTACCATAAGTAACACTCTTGAACTTTAATTGAACTTTTGCTTTTGCTTGATATTATTAGATATTTTGATACTATTATAGTCCACTTTAATTTGACCATACTCAGGAAGTGTCTCTTATTAAAGATAATTAAATATATCTTTTGTTCATTCATTTGACTCTACTTTAACCACCAGAAGCATAATATGAGACACCATAAACTCTCTCCCAAATAAAGTAACTGCTGCAGTGGGTTTTCTCAATCTGTACAATACCTACACAGTTCTTTAATAATTAGTCCTTATAGAAAATTACTTCGAGCAACACCTCACTATATGCCTGTGAACTAATTATTTTAAAAATACATGACACAGAAATTTCAAAGAATAAAACAACCTAAGTAGAAGCTCTATTATTTTTTTCTTTTCCTCCACTACATCAGCTTGCATTCTTTGTAGACCACAGCTCTCTGTTGTTGGCATAGTGCTTTATTTTAAAAATAATCATGTTGTTTGCTTAGTTGAAGTCTTTAATAATTTCCTATTGCTTTTAGAATAGAGCCAAGAATTTAGCATAGCTGTAAAACTCTGCATTATTTGATCTGATCCAAACTCTTCAGAATTTTCTTTTATGTCTCTATTCCTCTCAGTACATGCTAGCCCCACCCAGTGTCTTCTATTTTTTTTTTTTTTAATTTCACTTTCCTATCTACTATAAGTCCTTCCTCCTTCTTCTTGGAATCTATAATCCTAACTTCTCAACACAACTTTATCCTTTCTTGTGCTTACCTAATAATAATGTTCATGCTTCAGATCACAACTCAAATGTCCAGAAAAAGACAAGGTCATTTTTCTTAGCTATATATCACTATACCTTATTATCATTTTGCTTCATAATATATGAAGCTCTACTTGAACAAAAGCTCTATGATAGTAGGTTTTTAAAACCCTAATTTTTGATGACTGTATCCCAAATGATTAGTAAAATTATTGGCATATGTTAGATATTCAGTATGTATTTCTTGTATACATGACTGAATCTTGCTATTATTTATTATTATTATTATTTTTGTTTACTTTACATCTGTCTCTTACTCCAGACTATAAACTCTGAGAGGAGGGGGCTCATCTGTGATAGTTTTCATCACACCCAACAAAGTACCTGGCACATAATAAACTTTAAACAAATTATTGCTGCAATTGTCAAATACCTACACAGTTCTTTGTCTGTAATGAAGCACAGGGAAGAAAATAGAATATGGATTGAGGTTTTAAGAAGATTAAGTGGAAAAGAAAAAGACAAAACAACTGAGTTAAGTCCAAAATTAAGATGCCACAAGACAACAACTATTTTCAGATATTAATTGAAAACTACCAATATTAATATTAAGAAAACTTTAGAAATAAACATAAACTGAAACAAAAAATAATCTTCAGGCAGTATTGAGAACACTTAAATAAAAATTTATTTCCCAGCAAGAGCAAGAGGCAAAAGCAAAGAAAGATGTTAAAAAAGGAATTCACAAATGCCTTGTCTGTAAAATGCCAGTTTGGAAGTCAATTTTCCTTCTTTCCTTCTTCGTGCTTAGGATTCATCAAAAATGTCACTTTAAATAAAGTTGTAACATAAATGTGGACAGCAATGTTATTGCACAACTTCCTGTAACCTGTAAGATGAATGCATGTGTGTGTGTGTGTGTGTTTGTGATATACAGACTTAAATAGCATGTAGTTTTAATCTAAATATAATTAGATAGATGAAAAATTAGCCTATTTGAATAGATAAAAATTAGGTAAAATTAAAATCTACAAAAAAATAGATAAACCAAATTTAGTGCCAAAAATTTTGTGAGTTTTGTTTGTTTACTTTTAAGACATGGGTTATAAATTTAATGTTAGCATTCAAAGATCAAAACAAACCAAACAAATAATATGGTGAGGTATATTAAGACTTTGGTCTTAGTGTGATGATAAAGAGACTTTCTGTATAGTTGGGTAGGTATGAGAATGAAGATTCAATTCTTTGATAAGAACCTGGAAAAGAATTATGCAAAGTTTCCAATTCAAATTATATTTAAATCAAGTGGTGGTAAACAGAAAAAGAGGCAGGAACATCATTACATAAATTCATGTATGATTTAAACTCTTACAAAAATTGCATAAGGCAGTATCTTTTAAGCACTATCAAAATGTTAATATTATTATTATTGTGTATAATAATATTATTATTGTGTCATCTATTTGTATCTTTAGAGAGTTAGCCAATTGCTAAATGATGTGATTATTATGATATTAAAATGACATCATAAACCTGGAGAAAATTTCTTTATGGGTAGTAACAGGCTCACATACATCGAGTTTATCCAAAAGGCAATTTTTAGTACTTAAAATAAAAAATTAAACACAGGAGGCTTCTCAAATATGCAGTCTTTCATACTACTTAACATTATTATTTGATCTGCTAGGACACTATTGTTGCTGGCATGGATGCTCAGGTATATTCAAGTGCAGATCTTATAAAATGCTATTAATCAGGATTATAAAATAACACACAGACTTTAGTTGTTACCACTTCTATTTAATTCAGTGGAGATGGATAAAATTTGATGGAAGTTGAAAACAGCCTTATATCCTTCCTGATAGATGTCTGTGTTAGGTGAAGGAGAAAGTTACAAGCTTTAATAATGGAATACCCATGTTGAAAGCCTGTTAACTCCTCACAGAAAACACAGCTTCAGCATTTTAAATTATATTTATTAAACAGCCATATGTTTCAAACATCTTGGATAGACCCATGACAAAGAATCATTCAAATTTGTATGCAATTTCATTGCTATTTCAAGCAGCTCATGTTGTCAAAGTGCTCCATTCATTCATCCATCCATCCATTCATCTGTTAATTACATAGATAGCCATTGCATTTCTCCTTTATGCCAGTGATTGGGCTGTGTTAAGTTATGAGTTTGCCGCAGTTGAAACTTTCTAATAAAGCTTACAGGCTAATAAATCAAATAAGCTCATGATTTTGGGTTGATTACTATGTACCAGATATTGTGAGTAAGTGTTCTACATAAATTACTTTAGAATTCTCATAGTAAACCCTTATGTGTAATACTATGTTTTACATGCATTTTCTTATTTAAGAATATGACAAGTAGAAAAATTGAGTCAACTGTGCCTAAGTTCACAGAACTAGGATATGTCAAGTCTATAATTGAAATTTGAGTGTTGAGATGCTAAAATGTTCAAACTGTTCCACTTACGCTCTTATTATTTGATGACAAACCAAATAGAACTCATGATTCTGAAATATTGTCCCCAAATTTTATTCAGTCAAAATGATGTAAAAACATATTGTGGAATTTGAGAAAGAGAAACTGAGGCTGCATCTTTGCATAGATATGGTAGTTTTAGCACAATGATTTTTTTTAAAGGTATTGTTTAATCTTTTGAGTTTTAATCTCTTTATCATTAAAATTTGAAGGTAAAATTTCCAAAGCAGTGTTTACACGATGTAATAGTATGTGTGATTTGGGCAAAACTACATTCCAGTTCAATGCTAATTTCATATCATAAGAAAAACTGGGTTCTAATTAGTGTCTTCCTACAAAAAGCCATATTTGAATAAGGTGTTCAGAGGATTGGACATTTGGATAGGAAAATATAAAACATAAAGGAAGAAATCAGAGGGGACCTAAGACAATTTTCTAACTTCCTATTTTGCTTAAGGATGGGCCTACAAATGATGGTAAAATAGTCCACACATTGCCCAGGCCATCTGTTAACAGATGTCTACAAAACTCAAGTTTTAATTGAATTACTCTTCAGCCCAACTTGGGTCTGATATTTGGAGTTTTCTCCTGGGGTATATTTCTATGCTTTTTGATGTTTGGAGTGGATTTCTTGTTACAATGATGTAATATCAGTCTTCTATGAAGTTCAGAGATCTATACCATAGCTCAAAGCATTTTTCACCCTGCAGGACCAAATTAAAGATGAAAGGGGATGAAGGGAGAAATGCTCATTGAAATATAAATATTTCATCTTTATTAATTCTTAAAGCAGGTAGGATGAATTTTAAAAGGAAAAGGTGAGTGCAGTTATGTAAAATCTTGGTATTTCTGATGTGAATATTTTCTCTGTAGTTGATGATTTCTGAAGTTAAAAAAATATGTCTATTCTAGAAAATTTGTCATTTATTTTCTGAATATAAACAAATGAATCTATTTGGGATCTCTTTTCAATTAGTTTAATAAAGTTAAGATCATCTCAGATTGGAAAGCTTTTGTGTCTTTGAACAATTAACTTTGCACAAACATAATGAAAATGTTTTCAGAAAACAATGAAACGTTAGTATACCTTCCCAGTGCTCTCTTCTTTCACCTTCCTACAATGGCTTATTCTCCCTTTTTATTACTAGAATTCTACTAAAAGCCATAATAAAACACAAGTAATAGCATAAACTATAAAACTGATGTTAAATATAATTTGAGAAATTGTAATCAAAAACAAATAAGCCATGTGGTTCTTAAAGAGAGACAAGAAAAAAAAAAGAATGTTTCCTTATAGAAGCTTCTCTTGAAATGATCCCTCCTGTGAACTGATATAGTAAATCCTATTTTCTGAGATTCCAAACTCCAGAAGGTGGAGTAACTATTCCTCTGGGAATCAGTTACAATGTGAGTGTCCCCTGTTTGCTCTGTTGCCATTCCTACATAGAAACCCAATTCCCAGGACACAATTTGGCAGGGCACAGGAGCCAAGTAGCAATTGACTTCAAAATTCCCCTTAGGGTTACAGCTTCCACAAATAGTAGGCTTTACTGAAGACAATAGAACAAGAACCCACATTTTATGTGGAGAAATTGTAGTTTTTCACGTAGTATAAACTATGATTGGATCATTCTTCAATATTTAAAGTTATGCATCCCATTATTAAAAGGTTTGAGCACGTATTTTAATTTATGAGTTACATAGGTTCTATTCTGTTATTTATTTTTTTTTAATTTATTTTTTTATTGGTTGTTCAAAACATTATAAAGCTCTTGACATATCATATTTCATACATTAGATTCAAGTTGGTTATGAACTCCCAATTTTACCCCAAATACAGATTGCAGAATCACATCGGTTACATATCAACATTTTTACACAATGCCCTATTAGTAACTGTTGTATTCTGTTACCTTTCCTATCCTCTACCATCCCCCCTCCCTCCCCTCCCATCTTCTCTCTCTACCCCATCCACTGTAATTCAT
>NW_026000170.1:4547871-4598198 GCF_001458135.2 Marmota marmota marmota | reverse complement strand
TTAGTGCTGAGTCACACGAAGCAGGTGAACTGGAGCTTAATTGCCTCCGATTCGGGCTCTGTGTGTGTGTTCTGAGGGGCCCATCCTGTGCACCCCAGATCCACGTCAGCTCAGCATTGCCTAGTGATCTTGAGAAAACAGCATTTAGACAGTTTACGGCTCCCTATGCCCGCGCAGTTGAAGATGTCAGAGACTTGATCTCTCTGTGCCTGCCACCATGTTACATCTCATCAATGTTATTCATGTTGCCCTTCCAGCTTCCTGGTATAAGCAAGTTCTTGGGATTATACAAACTGCTGCTTCTGTTTCCAGTCCAGATTTCTAGAAATGAAACCCTGCCGCCGTTGCCTCCCACGCTCACGAGCGCCGCGCTTGTCTGCGACCGTAGCAGAGCCACCCTGGCCTCCGCAGCTCTTCAGCCTGGTGCCCGGCCCCAGGGGCCCAAGCGGCTGCCGCCGCGGCTCTCCGTCCCCCTCCTCCGGAGCACGGGTCCCCTGGCAGGGGGGTGCAGAACGACCCCAGAGCAGGCTCTGCCTGAAGGTGCAGCGGCGAACAGGCCACCAAGACGCTCGAGGCTGCAGTCCAGCCTTCGGAGGACAGGGCTCGGCACGCAGCCCAGCTCCAACCTCTAGGTGCAGCTGCCGGACAGTGTATACAGAGCTATCAAGACAGCAAGCAGAAAGCAAATGGCGGCTCCCGCGGAGTGGATTTTCGGCACAGAAACCACAGCCCCGCCAACAATCCCAATCCACAAACTCTCCCTGTATAAAAAATATTCAAAAAAAAAAAAAAGAAAAAAAAAGGTGGGGCGCACTGAGCTTTCTTTGCCTCGGGTACTTACAATCCACTGCTGATTACACATTCAGCTTCTCCGCCCGGAGCGAAGCGAAAGAGGAAGCAGATGGGAGCAAAGCGCCCGCGGCTCTGAGCATCCAAGCGTCTTTTTTTCGATTTCTTTGTTCTTCCTGCTCCTTGGCAAAGTGGTCCGCTACAGATTAACGGTGAAAGGAGCTCTAACAGACTGTGCGAAATCTCTATTAAAGCCGTTGCTTTGAGCACCACGCTCAGCACTTCAGCAACCCCCGTACGCAGCGGCCATCTTCTTGCTTTCATTCTTGATGATTGCCATTCTAACTGTAGTGAGATGAAATCTCAGTATAAGTTTGGATTTGCATTTCCCTGATTGCTAATGATGCTAAACTTTTTTATCATTCATGTATTCATTCTTTTGAGAAGTGTATTTGTTCTTTTGAGAAGTGTCTAATTCACTTTCCCATTTGTTAATTGGCTTATTTGGAGGGTTCCCTATGTATTCTGAATGTTAATCCTCTGAAAGAGGAGTAGTTATAAAAGATTTTCTACTGTTTTACGGATTCTCACTTCAGATTCTTAATTGTTTCCATTGCTGTGCAGAAGCATTTTTATTTTATGCATCTTGTTTATGAATTCATGGTATTATTTCCAGAGTTTGAGAGGTATATTGAGTTTCTTGTATAGTTGCTTGTGCCAAGATGTTGGTGTGTTGATACTGAATTATGTTCTAGGAGTTGGAGAGTATCCAGTCTAATTCCTGTATCTTTGATCAATTTTGAGTTGACTTGAGTGCAGGATCAGAGATAAGGATCTATCTCATTTTTATATGCATAGATAACCAGTTTTCTCAACACTATTTAAGAAGGCTGTCTTTTCTCCAATATATGTTTTTGGTAACTTTTTCAAGGATCAGTTGATTATATCCATGTGGGTTTGTCCTGTGCGTTCTATTCTGTTCTATTGGTCTATGAGTCTGTTTTAATGTCAGCACCATGTAGTTTTTGTAATTATAACTCTGTAGTATAATTTGAAGTCATGTATTTGGTTCCTCTAGCACTGTTTTTTTGGTTTAGAATTTTACTAGTTTGGAACATTTATTCTTACAAATGAATTTTAGGACTATTTTTTTTTTGAGTTCTGTAAAGAATATTGTTGGTATTTTGATGGAGATTGCATTGAGTTTGTGTGATAGTATGGCCATTTTAAAGACATTAATTCTGCTGATCCATGAATATAGAAGGACTTTCCATCTTCTAGAATCTTCTTCAATTTCTTTCTTCAGTGTCCTATAGTTTCATTATAGAGGTCTTTCACCTCCTTGGTTAGATTTATTCCTATCTATCTATCTATCTATCTATCTATCTATCTATCTATCTATCTATCTAGTTATTTACTGGAGGCTGTTGTGAATAGGATTGTTTCACTGTTTCCTTTATCCACAATTTCACTGTTGGTGTATAGGAGAGCTATTGGTTTTGCATGTCCATGTTACAACCTGTTACTTCTCTGAATTTGTTTATTAGCTCTAGTAGTCTTCTGGTAGAGTTTTTGGACCTTCTAAATATAAGATCATATCATCTGCAAACAGTGATAATTTGATCCATTCCTTTCCTATTTTTGTCCCCTTCATTAACTTCTCTTCCCTAATTGGTTAGACTTTCTAGTACTATGCTGAATAATGGACAGACTAGTCTTTTTTTAAATTTTAAAGGAAATGCTTTCAGTTTTTCACTCATTCATTATGATATTGACTTTGGCTTTGTCTTCATGATACTGAGATAAGTTCCTTCTACTCATTATTTCTGTTTTTATCATGAGTAGGTATTGGATTTAAAACATTTTTTCTGCATATATTGATATGACTCTGCAATTCTTGCCCTTAATGCTCTTTATGTGCTGAATTATATTTACTGTTATGTGTATGTGAAACAAGCCATGCAACTCTGGAATGAAGCTCAATTGGGCATGATGTACAATCTTCTTAATATGCTGTTTTATGAACATGATTTGCTAATATTTTTATTGTTTTTCATCTTCAGGAATGCTAGTCTGTAGTTTTCTTTCCTTGAAGTGTTCTTATCTGCTTTTGGTATGAGTGATACTGGCTTCATAGAATAAAATTGGAAGATTTCAACTTCCCTCTATTTTGTGTAATAATTTGAGAAGCATTGGGATTAGTTCTTCTTTAAACTGTGGTAGAATTCACCTAAAAATCTATCTGGTCCTGGGCTTTTCTTGGTTGGAACGCTTTTTATTACTGCTTCTATCTTATTATTAGTTATTGGTCCATTTAGATTTTCTATGTTCTCTTAATTCAATTTTGACAGGTCTTATGTGTCTAGAGAGTATCCATTTCTTCTGTATCTTCCAACTTATTGCAGTGTAAGTTTTAAAAGTAGTTCTGAGTGATCCTCTACATATCTGTGACATCTGTGGTGATTTCTCCTTTTTTATTTCTAATTTTATTACTTTGGGTCTTCTTTCTTTTGCTTTTGGTTAGTTTGGATAAAGGTTTATCAATCATCTTTATCTTTTCAAAGAATAAATTCTTTTCTTCACTAATTTTTGTAATTTTTAAAATTCTCTATTTTTGACTTTAGCTTCAATCTTAATGATTTCCTCCCTTCTGCTGATTTTGGAATTGGTCAGTCTTTCAGGGGTCTTGAGATACATCATTAGGTTGTTTATTTGATATCTTTCTGTTTTTCATATGTAGGCACTTATAGCTATAAACTTTTGTCTTATAACTTCCTTCAAATTGCATGTGGTGGTACATGTCTGTAATTTCAGTAACTCAGTAGGCTGAAGTAGGAGGATCATATGTTCCAGAAAAGCATGAGCAACTTTGTGAGGCACTAAACAACTTAGTGAGACTGTGTCTCAAAATAAAATATAAAAAGGGCTGGGGGGCTCAGTGGGAAAGTGCTTCTGGATTCAATCCCCAGGGGGAAGGAAAAAAAGAAGAGAACTACCTTCACAGTGTCCCAGAGGTTCTTATATCATTATTTTCTTTTGAGTCTAAGAATTTTTAAATTTCTCCCTTGATTTCTTCTTTCCCCTATTCTTCCCTCAAAGAATGTATTATTCTAGCTCCATGGCTTTATATAGTTTCTATAGTATTTTTTGTTTTGATTTCTAACTTCATTTCATTTGATATGATTATCAAATAAGATGCAAGAAATTATGTTGAATTTTTTGTGTTTGGTAAGAATTGCTTTGTGGCTGAAAATATGGTCTGTTTTGGGGAAGGTTCCATAAGCAGCTGAGAAAAAAGTAAATTCATCTATTTTTAGATGAAATATTTTTTACATGTCTTTGAAGTGCATTTAATTTATAATTTTAAGTCCATTTCATATATATATATATATATATATATATATATATATATATATATATTTAGTCTGAAGAGTCTTAGTAAAGACTTAGGTCATGCAGACATAAACTTTACATATCTCCTACTATCATTATATCTTATTCTTGGATTGTTTTCTTTACAAGTATGAAGTGAACTTCTTCATCTCTTATGATTAATTGATTAATTTTGGTGGAAGTCATTTTTTTTTGTATCTATAGCTACTCCTGCTTATTTGGGGCTAGATTTTCATGGTATATCAATTTCCTTCCTTTCACTTTCAGGCTGTTGCTGTAAGGTGAGTCTCTTGCGAACAATACACATACAGTTGAGCCTTATTTTTCAATCCATTCAGTCTTTGTATTTTAATTGGAGAGTTAAGACCTTTACTTCAGTGTTATTGTAGAGAGATGTTTATTAATTCCTCCCATTTTAATTTATTTCTAAAGTTTAATTTGGTCCTATTCTAAAATGGAAAGTTTTGGTGGCTGGAGTTTAGCTTTAATCAGGTACCTGGGACTTTGTGGGGTTGAATCTGCCCTGGAGAGAGTAGATTAACACATCCCCTAGTGCCAAGCAGATGTTGATCTCTGTGGGCATCTGGACCTCAGGGACTTCCTAAGAATTCAACTTATAGGGCAGGGGAGCCAGCCCTCTACAATCTACCACCGAGGAATACCAACTTTTGATGCTCAGACTCCTTGTGTTATATGTAACCTTCTCAGTTTCCTTACCCACCTCAGATGGTCATGTGAGCTGCCTTCCCCTCCATATCTCTAAGTTGACTCCCCCTGGTTATGACCAATTCTGTGCCTTGTTCAATCATGTTCTTTTAGGCACAGCCTAGGCCATGCAGTAGATGCTTCCTGGTACAGTATGCAATATTTTCTATGATCTCCTGGAATCCCGCAGCAGCCAGCTGCAATGTGACCTCCTCAAGAGGGTTCTCAGCTCTCTATTTGCCAGTTGAAAAGCACAGAGCACACTATTCAAGCACCAGCTTGCTGTCCAGCTTCCAGTTCAGGCAAGTCCAGACTGCTTTCCTGTTCTAAAGGACTCTCCATGCCAAACTTGTCCATTGTGTTTCTCTGCGTTTGTGTTAACCCTCTCTTCTATGGTGACTGACTTATATTGCTACCAGTTTGATTCCAAAATATTCTTTCCTGTTCATTTAATGCAACTGAATTTTTTAGTTTCTTGAGAGTCTCTGAATGTCCAATATTTATTCCCTCTTTTACCCATCTTGCTGAGAAGCAGTATTCATGGGGTTTGAATCCTGAGCCATGGAGGACCTGGAAATGCAGCCTTCTTGTAATCTGATTTTTGAATCTCCCTATGTATTTTTTTAGTGACAAAACTATTAATTTTAGTGTGAGGAATTTGATGAAACTTTTTTTTTGTTAGTGAAAAATATTTATTGGATGCATTAAGATACAATTGTTCCAGTATTTGGTTCTAAGTTCACTTAGTTTCTCTACATGATTTTATTATATGCCATAACTGAAAATGACAGTTCATAAAGGGACATGGGTCTAAATGAGAAAAGTACTTCACTGGTACTACTTAGTACACTTATTTACGTAGCTTTATCCTTTGCTATTTATTATCTAAATTTTTATGTAAAAATCAGTTTTGAATGCTGCTGTAATGCTGTTTGAAGCTTGTAATACAAGTGAAACATGTTGCATTTTTGTATTTTTACAAAGTAGCTTTGATACTAAGGTAGAATTTTATCATTAGGAACTTCAATGGAACATTTTGAGTAGAGTCGAATCTTTTGTTTTCTAACTAAAATGCATAGACATGAATTTTTAAAGATGACACAGGTGTGTAGTTTTTGGTAACAAAATTATTTAACATGAAAAGATTGTCAAGCAAACTTTCAACAAATTGTGTTTCTTTAAAAATAGTGTTATTCTCCTATGTGGTGAAGTCTTTCATTTTTAACTTGAGAAAATGTTAGATGAATGTTTTTATTTGCCAATATATCTTCTATAAATTAAAGCAAGCCAGAAAAAAATGGGGTCATATCCAAGGAACACAGAATACAAACTGCATGACTCAGATGACAAATACGTGTATTGGATCATAGCCCAAAGAATAAATAAATATCCTTATGATATAAATATGAGTATAAACTTATATCAATAAATAATTGAATAAATAACTATGCAAATAACACAAATAAATGGTAAAGAACAGCTCTTCTATACAGAAGAATTCCAGTTAATAATATAAAAAAATTTAGGGGAGTCTGATTGATTTCACTATGTATAGAATAGAGTAATAATTGTTACAAGAAAGACTTGCTGATGAACCTGCCAAATCAGTAAAAAAAAATGGAAGGAGGAAAATAATATCCATATTGTCTCAAAGTGAATATATAAAACCATATGTATCTGCTATAAAGGGAAACAACCTTAACTTTATAGTATAGAAACCAGGAAAACTGTGTTAACCAGGTGATCAAAATTAACATCACATGCAAAATAAACACTGGTTGATAAAATATGCCTAATAAAGACATACATAGTTTGTGGTATTCTTGACAAAAGAAGAATCATGAGAAAATATTGGACTACCTCAAACTAACATTCTAGATAAACGTCATAAAAGGCGATGAAGAATTGTAATAGCTTGGAGGAGACTAAGGATATATGAAAACCAGATGCAATGTCATATCCTAGATTGTATGCTGGAACATAACTATATTAAGAGAAAAATAGTGAAATTCAAATAAAATATATGGTTTTGTTAATGCAGTCATGCATTGCTTGAGCTTGAGGATATTTATATTTTGTAGTTGTGTAAACATCATAGAGAGTGTTTACACAAACTTAGATATTATGTTGTACTACACAGCTAGGCTACAATACATACACACAAACTCATACAATATAGACATGTACAGCACACACACTTCATAGAACCTATTGCTGTGGGGACCATGATCAACAAAGCAACATGAAATTATATCAAGCACAGAAGAACATGATATAATTAGTGGTAAACATGAAATGTATGATGCTATTTTTGGCATAATACTATATACCATTCCATAGTAGCTTTTTTAAAAATATAAATTAGGGTACACTCTAAAATAATAATATACAGTACAGTAAATGTGTACACAAGCAACGTAATTTCTTATTATTGTTTTCACTAATTAAGACCTGTATGTAATTGCGTGTGCTATAAATGACTGATGGAAGAGTAGGAATTGTTCACACCTGCATCACCATAAACAAGTGAGTACTGCAATTTCACTGTTATATTACAAAGGTTACGTGGTCACCAAGCAACAGGGATTTTTCATCTAATCTTATGAAATAATCATTATATTTATGAACTGTCACTGACCAAAATGCTATTATGTAGTACAACATTGTACCAGTGTTTATTTTGTTGTTTTGTTGTTTTGATAATTATTGTTATGAAAACTCTTACCATTAGGAAAAACTAAATCCAGGTTATACATAAACTCTCTGCACCACATTTTCAACTTTTATGTGAGCTTAAAATCATTTCCAGGTGAAAATCTAAAACTAAGACATCTTCTGGGGAAAATGTGACTGCTTGCTTCTTGTCAGCACAGAAAAGGGCAACAGATTTGGAGCTTGGGCCTTTGTTATAAAAGAAAAAAAAAAGCACAAGTCATCCTCAGTTGAACAGTACTTTAACATTACATCATGAGATACCAGTAAACTTTGTGCTTTATGAAGGAATGTCATGATTAACCCAACTTCACTTCACAATGCTATAGATATTGCTGTATTTAAAAGGTTTTGTTTTGCTAAACTTAGGCATTTTCCAAAATAACTACTAAGCATTTCATGTACCTGTGACTTCATCTTTATTCCTATAATGGATTTCCAAATTAGTTCTACTTGTGTTAAAATATTTTAATGTTAGCCCCCCAAAATATTTTATCTTATTCATTGAATTGTTTTTAGTTAGAAACACCCAGTTCTTCTCATAATATTTTCATTAATGAAATCCCTTACTGTTGGGAATATACTCTCATTGTTAATCTTTCTTTTGGTGCTTATAAAATGCAGTTAATCATTCATATTTATACTTTTATTCAACTATAGGACAAACCTTCCACATTTTGTGATTGGTATGGCACTTCTTACTTCTAGATTCTAGTTGGGGTTTTTTATTTTGTATCTTTGTTTGATTTTGATTCTTCTGACAATATTTGCCTTCAAATATTGTCTTCATTTCCACCATATTGTCTCCTGGTTATTATTTCAGTCACTAATATGATTGCAGAAATCAAGAATATACTAAAATATACAAGTGGTTATCTTTTGTTTTGATGTAAATCACAAATGAAGCCTATTTTTGTTTTTCAAGTTGAATATCAGATGACTTAGAAAATGTTGAGTAAATCTAATTCATGAGCTGGATGCTTGGTTGACAGATCCCAGCTACTCCCTAGTGTGGACTTCAACCATTATCACCTATTTCCAAAGGTATTGTATGATCAGGACAAGGCTCAATCTTAATATCTTGATAGTTCAAGGTCATTTGCTTTTTGGATCTAATTATGTGGTCATTGTTGTTTCCTAATACCCAGACAGAGGAAGAACCTATCAGCTCAGTCATTTTCTCTTCATTCTTTCCTGTGTGCATCTTTAATATTATATTCCATTAGAAGCTTCCTTGAAGGATACTTTCCAAACAAGTTACCTCTCAATTATTTTTGAGGTTTTGACTTCTTAAAAAGGATCACACAATCAGTAGATCCATTGAGTCAGGCTTATATTGTGCTCATTGAGCTCCGTTGTTAAACCCCTCCTCAATAGGGTTATCTTCTGTTTCTCTCTTGTGACACTTTCGCCTATATTCCTGATTATGGCCTCCTTTCATTGCAAGTGTGCAAACAGTGTCTAAATTCTCACAAAATATTAATAAAGCTTAATGCTGGTGTTACTTTTTAAATAAAAAATCAAATGTAAACTTTAATGTTATCTTTTAGAAATGCCAATGGATTGGTTTTAACACTCTCCTAAATGTTCCTCTCCTACTTTGGGGAAAAATGGCTTGGAGTATGAGTAATAAGAGAGTCTATGGGCTTTCAAAAGTTTCAGGCCAGGGCTTCTTGGTCATATAACATGGCCCTGTGGCAAAGCAAAGCATCTTGATGGATAACATGTGGTAGATCAAAGCTGCTCACCTCATGGCAGCTGGGAAGCTGAGAGAGAGTGGGACCCAATATTCCCTTTCAGGGCACATCTCCAGTGATCCACTCTCCCTTCATTAGGCCCCACTTTCCAAAGATTTTACTACCTTCCAGCAACACCATAAGCTTGTAACCAAGCCTTTAACACATAAGTCTTTGCAGGGGCATGTAAGATTCAAGCCATAACATCCAGTTTATTAACCATATTTAAGGTTCATTAACTTACTTAACTCCCAACTTAACTAGGGGAAATGTTACTGTGACTATCCTCATTTTACAAATGAAACCAGAGAATAGGATGTTGAGAAAATGGCCCATATCTCACAATCAGTGGATGGTAGAGCCAGGATATTGCCCTTCCAGCCTGACTTCAGAGCCCCTACTGGTTAAAAACACACTTGACTGCCTCAGCAACATTCATAGATGATAAGGAACAATCAGAATTATATTTCAACAGAGGTTCACTTATTTAACTAAGTGAAGATGAAATAATAGCAAATTAAAACATCCTGAAAGGCAAGAGGAGGTTAATGGTGCCTACTTCAAAAAGAGAGGTTAAAGAGAGGGGGATGAGAGGGGCTGGCACTTTATTACCTTCTATGTAGTTTGATATTTCTAACTGAGTGTTCATTTTAATAGGGAGAAAATACTTTATAAACAAAGGAATTAGGGCTGGGGTTGTAGCTTAGTGGTGGAGCAATTGCCTCGCGCACACAAGGCCCTGGGTTCGATCCTCAGCACCACATAAAAATAAATAAATAAAATAAAGATATTGTGTCCATCTACAACTAAAAATTTTTTTTAAATGAATTAGTTCTTAATCCTATCTCTGAAATAAATATCTTCTAGTATAGTGTACTTTGACATACATACATGGAATATAATTCTAATTAGGATCTCATTCTTATTGTTGTTGATGTGGAGATTCACTGTGGTATATTCACATATGTACGTGGGAAAGTCATGTCCAATTCGTTCTACTGTCTTTCCTATTCTCATCTCCAATCCCTTCCTTTCATCTCCCTTTGTCTAGTCCAATGAACTTATATTTTTCCCTCACCCACTTATTGTGTGTTAACATCTGGATAATCAGAGAGAACTTTTGACTTTTTTTTTTTTTTTGATATTGACATATTTCACTTAGCATGATAGTCTCCAGATTCATCCATTTACTGGGAAATGACTAATATTTTATTAGTTTTTATGACTGACTAATATTCCATTGCGTGTATCTGTCACATTTTCTTTTCCATTCATCTGTTGAAGGGAACCTACATGGGTTCCATAGTTTGAGGGTGGATCTCAAATTTCATTATTGTCCTTTTTTCATTTCAAAGATCTCTGTTCCCAGAAATCTTCTATGATTAAGGCCCAAAAATTTCAGATGTGAACAACAAAAAAATTATTCTCCCTAACTTTTTACTATTTTGGTATTTAGCTTTCAATTACTATATATGAGCATTCAGGATAATGTGGGAAGAAGCCTAAAGAATACCATGGTTTTAAAAAAAATGATAGAATATTTATAATATGGGGATCTTAAGAAAGTCCCACTTTGTTCTTTTACATTAAAAGTCCCTGGTTTTGTGATGCATCTAAGGTGACATAATTAATAATAGATTTCCTAAATTGATTTAGTCTTATGATTACCTCTCTTGACAGTAGTAGCCCTTTTCTGTATAAACAGCACATGTTATTATATTTATTAAACCTTCCCTTCTTTTTTTCAAAGTGTTCTTTCCATGTTAGCTCTCATAGTTTTCCTGACAATAGCAGTCCTTCAGTGTTGTCCTTCTTTCAGGGGGCTCTCAAGGTCAAAACCATTTTTCCAATTATAGTAAAATTGTCTTATTTCTTTCATTCCTTCTTTCATCTGCTTTGTGGAACTTACTTGAAGCTACGGTGTAAGATACTAGAGCACAGTGAATTCAGAAGCAATGAATGCAGATATGAGAATTTTGTCATATTTGAGAAGCCCAATATCAAAGAAATTAACCAAAATGTAGAACAATATTATTCATTCCATGGTGGTTATTTTGTAAAGCATAAGCATTTTTTCAATAGGATAGCTTATTTATGTAAGGAAATAATGAATTATAGTATTATTTAAAAATAAATTTATAGGTAAACTTTTTTTAACTCTCAACTCTATTTCTAATATAACAAATATTACTATATACAAGTCATATAAACAAAAGCTCCTTAGAATCCTCAATACACATAAAAATAATAAAATAACAAGAGGAAAACACTTGAGAATCATTGCTTGATGTCATTATTTTCCAGTACCCCTGGAACAAGGTAAAATACAGGTAAACATGTCATAACCATAGAAGATAGTATCAATGTAAAAGTATTAATTAATAGAAATGTTCATATCTGTCTCATCCATTGTTTTTTGGATCTGTGAAGAGTTATGCATTGTTTTTTTGTCTCTGTATCCTCAGCATTGATTTGTAGTTGGTACTTTGGGCAAACTTATTCACCTATCTTCATCTTAATATCCCAATTTATAACCTAGTGATAATCTCACTAATTTCAAGAGTTTTTTTTTTTTAAATACTAAACAAAATAAGGTATTGCAAAATGAATTACAGTGCTCTATTTTGTAAATAAACACAAAACATGCAGCAGTGTATAATATGAAGCAATATTGAATAAGTGCATAATTGGGTATCGTCTGTAGAAAATGATTGCCTTCAAATCTTTCAGATCTTGATTCAAGTGTTCATTTCATGTTAGATTATTTCCAGCTACCCTATGTAAAATTATAATTCTTGCTCTGATATTTTATGACACTATTCTTCCAAGTTAATTTTTTCTCCTATACTCTTAAAATTTTCTAATAATTTCTGTAATTGTCTGATTTCCCTTGGTCATTGTGTATCCTTCCCAATAGAATAAAATTTACATGAAGACAGAGTGTTTTATTCATGCTTTTGTGCTCAGGACTTAGAAGGTGATGTGACTTAGTAATTGCTCATTAGATATTTGTTTAACAAGTTTTGAAAAAAGGATAGGTTTAAAAAAAAACATAGATAAGGAAAATGAATAATTAAACCACATTACAATTATACATATTAAATTATGAAAAGTGAACATAAGAATTGCTTGGTAGCTTGCTTTCTTTTTATATTTTTGTCTGTTGTAGATTTTCCAATGGTATTTATTCAATAAATTATGTTAAGGAAAAGCAATAATGAAAACATGACAGGTAAGACATGCAGCGTGATTACCCTAGTTGCCACATGACCTGAGAATGCATGGTGACAAAAAGCTAATCTGATAATTAATTAATCCATAATGACTTGTCAGGTTCCTGTAGTATGGTAATATTCTAATCCCTCTGCGCCTCAAATGCCAATATATTTTAACTGACCTTTTGAATTTCGTTTTCATCCACAAATTCATGTCTAATGACAAGAACTTTCCAACTCAAAACCAGAACAGATGGATTGTTGCTGAATTATTTTATAGGCTATGTGAAAAAAACAAATGTGTTAGGTCAAGAATTTCAAATAAATGAATTCAGAGACAAATAGATAAATTTGTAAAATAGAACTGCTCTGGATGATAAATAATGACTTGTTAGGAGGCTTTGAAATACAGGAGGGATTCAACAATGGGCAATGGAGACAATTGTGAGCAAAGTCACACATGATTCATCTCAAGGTTAGAAACTATTGTTCAGCTCTAGTCACCCATTTCCAGGTGAGGACACAGACCCACAGTCACCATATCCTACATTTTAAAATTTCCCAGAAAACACAAAAACCTATGTGTATTCTTCCAATGTCTAAATTTTGACATGCAATTTAAATGCACAGTCATGTGGTCAATAGTTTGTGTAGGGAAGAAAGCATACCCATAGACCGGTATAATGTAGTCACAGTCACCCCTTTGGACTTCTGATCTTGTTTGGCAGGGTTGATTCATAAATGCATGTATAAATTAAACACTCATTCATGTAAACACAGGTTCAAAACACAGAAAACACAATTATCTAGGGTTGTAATGTGTTATTAAAAAATATATTCATAGATTCAAATGACTATTTCAAGAGGAGATGCTTTATTATTTTTTTTTCTTTTTATTTGCTCTTCACTTAGAAGGCATTCCTAAAATGTTAATATTAATTTCTACTGCCTGCAGTATCTTTGCCAAGTCATAAATGATATATTTGCTCTTTAGATACACTCTTTTAAGTCTACTATCCTAATTTATTTATTCTGATATCCAATTTTTATTCAGATTTTAAAATTAGTGTGTACTTCAAATGATGAATCAATTTAATTGAGCCTTTCTTTGCCTGTTCTTGTGGGTTATTAAGCAAAGCTGATGATATGCCTTATGCGTACTTTTAAATTTTACTTGAAAACACATATTGTCATTGCATATACTATCTGATTCATTCTCTCTTTAAAATACAGCCAATTTCCCAGCATCTTAATCATTTTCACTGCCTACTCCTGGATTGTCTCCAAAGTATCTGTATCCTTGAACTTGTAGAGCTTGTGAAGGAGCATAATCTATAGAGATAATTAAAGCAAAAATTAAGTATCACTAAGTCCTCTTTTGACAGTGATTGTAAAAGTCCATATTTCATAAAAATGATGTAGAACACAGTAATTTTTCACTCTCCCTCACTTGCCCTCTACCTTTAGAGTTATCATCTATTTGAAATAATTTGATAATTTGCAATAGTAGGAGGTCAGGATGTAGAGTGTATGAGATGAAGATGGTGAGGAATGAGAAATGATCAATGGAGGGGAGGAGCACTCTGTCTCCTCCAATCAGAGAACCTTCACAAGGAAAAGGGCATTATCTCCTTTCAGTGTGGCCACATTTTTTGTGTTGTGACTCAGACGTTTATTATGCATGATCAGTGATGAAATACTTCTTGCCTCTCAAAGCACTCCATTTCCTTTTGAATCGGTTGAAATTATCAAAAACCCGTTCCTTACTTTGTGCCCATCCACTTTCTTCTTGCAAGTAGCACTCAGTGATTAAGGAAGAAGGTTGAGAATGATCCCATGGTTGTATGAAATACATCAGACCCTTGGTAGCCTGTCTAAATTCTCACATTTGGCACACAAGGAATTAAGTAGCTCACCCATAATCCCAGGCAATTATTACATGCTTTAGTTTTATATGAATACTAGAAAACTCCAGGATGTCTGTTCTAATCTTGCAATCATATAATGTCAGTGTACTCAAAATGCAGAAAACTGCATGAGAAGTCAGAGGACAGTAATCATGAACAACTTCCTGATTTACTAAAAATGACTTATTAAAAAGTGTAGCTTTTTTATCATCGTACTTTCAGTTGGACAGTTAAAGAAAAAAATCAAAACTATATTTTCTTAGTGTAAAAGTTACCTATTAAATTTGTAACTTCCTGCTAAAATCCTTTGGTAAGTCTAGAGGCATAAAATAAATGTATATTTGAAACTGAAATATATATATATTTTTTCAATTCATTTCTTCACTGTATGGTATAAAAATACAGACATAGTGTACCATGGAATGTGACTGTCAGGTGGGATGTTGTCTCATGAACTTGAATAATGAAATCCACAGAAAAAAGGGGTGAGAGCAAATCAACAGCATTTATTCAAATAATAGAAAGAAAGCAGAGCCCCTGAAGAGGGAGGGGTCCCAAGAGAGGGATGGCAGTGGGTATCTGTTGTCTAGGGTTTTTATGGGCTTGCTCTATCACTAGACTTGATTGGGATGGTAGGATTCAGAAAGGGTCCAATCAACTCTCCCGATTTTGTCTTCTTCAGCAAATCTGAAGAAAAGTGATTCATAAACCTTTATTATCACAAGGGTAGAAGGAGGGGTGTCTATTGGCCAAAGAGTAAGTACCTTTTCCAGTTGATCACAGCCAGTGGCGGTTAAGGAACTGTCTTAGTAGCTAGGAATAGCTGGGGTTTTAAACTTGATTTCCCAATCCTCTATTCTTCCTTTTCTCCCTTTCCCAAGCTGCCCATGGATGGTCTATCTGTCTCAATAGAAAGCACAGTGTTTAAGCAATATAAATGTATTGTGAACTACAAGTATTTTTCTTGTTGAGTGAAAACCTGTGAAATTGTGCATACATTAAACCTTTCCTATTTTATTATGCAGTTGTTTCATTAAACTACAGCTTAGGGCACGGAGAGGTAGCTGTGGAGTTGACCTACTAGTACTGGGATCCTCAGCTGGAGCTGCAATATGGCCACAGAAGTTAGTGTGAGAAACACTGCAGTGGATGAATGAGATGCAATGAAACCAAGGCTCACTGATTCCTGGACCTCACCCTAAAACTTCTCAATGGGAATCTTTGGGGTTGAGGAATTGCTATTTAAGATAGCTCCACAGGGAAATGGAGAAGATGGTAAAGTGGAGTGAAAGGGTGATCCCTTACCCTTTCACAGCACAGAAAAAAATACAGTGAAAGAACAGCTGACAGGAGAGATGGGTGACAATATAAATGCTCTAAGACACAAAATTTGACAGTCCGAGACTTAGAGAGACTTGTAGTTTGGTTTCCAGAAGTAAAAATAAGGATGATGTCCTTAAACCCTAACCCAGGCCAGGGTGGGTGGAGGGGCAACATAGCTAAAAATAAAAATAGCTAGAAATAAAAGTAGATTGAATTAAACTGTGACAGGGGCAGTAGGATCATTGAAAGAGACAAAGTTTAACCCAAATTGCAGATAGAAAGTCATCCTGGGCATGGCAGCCAATTTGTGGAGCCCACAGCTGGTCAGCCAATCTAGAAGAAATTAAATTAACATGGCATCTCCTCATCTTCAAATAGAACAAATACTCCTGGAGGGAATACACCTGCAATGGAAGGTCTCAATAATCCATCTAGAAGGAACTTGTGGAGGAATAACTATTAGCCAAAAGTCACTGGAACCCTCTCCCTCTCCACATCCTGAGCTCCACATCCAACAGACACAGCAACATAGTTTCCAGAGTCAGGCCTCTGGTCTAATAAATGAGAACCACTGGATGGAAGTCTATAGTAAGTGGGGGAGTGGCTCCTATGCCCAGTTCCTCTGGCAAGATGAAAGCCAAAGAGTGATGGATATCTTCTACAGGTTCCAAATTCTTCTGAAATCTAGACTGAATAAGAATTTTCTTCCCCTTGGCATGATTTAATACAAATAGCTATAATGTTAACTTTGATCAGTATGTGTACATGTATATCACACTTCATTTTGATTTGGTAGTTGTGACACTAGTAGTATTCAATATTGTGCCTCAACCCATTAGATTGTATTTCTTCTAATGTTTTAAAGCATTAATTAGAAACATTCTCTGTATCTTTGATTTTTTTACTCAGATTTCCTCTTGTTCAACTTAACCCTCTTTTCTGATGCACAAACTAAGGGATGCACAATCTTTTAAATAAAGTAATAGAAAAAGTTCAAAATCTTAGAAATAGATAGAAATACAAATATAAGAGTCATATAGCACTCAAAAAAAGCAATATCAAAAGAGATCCTAACAAAGATTCATTATAATGAAAATGAATAATATACTGAATAAAGATAGAATTTTAAGTCAGAGGAGAGAAACAGCAGGTTATACTTACCATTAAACAAATTCAGATTTCAACTGATTTCTCAATCTAGTCCCTAAATACAAGGTTCAATTGGAATAATATTTGCCAAGCTTTGAAAGAAACAGTGCCAACCAAGACTACTATACCCAGCAAAATTACCATTCACAATTGAGGATGAAATAAAAACCTTCCATGATGCAGAAAATAAGTCATAACCACTAAGCCTGTAGAATAAAACATATTTAGTGAATATTTCATGTAGAAGAAATAAAAATAAAATGAAAACCAGCATAGGGATAAATTACACTAGAATAATAGTTCTTAAAATTAGAATCAATTTTGAATTAAGCATTAGAAATAAACAAAAATGGCAGGAAATAAAAATCATATCTCTTTAATAACATTGCATATAAATAGTCTAAATTCTTCAATCAAAATACACAGATTGTCTGATTGAAATAAAAAACAAGACCCAACCATCTTTTGTTTACACAACCTCCTTACAAAGACATCCATAGACTAAATGTGAAAATGGGAAAAGATATACCAAATGAATGGAAAGCAAAAGCAACAAGAGTAGCTACTCACATATCAGAAAACGTAGGATTCAAGAAAAAATTGGTCAGAAGAAACAACGAAAGTTACTTAATACTGGTTAAGGAAATCATACAATGACAAGAAATAATAAGTATAAATATTTATACATTGGTCACTGGTCATCTACATATATTAAATAAATCTATCTCAAGATAATGAATCAAATAGACCAGAATTTAATAATACTGGATAATTCCAACATACCTCTCTCTTCATTAAATAGATCATCTAGCAAAAACTAAGTAAAGACTCTTTGTGGGCTGGGGTTGTAGCTCAGCAGTAGAGCACTTGCCCTGTACATGTGAGGCACTGGGTTTGATCCTCAGCACCACATTAAAAAAAAAGTATTGTGTCCATCTACAACTAAAAATACTATTAATCAAATGGCCTGAGAATCCATATAATATTTATATGTCACATATTTATATTTACATACATATTTATATGTGACATATAAATATTATATATTAACATAATAAATATTGACAACTGAATACTCTTCTCATTAGCACATGGAACATTCTTTAAAATAGATGATATTTTAGGGCAGAAAGCAAATATTTTTAATATAAAAATAGAGATAATTCATCCCATCCTACTAGATCATAATGGAATAAAACTAGAAATCAACAGCAAGATAAAAAACATAAAATATTCTAACAACTGGAGAATAAATGATGCACTTTAAAATGAGGAATGGATCACAGAAAAAATCAGGGAAGAAAAATATTCTTAGAAAGAAATGAAAATAATGATACAGCATTATCAAAATCTCTGGGGGAAGTATGAAGGCAGTTCTAAGAGTAAAGATTATAGGACTGAATTCCTACACTAAAAAGGAATAGAAAAACATAAATAAATGATTTAATGTCACACCTCAAAACCTTAGAAAAAGAACAAACTAATGACAAAATCAGTGAAACACAGGACATAATTAATATCAGAGCAAGAATTGATACAATTGAGAATAAAAAAATACAACAGATCAATAAAAGAGAATTGGTCTTTTTAAAAGATAAATAAGATTGATAAACCCTTAGCCAAGTTAACCAAAAGAAATAGAGACAAGACCCAAATTAATAAAATTATACTGAAAAAGTAGACATTGCCCCAGACACTACTGAAATCCAGAGGATCATTAGAAACAATTTTGAAAATTTATACTCTAATAAGGTAGAAAGCCTTGAAGATATTGACAGATTCCTAGACATATGACCTACTCAAATTGAATTATGGGGATATAGAATACTTAAACAAAGAAATATCAAGTAATGAAATTGCAGCAGCTATAAAAGCCTTCTAACAAAGAAAAGCCCAGGACCAGATGGATTCTCAGCTAAGTTCTAACAGACCTTCAAAGAAGAACTAATGCCAATTCTCCTCAAATTATTTCATGAAATAGAAAAGGAGGGAATACTGCCAAATTGATTTTATGAAGTCAGCATGAACTTCTTTAACAATAGCACTGAATTTCAAGAAACAAAAATCAACAATCAATGAGGGGAGCCCGGCATGGTGGTTCACACCTATAATCCCATGGGTTCTAGAGGCTGAGATAAGAGGATCTCAAGTTCAAAGCCAGCCTCATCAATGGTGGGTGCTAAGCAACTCAGTGAGACCTTGTTTCCAAATAAAATACAAAATAGGGCTGGGGATGTGGCTCAGTGGTCAAGTGCCCCCTAGTTCAATCCCCATTACAAAAAAAAAAAAAATCAGTGAGGGGGGTCAGCATCAACTAGAAATCTTCAGCAGAGTGAATTAAACACGTGCATGAAGAGAGAGCCTGCAGAATGGGAGATCTTTGTCACCTGCTCCTCAGAAAAAGGATTACTATCAAGAATATATATTGGGCTGGGGATGTGGCTCAAGTTGTAGCGCGCTCGCCTGGCACGCGTTCGCCTGGGGTTCCATCCTCAGCACCACATACAAACAAAGATGTTGTGTCCGCCGAAAACTAAAAAATAAATATTAAAAAAAAATTCTCTCTATCTCTCTCTCACTCTCTCTTTAAAAAAAAAGAATATATAAACAATTTTAAAAACTTAACTCCCCCAAAACAAATAATCTAAGGAAGAAATGGGATAAAAAACTAAAGAGAAATTTCTCAAAAGAAGGAAAACAAAGATCAACAAATACATGAAAAAATGTTCAATATCTCTAGCAATCAAGGAAATGCAAATCAAATACAATGAGATATCATCGTTCTCCAGTTAGGATGCTAATTATCAAGAATACAAATGATAATAAATGTTGATCAGAATGTGCAGAGAAAGGTACACTCATACATTTTGGTGGGACTGCAAATCAGTACAATCAGTCTAGGAAGCAGTGTGAATCTTCCTTAAAAAATTAATAATGGAACTACCATCTGACCTAGGTATCCCACTTCTGGGTATATCCAAAAGATCTGAAATCAGCCGGCTATAGGAATGCAACCACATCAATGTTTATAGCAGCACAATTCGCAACAGCCAAGCTATGAAACCGAAGTAGGTGCCCTTCAACAGATGAATGGATAAAGAAAATGTGGTATATACCCACAATGAAGTATTACTCAGTCATATAGAAGAACGATATTATGTCATGTGCTGATCAATGGATGAACTGGAGAACATCTTACTAAGTGAAATAAGCCAGATTCAATAAATAGTAAATGAACAGTTAATTTTTTTCTTTCATATGACAAAGAGAGATCAAAACATGGGAAAAAATGTAAAAGGATGAGGGAACCCATGGAAACAGAAGAGAGATCTATTGAGTAAAGAAAGGGGATTAAAGAGGAAGGAGCCTAGTGAATTTCACTGTTATATATAATGCATTAATAAAAAAAAACTGTAAATAAAAGAAAGATTAATAGAGTAGAGGAAAGCGAATAAGAAGTGTGGAGGAAGAGTAAGAGGAAGACCTGAGGATTGAATTGGAACAAATTTTATTCCATGCTTGTATAATTATGTCAAAGTGAACCTCAATTTTATCTGTATGTATAATGAACTAAAAAAATCCCTGCAACTGAATATATGCAATAATTCCTAAAATTAATTAACTCCTTTGAATGCAAAGTTTTGTATAGAAATCAGAAGTACATCACTTTATAAAGTATATCTGCTTTTATATGTAAGTGATTTAATTCAATATTTAATTTCTGATTCCTCTCAAAAAGAATATTGATTTGTATGTTTGTGTTTTATGAATGAATCAGTACAAATATCTTGAAAATGCAATTCACTCTTTTACTTTATAAATAATTGACCTGGTTTTGGAGTAAAATATTTTTAACAAAGGAAGAGAAGAAAGAAATCACCTGCATTACTTTCAGGAATGAAAATGTTTTAAAAGGAGCAATGCAGATTCTATAAATTATAGATATATATTTGCATTTGAGATTTTATTTTAATATCAGTGTCATTCTTGGGAACTATGCTTCCTCTGCTGTGAAAATAATTATAGGACTATTTACTTCTTATTTATCATATGCAACATTTCAAATATCATGAGGATCACCTAGTTAAAAAAACAATTAGGCTATATTTCTTCCTGCAACCAGGATAGGGCTATATTTTTAATGGAGAGATCACATTTAACCACATTATTATTTTTTGTCATCAATTTCATATTACTGTAAAGAAAATGAACACAATGTGATATATTATCCATGTAATAAAAAACAATAATCTCAAGTAAGTCACTGGAATAATGACATGATCTATAACTTCCTAATATTGATTTAAAAATAAAAATGTTTTCATACAGAGTGTTTGACTTCCCTCTCCCAGTTTATGTGAGGCACAAAAGTTATCCCTCTACTGCTTGAACTTGACCGCTTTGCAGTTACATGAATAAATTCCTGGAAGGGCCCAGAAGCCAGGGAGCAAGTGCAGAAGCTAACTTGCTTGTTCCTGTCATAGACCAGAGCTCTACCCACAGTCAACACTGCAGTCACAGACATTATACCAACAAGCAAGGCAGCTCCTGTTTTGAAGCAGAGAAAAATAAGCTGCCACAAATGCCTCACAACTTTATGATTGCCATTGATCACATTTATGAAGACCTCATAAAGTTGCAAACAGTTATAATACAAAAAGGCAGTTATAACAATGCAAAGTGGTCTATCATCGCCTCTTGATGACAACTTTATTACTGCTGTGGACCAATATTGTACAGGGAATCTAGTAGCCATAAGTTATTTTGAAGTGAAGCAGCACAGCAGGCTAGAGGATTACAGTATAAAATTTATTTTTTATGAGACACAATAATTATATCAAATAGTTACCAAAATGTGTGGGAACTACAGGATCTATTAAGATACCACAACAGAGACATCTCCTTTATGTTCCTTGGGAACAGCAATAAGCATTATTACCTGGAAAGAGAGACAGGCACTCACAACTCATTCATGGTGTGCCAGCAAGTGACTGTTGCAGGTGACTGACATAGATGAAGTTTAATAACATGCAATCCCATGGAACTCAGCAGAGCATGCTAAGGGGTCTCCCGCCAGGATAAGGGATTTGGCATTCACAGGATCTAATTAGGCTATTCAATTTCTCATGGTAAGAGTCAGAAGTTTATTATCACCTGTAGACTACTGCCTTTTCATTCCTTAGCATTCATAGCCTTTTATTAAAAAGAACAGAAACAAAAGAAACAAAAGAAGAGCATAATTAACTTCCTTAGAAGCTTTATTATAAACAAATATTTCAGCCTTCTGATGAATGGGATAATTAAAGTATTGTAATGGGAATTTCCTGTGTGTTGAATGCTCTTCAAATCTTTTTGGGATTCATCCCAGGAATTACCAAATTTCTAGAATTGTGCTGAATTTATTTGGAGTCACTTCAATACTCTTTCCCTAACTATGTAATGATTTATATTTTTTATTACTCTTTAAAAATATTTATTAATTGTCTACTCTGTGTCATACTTTAGTCTGTGCAAAATAAGCATCAAATTAGATGTATTTATGAAAAGTATGACTACAAGGGAATTTGTATTGCAAAATATTTGAAAAAAATATTTTTATACTTATCATTTGAAACTTTTGAATGAATATAGCAATGATGTAAAGAAAACAATGGTGTGTTCTTTGTATAACTAACATTGAACTATTTATATAAACCTGAGCATATAAAAAATCAAATCACATGCCCATAAATTTAAGTAGCTTATGTTAACTGCCTTTTGAGTAAATTGCTTGATCTGGAGTTTGTCCATTCTATTTTGTTATCCTGATAACAATTTCCCTTGTCTATATCTATTCTATTGTTTGGGTAGTGTGACATTCTAATTCTCACACAGACTTGACTTTTGGCTTCTGTAGCAGACTATATTCTCTATTTTGTGACAAATGCACAGGATCCTCAAAATAATACTTTTGTTTCCCTTAGTTTTTCATCTTTATTTTTCCATAAACTTAACTCTATTTATAAATTGTCAAAAATATAGATAATCTCTTTTGTCCAGTTTCTGATGAGATTAATCACTTGAAGTTAAAATGGTGTGTTCTTCTCCTACATCTGATCTAACTCAGGTTGGTCTGAACCAGGGTTCCTCTGGTACAGATTTGCTGATTTGCTGTCTGTACCTGACTCTCCTAGAGACTAAACCAATAAGGCCAATAGACATGGAAGTTACTCAGTCTTCAAATACTAATACTAGAGAAACACAAATATCTTCAAGAAAAGATATTTTTTTCCTCTCTTACATTTTCTTTTCAATTCAAAATCCCCAATCATAAAAACATATCAATCTCCTACCTTGTGTAGTTTTTCTGTTAATCATACAGGTGAAAAAAATTCTTTTAGACAATTTAAGCCAGGTGTCCAAAATCACACAGATAATTAATGATTAACATGGTACTAAAAGAAAATAGAATTCACAGGAAAGGGCATTCATTTTAAAAGTATGAAACTTGTTTACATTCTTGCTTTATTATTCTTTTTGTTCAGTATCATGAATAATTGGCAACTATTCATGTTATTCTGTTAATTCAATTTTGGGATTTGAAAATAAGAAAAAAAAATACCCTTACCATAAAGGATTTGATATGGATGAATTGAAACTATGCACATGGAGACATGCAAACTCATCATCCAGCTGATTCCCATGCTTTTCTGCTTATTTTTTCTATTCTTTATATATAATCTTCAAGTGCTACCAGTTTTAAGATACTACTCATTTAACAGGAATATTAAGTTGATCATTATCATTCAGTATGTCACCTTCATTAATGTCTATTTTATATGATGGTGATAAGTTATTTAATCCTTTTATATATTTTCATTTAAAAAATTTGATTTAGTGAAGAGTCCTCAGAGTATTAAAAATAATTTAATTTCATCACTGTCTCATATTGCATAAACGTTTTCTGTTTATTATTTTTAAAATTATTTAATCTGTACTCTGATATACTCAGTCCCAACAGTTATGTTTAAAACAATATGCATTTTTATTGTTGATTTTACCAAAAAAGAAGTCATTATTGGTGAAAAATATACAGTTTGATAGTATTTTGAAAGAATATACTATATATATATATATATATATATATATATATATATATATATATATTTACATATAAATGAATTTTTCTCTCTTTTACTTTAAGCTTGATGATAAAAAATAAAATGAGCACTTTCAACATGCACTTTTTATTAAACTGCCTCAGGGAAATGTGTCAACTAATAAATATTAATTAAAGTTTAATATAAAAGCTATTAAGAAGAATTATAGTCTTTGGAGTGAAATAGGTCTTGTTATGGGGAACGCTTAGATGGGAATTTAACTTTGCCATACTTTTGAGGGATTTATATTTTTAATCAATATGCCATACCTGGGTGTGACACTTTTCTTGGAGCCTATCATTTCAAACTTTCATTTATTCATCAGATGCATTCATTGCCTCAGATAAATAAGTACACAGATGGCCTGTTTTTCATTCTTTATTTTATTCATTTTTTCCATTATTTTATGAGTAAATTTTAAGAATACATTTTTTCATTATTTTATGATATCAAGGTGACAACTAATTTTGGAAAAAAGTTCTGAATAATAGGGAAAATTTATGGCTTTCTTCAGGTGGAAATGAGAACACAGGGTAAAGTTTCCTATTGAAATATTTCCTCTTTTCTAGCTACTTTTAGCACTAAATGAGATTTCATGTTTTATTGATTAAGTTTTGGGAGTAAATGATCACTGTCAGGTGTTGAACGAACAATTTATGATTTAAATGTTGTTTTTGTCAGCCTTTTTTTTCTGCTGTGACTAAAGGACCTGATGAGAACAACTGTAAGTTTATTTAGAGGCTCATGGTTTCAGAGATCTTAGTTCATAGAAGGCTGGCTTCATTCCTTGGGGTCAAGATGAGGCAAAACATGATGGTGGAAGAGTGTGGCAGAGGGAAGCAGCTCACATAATGATCAGGGGCAGAAAGAGAGAGAGGGAGATCTCCACTTGCCAGATACAAATACACACCCCAAAGCCATGTCTAGATTTCCACCTCTTCTGGCCACACCCTACTGCTTCAGTTAATCCCACCAGGGAGTAGTTCACTGATTAGGTTAAGGCTGTAACCCAATCATTTCTCCTTCAAACTTTCTTGCATTCTCTCACATGTGAGCTTTTTGGGACACCTCACATCCAAACCATAACGAATGTGTAAGTATTTCCCCTGACACAGAAGCATTGGTATATGTACCATCAGGATGCAAGATACTAGCTAAATCCATTACAGCAGAGCTCAGCTCTACTCTGATCCTCTGGAGTCCAAATATCAATTTAAGATCCTGTGTTTGTTCAGGTTGTTCTAAGGTTATGATCACTGAATTGCTTTATTTTTAAAATTGTCTTTTTTCATTGTTGCATTATAAGTATAGGTAATAGTGGAACCCATTGTTACATATTTGTCCATACACAAAATATAACAATATAATTTGGTCAATTTAATTTCCCAATACCTGGATTGTTTTAGAAAACTTCATCTTTCCCGCTCTGGGTTAAATTTATCTCTAAGATCTTTTTCTTTAGCTACTTTCAATGGGATTGGTTTCTTGGTTTCTTTTTCAAATAGTGTTCATTAGTGTACAGAATACTACAGTTTTTGCATTTGAAATTTGTATCCTGCAAATTTACTGAATTTCTTGATTGATTCCAGCAGTACTTTTTAGTGGAATTTTTAGGATTTTCCATACATGCCTTAGTGTCTGCAAACAAGTACAATTTACCTTCTTTCTTTCTAATTTGGATATATTTACTTTTTCTGTGCCTAGTTTCTCTGACTAGGACTTTCAGCACTTTGTTGAAAGGAGTAACAAAAATGTGCATCCTTATCTTGTTCCAGATCTTAAAGGAAAAGCTTGCAACCTTTTTTTCTGTTCAGTCTGCTATCACATGTGGCTTCCTCAGATTTGGCTTCGTTGTTATGAGGTACATTCCTTCTGTACCTAGTTTGTTGAATGCTTCTTACGATGAATGATGTTGAGTTTTGTCAAATGCTGTTTTGCATCTGTTGACATGATCATATGTTCTTGTTTCATTATTCTGCAAGTGTGATGTGTTGTGTTTCATTGATTGCATCCCAAGTTAGAAAATGGGTAAGAAACAATAATACACATTTCTCCAAATAAGTCATATCAATTGTCAAAAATATATGAAAAAGTGTTCAACATTACTGATCATCAGGGAAATAAATGAAAGTCAAAACCACAATAAGATACAACTTTGTCCCTATTAGAATGAGTATTTATGAAAAAGGCAAAAACTAACACATGCTGGCAGGGAAGTGAAGAAAGGGAAACTCATACCCTGTTGGTGGGAATAAAAATTAGTGTCGTCATTATGGCAAACAGTATGGAGAATTCTCAAAAAAATTAAAAATAGAAATACCATATGATCCAGAAATCCCTCTATTTATTATATGTCCAAAAGAAATGAAATCAGTATATTAAGGATATTTTTGTTTATTGTAAACTACTTACAATAGTCAAGATCAACTCAAATGTCCTAGAACTGATGAATGGACAAAGGAAACGTGTATGTACAAAATGAAATATATTGCAGCCATGAAAAATAAGATCCTAACTTTTGTGGTAACATGGATGAACCTGAGGACATTACATTAAATGAAATTATCCAGGTACAGAAAGACAAATACTGCATGTTCTTTCTCATCTATAGACTCTAAAGAAGCCTATCTCATAGAAGTAGAGAGTAGAGTAGAAGAGTGGTAACCACATACTGAGGAGGACGGTCAGGGATAAGGACAGGTTGGCCAAGAGATATAGAGTTATAGTTAAATTCTGGAGAAACACATTCTGATACTCTATTGCACAAAAGACAACTATGATTAACAATATTGTGTAAATATTAAAAAATATCTAGAGAAGATTTTTAATATTTTTAATATTCTCACCCCCCAAAAAGAATGGGGTAAATATACTAAATATACTAAATACCCTAGTTAAATAATTACACAATGTATACATCTACCAAAACTTTATATCAAAGGCTCAAACTATTTGAAATTAAGATGTGTTAGTTAAAAACAAAAGTGCCCCCCAAAACAAAACTTTTCATTACTCAGTCTTCTTGATGTTTGAAAGTAGAAAGTGATTTATACATAGAAATAAATGTTTCCTATGTTTCCCCTTATTTGTGGGGTATTACATTCCAAAATCACCACTGGGTTCCTACAACCTCATATAGTACTGACCCATGTAAGTACTATGTTTTTCTTACACAATCATGCAATGATTAATTTATAAATTATGCACAGTAAGGATTTTCAACAATAGTTAATAATAAAGTAGAGCAAAATACTAATAAAAGTTATATGAATGTGGTCCCTATTTGTCTCTGTCTTTCTGTTTCTATCTCTGTCTCTCTTAAAATATGCTAATTCAGGTGGGGGATATAGCTCAGTTGGTAGAGTGCTTGCCTTGCATGCATAAAGCCCTGGGTTCAACACCCGCCAAAAAAGATAAGCTAATTCATCATTGTACTATAGCAATATTTTTAGACCACCGATGACCATGGCTAATTGGAACTACAGATAACAGAAGGAAAATTTTATTTATGAAATCCCTGCCATGAGTAAAATGACAGGATCTTGCTGCCATATCCAGAAATGAATCCCAGCTTAGTATCTAGCCAACCAGAGCAACTAGAAGGGGGAATCCAAGTACAGCTAGAGTCCTATTGTTTTCTAGAATGTGCTTTTGTAGCTATTGCTGCTGCTACTGCTGCTGTTCTCACTGCTGACACCATGTTGCTGAATCACCCTTGGACTCCCAGAAAAATAGTCACTGAAATGCTGCTACAGAAAGACCCAGTGCCTCCCCGTCTCTATTATTCAATAGCAGTTGTAAAAACAACTGCCAGATGGCCTATTCTCCCTTTCTGATTTTATGCAAGCACCTCATTTGTAGAAACATATTCCTGTGCAGAGTTGGAGCTCTAAGGGAGTCTAAGAAATACTCATTTGAGCTTTCAAGAGTCTGCAGTACGGGGGGCAAATCTAACTGCACAGTGAAATTAATTCCATCATTTTTTTCTTATACAGCATGTTCTTTGTGTTCAACATGGTGTGTCTTTGTTCAAAGGCTTCTCAATAGGTTCCACACACTCCCAGAGAATTCAAGTACAGCATCAGCACCATAGCCAACAAGTTGACATTATTTACCAATTTTCCCCCTCATCCTTTTGTTATGAATATTACCACACACACTTTTGTGGAAAATCTCTCTGTTCCATGCACTGAGATGCAAACTTTCTAGCATAAAAGCCATGAAAGCCATCCAGGGAAGTAAATATTTGTGTCACTACTTCGAAATATTTCTTCCCGGTTCTGTTACACAAATAGACCTCTGTTATTCCGGGGAAGCATGATTTCTTACAGGTCTTCAGTAGTCTTGAGTCACTATTTTATTTTTAAGTATTAACACATGAATGACTGTAACGACCACTGTAATTACAGCTGTGATGTTTATACCTGGTAAACTTGTTGATTCTGATCTCGAGGCAATTTGATATGAACTTCATTTGTAAACTTCTTTGTTTTTTCCTTTCCATACTAGAGATGAGATAATATCTCTGTGGGTATGGGATATTTACAGAAAACACAAATATTTAGAGGATTTTATTTTTTGCAGGAGATAGTGAAGAATATGTAAGTGAAGGGGATATTGTTGTTTAGTATTGATAACCTCAATATCAGACAGTGAGTCTACTACCATAACCTGTCATGGAAAGTGTTGGCTGTATTTTGGACTTCCTCCCACATATGTCAGTCTTTCATTTATTTCATAACCTTTTCTTTTATTTATTTATTCATTGTATAAGAGATTGAACCCAGGGGGGCTTAACCACTTAGCCACATCTCTAGCCCTTTTTATTTTTTATTTTGATACAGGGACTCACTAAGTTGCTGAGGCTGCCTTGGAACTTGTGATCCTTCTCTCTCTGCCTCCCAAGTCACGGAGATTATAGGTGTGCACCACCATACTCAGGCTTTTTCTATTATTGTTTATTGATGATATCACTGATCATTTTTTTTTCCAGAGTAGAGTCCTACCATCAGAAAAAAAATTATACGGCATAGAATACTTATAGTCCAAAAATATGAAGAACATTCAGGAGTATGGATTTTCCCTTGCATGCTGACAAATTGATAAGAACAGCAATTCTCATGTATTGCAGTCCTTTTAAACCAAATGGAAGAAATAAGAAATATGTTTACCTAAAACAGAAGAGGTAATTTGTTTCTACATAGGGCAGTGAAGGAGATGAAAGGAGATGATGTTTTGGGATTAAAATATTCTAGTGACCACATAGAGAGTTTAAGAAGAGACACTAGTATGTGTGTGCACGATCAAGAGAATGATATGTTATTGTCATTTCTTCTCAGTATGAGTTCCAAGGGTGAGGACATTCTGGGAATCAGGGAGAATTGAGAATGGATTTCAGTCCTGACTCTCCACTACAACAAATCATGGCACCTCCGTCTTTCCAACTGCACATACTAGAAATGTGGGAGTCATCCCGATTTTGCTCTGTCTTCACAACTTGCTTTCAATCCATCATGAAATCCTTTTGACTGCACCTTCAAAATTTCTACTATCTCAGTGCTGCTTTCAGCAACCCCAGCTCTAGCTTTCTTGCTGGCATTACTATAGGAAATTGCTGTTTTTCTGGCTTTTATCCTTGCCTCCCTGGTCCAACATAATAGCCAGAGTGACCCTTTTAAAATTTTACTAGTCCTTTATGCCTTAGCTCACTACTTCCTGTATTAGTTTGCTAGAGCTGCCATTACATATTACCCCAGACTTGGTGGCTTAAACAACATAAATTTATCAGCTCTGGAGTTAAACGTCCAAGATCAAGATGTCAGCAGCTGTGATTCACTCTGTGAGCTTTGTCTGACAATCAGTTCCATGTCTCTCTCCTAGCTCTTTTGGTTTGTTGATCATGTTTGACATCATTTTGCATGAGAAGCATCATCCCAAACCCTGCCTTCATCTTGTTTCTACCTCTGTGTATCTGACTCCAAATTTTCCCTTTTTATAAGGACACCTGGATGAGTGGCCACCCTAATGAGCTCATGCTTAGTAATTGCATCTGCAATGACTTTTTTTTTTCAAGTAAGATCATATCTGAGCTTATGGAGGTTACAACATTGGTATATTAATTTTGTGGGAACACAATTCTCAATTCATAATGCCTATTTGGTGTTCTCACGCAGACTAGAGAGCCAACATCCTTCCAGTGACTTTAATGTGGTACTTCATGACTGTAGTCTCCCTTACCCCTCCCTCCAGCCTATGCCCTCTAACCCATTCCGTCAGCTCTAACCACTCTCTTACTTAAGTTCATTGCATGGACTGTTGCCTGTGCTTACAGCATTGTTCATTCAGAAGACAGGCAGTCTCTAAGAACCTTGCTTTCCTCCTATTTTTTACTTCAATCTAACTTTTGCAGTGAACCTACCCTGACCACCTGAAAAAAAAATGAGAGCTGCCCCTTCCTCTCCAGCATTGCTAAGATCCTTTGTTATTCTATATTTTTCCAAGTGCTACCAAATTCTAATATGCTTTATTGATTACCTTTTTACAATTAATATTTATTACTTTTCTCTTCCATAGAACATAAAACTTTGTTCCTTAATGTACTCTAGACATTGATAACTGCCTGACACGAAAAACGCTCAATATAAATAAATCGATGTTGAATCAGTGGTCCTTTGCGAAATAAAGTGCAGAGTCACATTGGTTGGTAAAGACTGAATCCTGTGGGACTGATCACTGTTCTCAAAGGCTGAATGGGGACAAGAGTTCCCTTGGTAACAAATCCGGATTTGGCATTCAGCTGTAATTTGGGATTGTTTCCTTTTACGGAGATAGCAAGTGTGTTTCGCAGCATATTTTAAGTGAGGGCATGTTGAGATGTAGGGGAAGAAATGTGTGTGCCAAGCAGTAAAAGGTAGAGTTTAATAGAAAATTCATAGAACAAAGAATTGGTTCAAAATAATTTATTCCTATTATAGAAATGGGTCTCCATTCCTAGGAGTTTCCAGTCATTAACAATTGATACAGAGTCACCTGGAAATTTTGAACAGATGGAAAAAGTAAAAGAGAATTGAGGAGCTGAATCACATTGTAGAGTTATGGGCAGGAAAGTCGATTCTGCTGCTGGAGTTTGGATAGGTCCTATTGTCTTTCCTCCTCGTGATGTGCGTTAGTGAAATCTTCCACGAGATATCAAAACACTCTTCCAATCTACTGCCACAGTCCTTTTTATGTTTAGGTAATCAGAGAAAATATTTTTGCTTTTTAAATAAAATTTTGCTTTATCTGAAAAATTTTGAAAAAAACAACACAGTAAAAAAGAAAAACCCACATTGCTCCTTGTACTTTGTGTGTGTGTGTGTGTGTTTTTTTCTTTTTCCACTTTTTTGATCTTGGATTTACCTTTCTTCAAAAATAATTTATGAATATTAGTTTGTGTGTAATTTATATACATAATTTAGAATTCAAAGTTGATTATTTTTCATCAGCATTTTATCTTATTCCACTTTATTCTGGGCTCTATTATTACTGGAAGTCTGTGATTGGTCTAACTTTCATTTTTAGACAAAACATCTTGACTTTCTTGTCATTAATTTTTAAAATATCTTTTAGGATTCCTCAGTTTGATTATATAATATCTCAGATATGTTACCTTGATTCATAGTGCTCAGAAAAATGTCCATAGAGAATTTTAAAATGTATGTTGGTGATCAATTCTGGAAAATTCTCAGGAGTTATAACTTTAAAGTTTGTCCCTCCTATTATTTGTCATTACAAAAACAAGTGGATCAAGGAGCTAGATATCAAATCAGAGACTCTGCGTCTGATAGAAGAAAAAGTTGGCTCCGATCTACATATTGTGGGGTCGGGCTCCAAATTCCTTAATAGGACACCCATAGCACAAAAGTTAATAACAAGAATCAACAAATGGGACTTACTCAAACTGAAAAGTTTTTTCTCAGCAAGAGAAACAATAAGAGAGGTAAATAGGGAGCCTACATCATGGGAACAAATTTTTACTCCTCACACTTCAGATAGAGCCCTAATATCCAGAGTATACAAAGAACTCAAAAAATTAAACAATAAGAAAACAAATAACCCAATCAACAAATGGGCCAAAGACCTGAACAGACACTTCTCAGAGGAGGACATACAATCAATCAACAAGTACATGAAAAAATGCTCACCATCACTAGCAGTCAGAGAAATGCAAATCAAAACCACCCTAAGATACCATCTCACTCCAGTAAGATTGGCAGCCATTATGAAGTCAAACAACAACAAGTGCTGGAGAGGATGTGGGGAAAAGGGTACTCTTGTACATTGCTGGTGGGACTGCAAACTGGTGCAGCCAATTTGGAAAGCAGTATGGAGATTCCTGGGAAAGCTGGGAATGGAACCACCATTTGACCCAGCTATTGCCCTTCTTGGACTATTCCCTGAATACCTTAAAAGAGCGTACTACAGGGATACTGCTACATCAATGTTCATAGCAGCACAATTCACAATTGCTAGACTGTGGAACCAACCCAGATGCCCTTCAATAGATGAATGGATAAAAAAAAAATGTGTCATTTATACACAATGGAGTATTATACAGCACTGAAAAATGACAAAATCGTGGAATTTGCAGGGAAATGGATGGCACTAGAGCAGATTATGCTTAGTGAAGCTAGCCAATCCCTAAAAAACAAATGCCAAATGTCTTCTTTGATATAATGAGAGCAACTAAGAACAAAGCAGGGAGGAAGAGCAGGAAGAAAAGATTAACATTAAACAGATACATGAGGTGGGAGGGAAAGGGAGAGAAAAGGGAAATTGCATGGTAATGGAGGGAGACCCGCATGGTTATATAACATTACATATAAGAGGTTGTGAGGGGAATGGGAAAATAAACAAGGAGAGAAATGAATTACAGTAGATGGGGTAGAGAGAGAAGATGGGAGGGGAGGGGAGGGGAGAGAGTAGAGGATAGGAAAGGTAGCAGAATACAACAGTTACTAATAGGGCATTATGTAAAAATGTGGATGTGTAACTGATGTGATTCTGCAATCTGTATTTGGAGTAAAATTGGGAGTTCAAAACCCACTTGAATCAAATGTATGAAATATGATATGTCAAGAGCTTTGTATTGTTTTGAACAACCAATAAAAAAAAGAAAAAAAAAACAATAGCATATTCTATGTCCTATAATGCTTCCTTTTGTATATTACCTTTCCAGTTATTTTTTCTTCTTTAATAACTATATTTTCTTATCTATTTTCTTTTCAAATATTCTATTTTTCCCCTCAGCTTATTTTTTTGAGTATTGATTACCTTTTAAAGCTCTTGAACAAGTGTCCATATTCATGTTTTATGTCCTGCTTAAGATATCTGCTCTATTATTTGATGCTCTTAGAACTTCCATCCTGCTGTCTATGGTATCTGATTCTCAATCACAGACAATCATCTCCCTTTCCTAGGGTAATTTTGTTACTCTCTCTCATATTTTGATGAGTGGTATCCCCTCTGGAAGGAGTCGGGAAGTGCCCCTTCTGTTGAATTATAGATAAGCTTCCTAGCAAGAACCCTGGGAACATTACTTCTGGATTCACATGGCTGCTACAAAATTATTACCAAATCTGATGGCTGCACAGCTGGGAGATTTTGTGTGTTGGGGGAGGGGGACTCTAGCTTTCTTTTTTCTTAAAGATGTATCCCACCATAAAACTTTTTAAAAATATTTTTTAGTTGTCAATGGGCCTTTATTTTATGTATTTATATGCAATGTTGAGAATCGAACCCAGTGCCTCACACATGCTAGGCAAGTGCTCTACCACTGAGCCACAACCCCAGCCCCTCTAGTTTTCTTTTTACCAAGCAGAATCTGAAAATAGATTCTTATCCTTATCATCATCCTGTGCAGGAGGATGGATTTAATTTTATTTCCCTATTGGCAATAGCCCAGCCTTGTTCAGGAATCTCTGACAATCAACCCTGCACTAGTCAGTGAGACCACAGCCCTAAGTACCTGAGTTACATAATTCCCTGCATTTATCCCTTGAGGGAAGTCACAGGGTAAATTTTCATTCTTGCACATGTGATTACCATTCACCTCTACAGACTTTTTTTTCTATAATCTCCCCTTTTGATTAGGATGTTAGCTATATCTTTAAATATTTTTGTGATATATTTCTCCAGGATTTCTTATGATTTTACTTTTACATCATGCTCTTTTTTATCCTGAGAATATCCAGGACATAATATCAATGCCTCCTTCTACACTGGAACATCTTTTATCCTGCCCTTTTGAATTTTATTCAAGTAAATAGTCTTTTGGAGAGATATATTACCTAATAAATTGACTGTACTTTTAAATAGGGGAAATGAATTAGCTGCATGTTTTTTATTTATTCCATAAACCTAATTCTGCTCAGATTCACCAACATGCAAAACAACCCCTCCTCCTTTTGAAGGCTGGAACACAACCAGGAGTGAGCAGAATTTATGGCAAGACTCCACATCCTTCTTTGCAGGTGAGACTCTTGTTACAGTTTGGCTAACAGCAGATGGCATTATTTTAGCAGAGAGAAATGCTGAGTGAGCCACTCATTCTCTCTCAAGAGTAGTGACAGCCTGAGATTCTTGGCTCAAATGAGACCCTAGTGATTGGAACTCATAAACCTGGACAGGAGAGAGACTGATTGACTGCCAGGTACATAAAACATCTTTAATGACAGTCACATTGCTAAAGGTTAAATAAGCTCCAAGTAAGTAAAAGAAAAAAAAAAGAGAAAGACAAATATTTTGCTTTAAAAATCTATTTAAAGTTACAATGTTTTGTTTCAGTAGTGTGAAAATTCTGTAATAAAAAGTACAGATATCAATAATAAGGAATGCATTGAAGTTGAGAAAACGATATTTTTCATACATTTAATTCCTTCAGTAGTACTATTTGCTCTATGCTTAAAATCTTTCCAGAAACTGGATCTATTTTAAATATCTATATTCACAGATCTTGTCTATGATATGATCATTTCTTTCCAGAATCATTGCAAAAGGCCTCCACGGGTTTCCTTGTAAACACCATTTCCGAGTATTTCTCTTTCATCACACAATATTTAGTTATTTACATATTTATCTTTCATTTTATTTTTTATTTTCAAACATCTACAAAATATATTATAATAAATTTCTGCCACCAGCTTTCAACAATTATCAACATTTTGCTAATCTTGTTACATCTACTTTATCCTTCCCCATTTCCCAGTCCTCAGATAGTTTTTTAAATTTGGGTAGACCAGATTAGATCAAGTTGGCATTCATAATGTACTGAAGGCTTCTGAACTTGGAAGAAGGAGAAGGGTCAACTCCACTAGTGGCCCACACGCTCTATGTAACCTCCCATTGCTGGTTCCTCTGCCCTCACAGACATCCTACTCACTTCGTGTCCAGCCACTGGCCACCTTGTTCTTATTGAAGAAACTTGACTTGCTCACACCTTACACATTTGCACTAAAATTTTCTCTTCAGTCTTCTCATACTCATTCAAATATACCTCTCCTTCAATTTTTTAAAACTTTTGCTCAAAGGTTACTTTTAAGTGTAACATTTTCTGGGCATTCTATTTAAAACTTCAATCCATCTAAAAGCACTCCACTTCTCCCTTGTTCACTGTGTTTCCATCACAGCACTTATTTTATCCACTAATATAGCCTCTCTGCTGATATATGCCTAGTGTGTTGTATATAAGAAGTACTCAAATATTTGTTGAAAATTAACATTACTGTACATTGCAAAATTGAGTGAAACTAAGATGCTAAACATATTCTTATCATTGACAGTTACTATTTTTCTATATTTTTAATACTCTATAAGTACATAGCTGTGCTGTGATCTAAGTGGTATGTGGAACTTTCCCTGCTCCTATTGGACTCTGCTATTTGATAGCACAACAGATGCCCTGGGAGAAACAGACTTCTTAGGAGTGCAGTAATTTCTTGTTCCAAGTTTTATCAACAACATTGGTGTTGTTGGTGGCAATAATGAAAAATTCCATTGAGCAAAACTTAAGTAAGTCTTCTCTAAACCCTTTGTTTCCCTCTGCCCAAACCTGGGTTTCCTTCTCTATCTTGCTTGCATCAATTTAGGAAAAGTCACCATTGGTATCTGCTCACATTCCAGTATCTGTCCTGACTTCTGTAATAATCTCACCAAGTAAATTTACCCAGGAACCCATTGCCCTTAATGTTTCCTCTTAGTGATTTTCCATCCCCTGAATACTGTCCTTTCTCCTTGGTTATGAACTGTCATTTGTCCAGCAGGTGGAGCTGAGTTTAATCTGTCTATCTTACCACAAATCTTTGTTGCACTGGTATCTGTGCCTATCACCATGATTGCTAAAATCTGTGTTACCATTTTAAACAATGGGCAGTTTTTTCCTGACCAGGGATAAGTGTTATGTGCTGGTATATTTTCGATGACAAGGTTTCTGTATGGAAATAGAATACCTGAATATAGCTTTGCTAAATTGAATGGTGTACATATTCCCACCATAGCCAATTTCAAGTTACCAACATGAAGTCTCAAAAAGTGGATTTTAGAAAATAATACAATCTCATGTGAGTTTAGAATGTCTCTACCATGTGTATATGAAAGACGCCAGGATCCTGAAAAACTAGAATAGATGTCAGCTAATGAAGGGCTGATTCAAGTCTGACATATTGATTGATTGATTGATTGATTGCAATGCTGAGGACTGAATCCAGTGCTATGCATATGTCAGGCAAGTTCTCTCCCATTGAGACACACACACCCTTATCCCCTATCATTTTATAAAGTTTTATTGAACACTGTCATAACCCTTCTTTCATATGGTGTCTATGGCTGTGGTTGATTTCATACCACAAAGACAGAGTCAATTAGTTGTGTCAGATATTGTATAACACACACAGCCCAAAATACCTTCTGCCTGGTTCATGTGGATTTGTAAATTGTCGCTTTATTTTAAATATTTAACAGATAACTGCTTTAGCTGGCCCTGTGTATCTGCTGGTACCTTATCTGAAGATTCAAGTGAGGATAGAAAATATTTAGGAAAATATTTTGTCTGTACTGAACATGCATATGTTTTTTTTTCCTGATTATTATTTACTAAACTACACAGTATGGCAAGCATTTATATAACATTTACATTATATTAGATATTATAAATGATCTATTGATTATCTAAGGTATATGGGTAGATTTCATAGATTATATGCATATACTATGTAATTTTATATAAGAAACTTGATCATCCATAGATTTTGGTATCCACAAGAGGTCCTGGAGCCAGTCCTTATGTATACTATATTTGCTTCTCCTCCGAAATAGTCCACTTGAGCATAGAACACACTCTAACCTACATGGTTGAGGTCTTGTCATTACTTTCTGTTCATGTAGCCCCAACTTTATCTGGTCCTCTGGGTGATCTTGTATATTTGTGCCTCCCCTCCACCTCCATAATGTCTTCTTTCTTGGGATGGTTCTAAGCAAAACCCAAAAATGTGAATTGCTTGTGTGAAATAGAAATATATAACTGAGAGCTCATTCCAAAGGAAAATCCCCATCTGGCATTTTGGGCTACCGGACAAGAATAGAAGAGAAGGAAATGCTCCATTTATTTTCTTTTATTGATATAATTGTAATGTTAATTTTTAGAGACAAATCTAATTTGCAGAAGGAAAAAAAATCACAGGAGGAATATATAACATAACAGTTTTAAATTTTTTTTCCTCTGCAAAGAGGTCAGCTCATTTGAACTATTTTTGTCTTGAGCCATATTATCAGGGAGATGTAAAAAAAAGAGAAAACTGCCTAGGCTACAGATGTCACTGTTAACTGTTTATTATTACAGTGCAAGCATAAGTGTTGGTTTAAGAACATTTCTAACAATCTCACTCATCCCCCAATTCTTATTTGTGTGGGTAGTGAACACCATTCACAGTGCTATGAATAGAGAAAATTGAGAGTGTTTATTCTCTAGAGCAATCTATTCTTTTACCTTCTCTTGTGGGTCACGGCTGATCAATGATCTGCACAGTATAAATCATAACACAGTATTGATCAAGGGTCTAGTTAAACCTGGTTTAGTGTCACAGTGACCTCGTTTTGATTTCTGGTTCTGGTTCTTTCTAGGCGTGTGACCTTAAGTCACTTAACCTTGCTCTGCTGCTATTTCCTTATGTTCTACTTCACAGGTTTATTATGCATATTAAAAGAAATAACAGTCACATAGTGCTGAATACATAATAAATATTTTTATATTTGTTTTTAGGTAGCACATATTGCAAAATCAGGGATTTTATAACTCCTGTATAGAAAATATGGTTAGGTTTAATATCTCCATAATAAATAGGAGTATAAATCATCTGGAGATAAAAGACATAGAACAACATTTTGAAGATAGCAAAAGGGGTTAGCTTTCCCTGTAATAAAATCTCTTGCCTATATGTTTCCACCTCTGCTCCATTCTACAAATATCCTTCTTTTCAATTTTTTCAATATAACCCAACTGGAGGAAATTTTCCATGGTTTTAGCCAGTGATTAAGATCATGGATTCCTTTGTCTAAAAAGGGAGTTACTAATCACAGGTAGTGACTGAGTTGTTGATATTGGGCTATTGATGCTAAAAGTTTGAATTTTATATTTTATGTCATTTCAATTACTTTAAATTTAAGTTTAGAAGCCAATGCTAAATTCAGTTATGGGAAACTATATGGAACAACTTATGTATGTGACTCTATTTTTTAAACTGGAAATTTGTGAAATCTAAATACCGACCAAATATTTCCAATTAAAATTTAGTATTTAATTCAAGTATTCTTTAACTAATAATATATTTCCTTTATTCCTAAAAACTTAAGCTATCATCAAATCAATAACTAACCAGAAAATAACTACAAATGAACTATTTACCTTATAAATTTTCAAAATAGTTCATTGGTAGTTATTTAATGATTAGTTATTGATTTGATGAGAGTTTAAGTATTTAGGAATAAATAAAATATATTACTAAAATTAATTGAATGTATTTTCTTTTATTTAAAAAAATAACTATTGAGTGTTTATGATTACATTGTGACCAAAGTTATTTGGTCATTGTGACCAAAATATTTCTATTTTATAAGCACTCCTGTAGCTCTTCATAAAGAGATAAAAAAGGGATTTTATAGTCTACACACTCTAATAGAGTGGATTTGTATGCTCTTTGAAACTGATGTAAGAAAGTTAAGCTTCTAGCTTAATCTAAGATTGGATTTTTTCTCTTTATGTTTCAATGAGTCAAGTAATTTACCAAATTTGAAGAGAAGGTAAAAATTATCCAATACATTCTCTTCTCTAAAAAAATGTCTGGCAACATCAAAAATATTTATCCTTCTACCCTAACACAATCTCACCAAGATGAAAATTACAATCTCAAAAAGGAGCTCATTGCATTATATATTAGTGTTGATTTTGTAAATGTTCCATTTATAATAATATTTAATATTTATTTATTTTCCCTTCAACATGTAAGAATTGATTTAATTCATTTTTTTCATATAATAGCTCTTTAAGATAGCTGTCATTCTTCCTATTCTCAGTGATATACTACTGGTACATGACCATTCACAAAGAGAAGCCCATTTCATTACCAAACCATGGTGCCCTCTTCCTGGACAAAGCTGGAAGAGACATTTTGATCTTTGCTCTCATAACTTCCCTTTTCAAAGCTCTCATTGTTTGGAAAATTCAACTTCTAACTAACATCCATTTTTTTTTTTCATGAGTAATCAAGGTCTTTGTAAACATTGGACTTTCAATGACCTTTTCCTAGATGGTACATTTTTTCTAATCACTGCTATGTTCTACCTTCGAGCCATATTTATAATTTTCTGTCTGGTTTATGGTCTTTAGTGTGATTCTTATAATTTTTCAAAAATCTATCTTCCATTGATAGTCCTAAACATGTTCTTAGGCATGCTTTTAACACCTTTGTCAGAGCCTTGTTCTGCTTCTCCTTCCAATATGTATTTTTTTTTCTTTTATTTTGGTGGGGGGGTGGTAATGATTTCTGGTGTTCTTTAAAATTATATGAATATTCCATAACCATTACAGAAAATTATAAGAAAAATGAAGAAAAGGTAATTTAAAAAATCATTAACTTATGTGTATAACCATTGTTGTACTTTAATTCATACCTAATCAAAATTTTGTCTGTAGCTACAAATTTGCATGCATTCAAAAAAAACTGGGGGAGTGGTATCGGGTTTGAACTCAGGGGCACTTGACCATTGAGCCACATATCCAGCTCTATTTTGTATTTTAATTTAGACACAGAGTCTCACTGAGTTGTTTAGAGCCTTGAATTTTTGCTGAGGCTGGCTTTGAACTTGCTATCCTCTTGCCTCAGCTTCCGGAGCCGCCAGGGTTATAGGTGTGGGCCACTGTACCAACCAAAAAATTTTGATGAGTTTATGCCATACATGACTTGTTAAATAGTTGTATTTACTAAGTAGAAATAACAAATGACCACAAGAACTACCACATATCTACAGCATTTTTTATTGTTTGTAGAATATAATTATTTAATTAATCTGATGTTTTAAATTCATGTGGTATTTTAGTCAGCCTTTTCACACTTGTGACCAAAATACTCAACAAGATAAGTTTGAGACCCCTGAAATTTTTTCTTCCTCTAGGTCTATAGATATCTGACTCCATTCCTTGAGACCTGAGATGAGGCAGAACATCATGGCAGATGAGTGTGACAGAGTAAAGCAGCTCAGGACATCATACCAGGAAGCAGAGAGAGACTTCTGCTCAACAAGCACAAAGCATAAACCCCAAAGTCATGCCCCCAGGGACCTGTCTCCTCCAGCCAGACCATACCTGCCTATTGGTACATTCAGTTAATCCTGTCTGGGGATTAATTCACAGATTGGGTTATGGCTCTCATAACCCAAACATTTCACCTCTAAATCCTCTTGTATTATCTTACATATGAACATTTGGGGGATACCTAATATCTAAACCATAGCAGATAGCTATTTTGCCTTGTATTTAAATAACTATAAAAACCATCACTTTAAATATATTTAGAGCACTTGTAAAAATTTTTTCTTAAGGTGAATTTTCAAAAAATAAAATTATTGAGTGAGATTTGGGAATTTTTCAGTCTTTTGAATATTTGCTGTCAAATTCTCACCAAGAAAGTCCTATCAATTTCTAATCCAACCTGTTGTGTGTTGAACTACTAAGAGCATGCCATTCTTTCACATCTCTATAACTCTTTCACAAAAAGTGCAATTGTATGTTTTATATAACTGATTATTCATGATATTGAATATTTTGTGTCAAATACGTTTTGGTCATATTAATTATTTTATATTGCATGTTTGGACCATAATGTTTATCTTAATACATTTTATTGCTTACATGTTTAATTGCGAAGGTTTTCCCAGTTATATTTTGAGTCCATATGTTATTTGTTAATTTATTATTTTGTTATTGTTACAGTCTTTTAGTTTTAATTAGCCAAATCAATCTTCTCTCTTTCCTTTATACATATAAAAGATTAGTGAGACAATCAGTAAAGAATCAGGCAAAAGACAGTGGAATTTAATATTCCAATTTTAAAAAACTTTGAAATCCATGAAGTAGTCATATTGCATCACATAAGTTATTATTCTTTGCTTAAGAACTTCGCTTTAGGCTAGAATAAGGAAGGATGTACAATGAGCATCACAAAAATCTTGAGTAATACTTTTTAACATCTCACATGTATTTAATAAGATCAAAACTTCAGTCTAAGTTAATGATTTAACATTTCTGCTTTCATGAAATTCATAAAAAAGTTTTGGGTTTGTTATTTTATAAGGTCATATGTCCTTTATTTGGAGGAAACCTACATTAGATAGTCACAATCAACTTCTATTAGCATTGATGTTTAGAGACTGAGGCAATCAGTATACTTCTGCTCAGTTTTACTGTAATTACAGGAACTAAATGCCTATGGTTACACATAAATTATCTTAAAAATGACATGCAATAGATAAAATACCAACAAAAATAGAATGTATTAATTCTTCTCTGGTGCATTTTTGTTTGCAATACAAACAAAAACATATCATGATAAAATTATGTTTTAACCCACAACTAAATTGTTTTTCCTTGATGTTTTATCATCTAAAAGCCAATTATGAAAGCTGAATGTTTATAAAAGGCAAAGATAAAAATTCTCTCATTCTTAGACATAATGCAACTAACTTCCACAAGTCATTTACTTGATTATTATAAAGATGACTAACTTTTTTTGTTGTCTGTCTTTTCTCATATTTAATATTCCCATTATTTTTACATTCATTATTTTTTAAAATATTCAATATTAGAGAAATCATTTGAGTAAAAATGAGAAATAGCTGAGATGTAAGATGAGACTCAAAAGAATGGTTTATCGAATCTGATAGAATATTTTTTAAATTTTGTTTAACTGTAGTTGGACACAATAGCTTTATTTAATTTTTGTGGTGCTGAGGATTGAACCCAGTGCCCTGCACGTGCTAGGTGAGCACTCTACCTCTGAGCCACAACCCCATCCCCTCTGACAGAATTTTATTAAGGAAAAGTAATGTCAAATTTCATAGAAATGAAAGCAAAAGGTAAACACTAGAAAGAACCCACAGATCTAAGACTGGACACTGTTCTCCTTGAGTCTAGAATGGCTACAAACTTCATACTTCTGTGAGAATAATCTTTGTCAAAATGCAAATTAGGCTGCACTGCATCTCCACTGAAACCCGCCAACAATTTTCGGTCTCTTCTAGGACAGCATCTGAACACCTTAGCATCTGAACAACCTTAGCATCTCTACACCTGCAAATCTTTTGAACCTCCTCATTCATCATCAATTCCTGATTACATTTTCTCTCACATTCCATCTGTATTATGTAAAACTCCCTGTTAATTCCAAAATTCCTTCCTGATTTATTTCCTGCCTTAAAAGTTCATCCTTCAGACCCTGCTCAAGATGGTACTTATCTACAAAGCTTTCCCAGATATTCCCAGACTGTAGCAGAACTGATGACACTTTTTATTTCCTCCCCAGCTTATCCCTTTAACTAAATTTATTTTTTTTTAATTCTTTGGTTATTTTTGTCTCCTACAACAGACTATAAACTCTTTAAGGGCCCAAACTGTGACTTAATAATCTATAACACCTTAGCACAATACTTGGCATATACAAGAACCTAATAAATATTTGTTGAATGAATACAAAAATAAACAAATAAATGGATCAATAAATGGGAAGATAACTGTACTTAAAGACCTTGAGGAAATTAAATGACTTTTGAAGCAATATAAGTTATATGACTAGCACACACAATTTGGTCTTCAATGTTCCTTTGCCACAAAATTTGATTTAATGTCAAGTGAGGAAAGTAGCTATGGTGGCTTATTTCATTGACTAAGCAGTTTGTGGGCCAAAAGAAAGCAGATGTGATCATTTAGGAGGGTATTTATCTTACAAAGGGCATTAGGGCTGTAGAGAAAAAGCTATGGAATCACTCTTTTCAAAGAATGCAGAACTAAATTGACAAGGAGTTTAGTAAGTGGCAATTTTGTAGCTGGCCGTATTCCTCCAGTTTGTCATTGTCACCAAAGTAGTTGCCAAACCACAGTTCTATCCCAATATGAAATTAAATATAATTTGGTTAACTGAAAACATTCAGTATATCCCCAATTGCACAGAAATGCTGACATCTCTAGCCAAAGTTAAAAATCTCAGGGCAATTACATTTAAACCATAAATTAACAAATATTGTTATTACTTGTTCCAGTAAAATAGAATTTTCATCACTGCATGTTCAGCAACACTCCCTAAAGATAAGAAAGCACTCATTTTTTTTTGTTCTACCACTATAATTAATCAAAAAGAAAGTTTAGGAGAGTAATATAAACAAACTTGAAAATGATATTTATATTATAAAACCTGTTATGGTTTGGATCTGAATGTTCCCCCAAGGCTCAGTTGTTGAGGGTTTGATCTCCAATGCAGCACTGTTCAGAGGTGGAACTCTTGGGAAAAGATTGAATCATGAGGGTTCTGATTTTATCAATGGATTAACTCATTGAGGGATTAATAATTTGAATGGCATTTTGGGGAGATGGTGGAAACTGTAGGCTGTGGGGTCTAGTTGGAGAAAGCACAACACAGATGGTGTGCACTGGAAGGTTATGTCTTGTCCTTGTTATTTCTTGTCCTTGGCCCCTTCTGCATGTGGGCATTCTTTCCCACTTTCTCTGCTACTTGGCTGTTAGGATCTTAGAAGATTTCCTCTGTGTTGCCCTTCAGTCATGATGCCTGGATCTCTTTAGGCCCAAAGTGATTGAAACCTCAGAAAACTTCATGCAGTTAACTTTTCTCTGATAAGTGGATGCTAATTCATAATAGAGGCAGGGTATGGGAGAAGTGGAGGAATATTGGATTGGGCAAAGGGGAGGGGAGGGAACATGGGGCTAGGAAAGATGGTGGAATGAGATGGACAACATTCCTAGGTACATGTATGATTGCACAAAAGGTGTGACACTACTTCATGTACAACCAGAGAAGTGAAAAAGTGTGCTCCATTTGTGAACAATGAATTAAAGAACGTTCTGCTATCATGTATAACTGCTTAGAACAAATTTAAAAAGAGAGAGAGAAAGAAGAAACAAAAAAATCGTGAAAGACAAATTTCAAGTGTTTGTGACTAAGTTGACTATAATCAGTACACTCAAAGTTATTTAAGAGTTTTTCTAATGTCAACTTTTAATGCACTAATATGAAATAAAGTCCAATTCTCTATGTTTTAAAAAAAGGAAACCTCAATGACTATGAGCCAAAATAAATATTTCCTTATTTAAGTAATTTTTCACAGATATTTGTCACAGCAATGGAAATCTGACTAATGCAAAGCTGAGATATTGATTTTGTGAGGAGTTACTATTAATGTAGAAATAGAGGAACTTTGATGAAAAGCGGGTGTCTCTTCTCTCTACCTTTTTTTTTTGGTCATTTTTAACTAGCATTCTTAGCTAGGATAAGTGAAGAACTAAAATGTACTAAATACTGAATTTCTTGGTTTTTTTGAATTGTCTCCTTTTCTGTTGATTAAAACCTTTTGTGGTAAAGATACAGTCCCAGAAATCTGCATTTTCTCCCTTTTCTTGGATAAGTTCATGCAAAAAGATGTTGTATTTTCTTGGGATACCTCACTGCTTCTTTTTCAGGAAAGGTGAGGAATGACTATTTTACCTATCCATATGATAAATTGCAATGTGGGAAGATAATTTACTGAAATATTAATATGTATATTTTTTGTTCTTACAGTTCTCTTTCCTTCCTATCAAGATGACAGATGGGTACTTTTGGGCATCCTTGCCGGGGAGGAATGGGCAGGTCTGACAGGCTCAGGGATCACGCTTATGGAGGGAAGAAAATAGATAGAAATGCAGTGGTTAGATTGCCAGCGAAAAGGCATGAACAGATGTCTTCAAATTCTGTGGGCAAAGAAATCTATATGCCAGGTCCAGGGTCCTGGTAAGGAAGCATGTTTTAAAAAGTGCAAGAAACTATTTGAATGAGACACCCAGAAGCAAAATCATAAATTTGTGCTCATTATGGAAGCACAGCCCCTTAGACAAGGAAGATATCTTTGACAATGCATTCCCAGACAAGGATGATTTCCATAGCAGCTGTGAAGGGTTAGGCCTATATAGGTGACCTCAGGGAGGGTGAAATGACTAAAATGACTAAATTCAGACAACCTATTGTTCTAAAAGGAGGAAGCCCCATTGTCAGATGTATTTGATTTGATTGAAACAAAGTAACATAATATTTATTTTTTCACTCCTAAGTTTGTGAAGTAAAATTTACCCCTGCTAAATCTATGACATAAGATTATGTAGTGGATTCATATATTAGATGTAGGGATACATGAGTATTAAGAAGGCATATATTTGAGATATCATGGAGTGCTGGAAAGTTTGGAAAGAGTTGGAATATAAGAAATTTAAATTCTCACATTAATGCTCTTGAAAATATTGGGATTAGGGCTTTGGGCTTGCGAGGCAGGTGTTTTACTACTGTGCTACATTTCCTAGCCTCAAGAAACCTTTTGTATCAGGGCTTCCTCCTTCTTTTCTACCTATCTCATCTTTCCACTTTGTATTCTAAAACTCAGTTTGTATGTGCTCCCCATGATTTTGGATTCCTGAATTCACATCATTTTCTTCCAACCTAGTAACCTGTATCATGTCAGATGACTGTGGGAATAATTTTTGAAATATGTCTGTAAAGAAAATAAAAGGGGACACAGAGACAAGATCTAGAGACAGTAAAGAAAGAGGGCAGAAAGACGGAATGGCCAAGCTGCCATGGTTTATTTATATTAATAGGTTACTTGAGGTCATTGGCATCATAATATTTATTGTATTACTAGGCAGGTTACAGACTTAGCAACGTTATGTAGCTTATTCCTCAGTTACATACTAAGTTGCAATGTGAAATGTTAGGAGCCTTATGTAGGTCTCAAGAAATTCCAGTGTATAAAGTTACTGTTATGTGGACAGATTTAGGTTCAGTGAAAGATTGTGGTTTTCTAACAAGAGGCTCCCTATATTCCCAGGAGCTGTGTGCCTGTGATCAAGATCGAGGCTGATAAGACTCTAACACAGAGTTTCCTCCTGAAGGACATTGCCACAGCAGCCAGGCAACCTGTGTCTTTTCACAGAAGTTTTCCCAGCAGCCAGGCATTCTGTGTCTTGCACAGAAACTTCCTAGCCACCAAGCATGCCACAGTCATAAAGCTATCAGTGACCTCAATCCCAAATACAGAACTCCTACACATGTCAGAATGAGGCCTTCAGCATCTCATTCAGACACCTGGTTGTAGAACTATCCTCAATGAGGCATGTTGCCTTCTTATCTAATTGAGGCTTAGGGAATATCATTAGAGCAGGACAGCTTTGTTGAAGTTTAATAGTGGCGAGCATATGAACAGGTATAAGAATTTTTAATGAGAAACAAATAAATCTCAAAAATACACATTTGATTGTGCCTGTTACCTTACATTGGGAAACCATAATATATATGATTAATAAATGATATTTATATTGTCATTTCTATTGATGTTATGATTTGTTCATTTAAATGTTTTTAATGATTTTCAATATCCTGATGTGTATAAGAAAAATTAAGATTTGGGGGCAAAAATGTAGCCTTTCTACTGTGAAAGATGTTGGTAAGACCAAATTATTTATAGGGTGACCATAAAGTCAGAATTAAATTGACAAGGCAGGATTCATTTTCTCAGGGTAGCAAATTTTCCTAAATATCTCAAGATGACTTTTCATTTTAGAGACTAGCAAAATTATACAGGGAGGTTTATTGTGTTGAATATATATTTGTGAATAACTTACTATGTTCTAGGTGCTAAGATCAGTGCTGGAACCTTAATGGTTAAAGTTACAGATCACAGCATGGAATTTGAAGCTTAACAAGAACTATAAATGTAACTATAATCATAAATTTAATCATAATTATAAATATATGGCAATTATGACTGTGAAAATAATTATGACTATAAATATACCTATAATTATAGCATTTACTATTCAAAATAATTTACAACTACCAATAAAGGATATGCATTACATTTTGGTGTCTGTTATCCCTCACTAGGAATCAGTAATAATCCTTAATAAGTTGATAAAGGAGCATTCTGGTTAGGAACTATTCTGTTTGGAAAAAGGGACTCTTCTCCCAATGATGGGTGACACTGAGACCTCCTGAGTATCAGGAGGTCCATCTTTTCAATTTCCATTTCCATCCTCTCTGAGACACTTGTACTAAGAATTAATTTCATTGCTGTAGAAAACTGAAGCCTTTAATATTAGTTATTAATGGCTTCATCTTACAGGTCCCTCATGGACTAGACATCACCTTAATATGATACAACATTCCCAAAATTCATTCATCAGACATGCATATAAAATAGAAAAAAAAAATGTAACTTCTCATTATAAAGAGGCAGCAGAAGGCAAGGAACATTATTGCTCCAGGAAAGAAGCACAAGTCCAGAGAGACAAGAGCCTAAATTTAGGGTATTGTTGCAGATGTGGGCACAAAGGATAGATATCTAAGAAAGAAAAGACATGGGATGGATGGTGAAAGAGCAAACAGAAGGCTTGGATACTTTCATTCTTGATGCTTAGCAGAGAGGGAAGTTGGTTTTATAAATGAGAAATTCAGGAGAGCCAAGGTGTGTGTGGGATGTGAATAGTGGTCTGTTTTAAATACGTTAAGCACCTGAGGTGTTGGTGAGTAGCTCAAACATACAAATCTCCAAAAATTAGAAATATAGGATGAGATTTTTTAAGATAAGTCTGGAGACTTAGTTTCCTAAGAACCTCATTTCAGAAAAGTCATTGAATGACCTCTATCTGGAGCCTCTAAATAAGAACTCCAGGATTTACAGTTTCAATCCATTTATATTGCCTAATTCATAATTTTCACATCCACTTTCCTTACTAAAACATTCCAATCATATCTTTGAACATAGAAAGAATGAATTTTAATTTAGTGCTTGGAAAGAACAAGGTGTATTGGCCATTGAAGTCTATCTAAAAAGAGCTATAAGAACTGAGAAATTGCATGCTTTGGAGATACTAAAGAAAATTGATTTCTTACTTGCTAAGGTGAAGTGCACATTTTTGCTGAAAACACCCATCACTTTAGCTGCAGAGTGGTAGCAGATGCTTTACTCAGACTCCCAGCACTTTAGTATCTATCAGCCCTAGATAGCAAAGTTTTTAGGAATTTCCTAGGTCCTTGCCAATTTACTTCTCTACTTTAATAATGTATTTATGTTCTTCTTCTCTTGTGGATTCAGAACTCTTGTCTCTTTAATACTAGATTTTAAAATTTTGCCTAAGTCTCTTTTTGTATTAATACTCATCTCCTTTCCCACCCTTGGTATCTTATGATTTTTAAGTGATTGCTTATCATACTTTGATAGAAACCCAACTGTGGTAGCTTGTGATTTTCCTCTGAATTGTCTACTGGTTTACTGATTCACATAATCAGCCTTTGACATATTGGATCATCATAATTTTGGCTCTTTGATGCACCTTCTTTGTAATTTGGGAAGGTGAAGTTAGATAAAATTAAGGATTTTAGTTTATTTCTTTAGCAGTCTGAGATGCTTCCTATGTCGTATATAAGGTCATGGCCAGGTGTAAACATTCTGGAAAAGGTGTTGACAATATATTCTATCTACTCTGGAGCAATATTTCTCAAATTTCTGTGGTGAGGAATCAGTTTTCTTCTTGTTATTGTTGTTGTTTTTTACTTTCTAATATGTTATAGATTGCTATTTTTACTAAATACTTCAAAAGTCAAGACCACTAATCACACATTGGTTGTTGGGACATTAAGTTGTTATATATGTTTGTAAAAATAGCTCTCAATTTTATTCCTATCTCATTGTAGACAAGTAACAAACATTTTTAGAACTACTGTAGTGTGCGGGCTGAACTTTGGCTTACACTGTATCTAGGACATGTGCAAATATATAGCAGATGCAGTGAAACATTGGGATTGATTTATCTAAAGGGTAAAAATAATAAATCATATATAAAATCTTTCAAATTTATAAAGATTGACTTGTGATTAAATGTCATTCTTCAGTCATTTTATTCCTCTCTGGAACCCTATTCTTGGGTACCTTTAAGTTAAAAAAAATAATTAAACATAATTATATCTCACACTATTTCCATACTATACATTAGGGACTAAGATAAGCAATTTAGAAACATTACTGTATTTCACTCTCACATTGACCTTATGAGGTAAGCAATTTTATAGATAAGGTCCTGAGGTGCAGAGAGGCTAATTATCTTTTTTTTTTTTTAAATTTTTTATTGTTGGCTGTTCAAAACATTACATAGTTCTTGATATATCATATTTCACACTTTGATTCAAGTGGGTTATGAGCTCCCATTTTTACCCCATATACAGATTGCAGAATCACATCAGTTACACATCCATTGATTTACATATTGCCATACTAGTGTCTGTTGTGTTCTGCTACCTTTCCTATCCTCTACTATCCCCCCTCCCCTCCCCTCCCCTCCCCTCTTCTCTCTCTGCCCCCTCTACTGACATTCATTTGTCCCCCTTGTATTATTTTTCCCTTTCCCCTCACTTCCTCTTGTAT
>NW_026000170.1:4540236-4543335 GCF_001458135.2 Marmota marmota marmota | reverse complement strand
AGTGATTGGAAGCTCTGTCCCGCCACGGGCCACTGGGCCTTTTCTGCCGGTGGTCACCGTTCCGCCTACCTGGCAGGCGCGGGGGGTGGGGGGCGGCTCTGCCCCTCAGCAGGCCGCTGGGCCTGCTCTGTGGGTGGTCACAGTTCCTTCTACCTTGCCAGCGCAGGGGGAGGGGGCGGCTCTGCCTCTCAACAGGCCGCTGCTCCTCTTCTGCTGGTGGGTCGCAGGCCTGCCTACCTTGCAGGAGTGATTGGAAGCTCTGTTCAGCCGTGGGCCACTGGGCCTTTTCTGCCGGTGGTCACCGTTCCGCCTACCTGGCAGGCTTGGGGGGTGGGGGGCCGCTAATTATCTTTTCAAAGTCACACAACTGTACCACTCCTGTTAAAACCAACATCTTCAAGTCACAAAATAAAATTTAGATTAGAGCCCTGTTTACCAGCCTTGAGAATTTATTTGGAGTATTGTATTGAATTTCATAATCCCAGTTTCTGGTAGTGATGTATTACAGGCCACATTTCAAGCTCTAGGTCATCAAAACATGGCCCTGCCCTGTTTATACTTATTGTAGAAGGTAGCCTAATTGACTTCCGAACCCAATCTAAAATATAATATAGCATGAAACGTAAGGGTGATATGTTAATCATGAACAATCATGGAAAAAAAAAAAGAAAACAAGATTACTTTAGAACTATTAACTTTTTCCTAAATTGACAGAAGGTCATGAACTATTTTATGGTAGTCTTCAATTTTCACCCTGTATCCTCCTCTTAGTTTGCAAAATGTGCTAAAACACAATTTCTACTTTTCGTAGTTGAAGGGTGAGACCCTTAATTTGGTGAACTTTCCATCAGAGGAAATATTCAATATAGTCTGAAGGAGACTTTCGTTTTTGTTCTACTTCACACATGTCTAATTATGGAATAAATCTCAGCAGTAGTCTGGACCCCTATGGTAAATAACAAAATTTTACCAGCGAAATGGAAATGATGAAGATGTTTCATGCCCCAAATTCTGTCAGGAAACACTGGGAAGAAATTTGCATATTTTTCAAAGTTGATAACAAACTGCCTGCTTTATCACAGACTCACAGAAACACAAAATTTTGTTGCTTGGTAATACTGGTTGACCAGTCTACAGGAGACACTTCACAAAAACAAATTGGTTAAAAGCAACAATATGTTCAGGTAATTTTAAAAGTTCTAGTTTTTTTTTTTCTTTTTAGGCTATCACAGGGCAATTTCAAACTTAAAGACTCAGCCAGCAAACTAAGTACATTTTTATGTTTTATAGGTAGATAGCCTTCTCGGTTTGTAATATTTGCTGACAGATTTGCAGGTCACATACAATTACTAGTGGAAGGGGCTAGGACACCATAAGGCATCCACTCAAGAAATACTCTTGCAAAAACAAAGCACATCAAGGAGACCTTCAGTCACATGAGGAGAAAAGAGGACACTCCTAAGCTCTTCTGATTGAAACACGAACAATAAAAACAACCAAAGTGTAAAAATGAAAAAAAAAAAAGGAGACATGCAGCCAGTAATTAGTATTATTGGAGAAAATATTTTATTGCTTTTTTCTGGTCAGTGAAATAAATTAGAGAGTGAGAGTGTAAGGATAGTGGTCATTAACTTTCATCAAATTCAGTTGCCAGGATATGGGTTGGGGTGGATTCAATAATGTTTGCAATTGTATATGAATTTTTTATTATGTCCAATCTTCTTTTTTTTCTCTTTTTAAATTAAATTATTTATTTATTCTAATTTGCTATACATGATGGCAGAATGCACTTAATTTCATATTACACATATAGAGCACAATTTTTCAAGTCCCTGATTGTACACAAAGTATTTTCACACCATTCATGTCTTTATACATGTACTTAGGGTAATGATGTCTAACTCATTCCACCATCATTCCTACCCCCTTACCCTCTCCCTTTCCCTTCCTCCTCTTAGCCCTATCTAAAGTTTCTCGATTCCTCCCATGCCCCATCCCCCTCACCATTATGAGTCAGCATCCTTATATCAAAGAAAATATTTGGCCTTTGTTTTTTGGGGATTGACTTACTTCACTTAGCATTATATTCTCCAACTCCATCCATTTACTTGGAAATGCCATGATTTTATTCTCTTTTAAGGCTGAGTAATGTCCCATTGTGTATATATACCAAAGATTCCCTATCCATTCATCTTACTAAAGGGCATCTGGATTGGTTCCACAATTTAACTATTGCGAATTGTGCTGCTATAAACATTTCTGTGGCTGTTTCCCTGTAGTATGCTGTTTTTAAGTCCTTTGGGTATAAACCAAGGAGTGGGATAGCAGGGTCAAATGGTGGTTCCATTCCAAGTTTTCCAAGGAAATCTCCATTCTGCTTTCCATATTGGCTGCACCAATTTGCAGTCCCACCAGCAATGTATGAGTATGCCTTTTTTCTCCACATCTTTGCCAACACTTATTGTGTGTATTCTTGATAACTGCTATTCTGACTGGAGTGAGATGAAATCTGAGAGTAGTTTTGATTTGCATTTCTCTAATTGCCAGAGATGTTGAACATTTTTTTTTCATATGTTTGTTGATTGATTGTATATTCCTTTTCTGAGAAGTGTCTGTTCAGTTCCTTGGTCCATTTATTGATTGTGTTATTATTATTATTATTTTTTGGTGTTAAGGTTTTTTAGTGTTTTATATATCCTAGAGATTAGTGCTCTACTGATGTGCTTGTGGTAAAGATTTGCCCCCATTTTTTAGGCTCACTATTTACTTCACTGATTGTTTCTTTTGCTAAGAAGAAGCTTTTTAGTTTAAATCCATCCCATTTATTGATTCTTGGTTTTAATTCTTGTGCTATAGGAATCTTATTAAAGGAAGTTGGGACATAATGACATAGTGGAGATTTGGGCCTACTTTTTCTTCCATTAGATACAAGGTCTCTGTTTAATTCCTAGATCCTTGATCCACTTTCAGTTTAGTTTTGTGCCTGGTGAGAGATAGAGGTTTAATTTCATTTTCTTACATATGGATTTCTAGTTTTCCCAGCACCATTTATTGAAGAGGCTATCTTTTCTCCGATGTATTTTTTTTTTTTTTTTTTTT